>NC_031991.1:67023320-67158398 GCF_001879085.1 Nicotiana attenuata
AAAGAAAAGTAATTACGGTGTTGATGTTCCAGTAAGATTTACAACTACTGACTGTTGGTTTAACTGCTTGATTTCAAATTTGTACAAGGAGTTTCTGGAGAAAACAGAGACATGAATTTGATTACTAAAATAAATCCAACTATTGAGTATATACTTGGGTATTTTTTAAGATGTAATATTCCTTGGTGTACTCTTGATGAAGTTCTTTTCCCTATAAATCTGTCTGATAAGTGGCATTGGATATTAGCGAGACTGTCATTCAACTGCACATTTATGCATACGTCCATGAGTGGCGCGCGATAAAATAATACAGTTCAGAGTTCAATTGAGCTATACTCAGTGTTGCTCCCATATTTCCTTCATCGTATTGGTTTTGGGAACATAAAGGAGAATCATATGGGAATTCCTACCACTGATCATTTTGAGATTCATGTCGTTGATGGGCTGCCAACGCAAGATAACAGGTAAATTATTATTGAATATTTCTGATTCTTAATTTATTTTTGTACATGAATTCCTATTTCGATATCATACTAACTTATTTAGCATTTATGCGTGACCTTGTATGTAGTGACTGTGGTATTTATGTTGCTGCATTTGCTGAATACATCATTCAAGGCAACAATATTCCTAAAGCTATTGATATTGATGGGATACGGAACCGATATGGTATATTGCTATGAGATTATGGAGTAAAGAAATAAAGAGCACATGCTGTTAGTGATGACGTGTCTACTGGTAGATTGAAGGATCTGACAGAAAAGGATAACAAGAAAAAGGGCAAGTCGCATGCCGTTAGTGATGACAAGGCTTTGAAGGATAACAAGAAAAAGGGCAAGACGCATGCTGTTGGTGATGACGAAACTTTGAAGGATATCAAGAAAAAGGGCAAGTTGAAGGGAAAGATGTTTGAAATGCTAATGTTGAATATTACTTTTAATTTCAACTTGTTTGTTTTTGAGTTAATAGTGAAATTTTGAAAGTTTCAGATTTTGTGTAGTTTTGACTTTTCTACACTTTTGGTTTTGTAATGTATACAGTTTTAATCTGTTTCGACACGTTTTGCAAATTTAGCTGGTGTTGCTAAGTTTTTATAGGAAGTTTTATGAATGAAGTTTTGGGGGATGCTAAACTATATAGCGAGAGTCTATTTTGTATAGTTTTTGTATAGTAACAGTCTTTTTTGTATATATTTTTATAGTGACATCTGTTTTGTATAGTCATAGTTGTTTTTGTATATATTTTGTATAGTGACATCTATTTTGTATATTTTTTCTATAGTCATAGTCTATTGTATGTAAATTATATATACAATAGTGACGATTTTTTTTGTATAAATATACAAATTCTATTTTGTATATTTTTTTGTATAGTGACATCTACTTTGTATATTTTTTGTATAGTCACAGTTTATTTTATATATTTTTTTTATAGTGACATTCTATTGTATATAAATTGTATAGTGACAACCTATTTTGTATAGTGACAACCTTTTTGTATATATTTTGTATATTGACATCTATTTTGTATATTGACATCTATATGGTGGCATCCATAATAGTCTATTGTATGCAAATTGTATATACAATAGTGACAGTCTTTTTTTTGTTTGTATAAATATACAAATTCTATTTTGTATATTTTTTGTATAGTGAGTCTTGTATATAAATTGTATAGTGACAGTTTATTTTGTATAGTTTATAGTGACAGTCTTCTTTTGTATATATTTATATATGGACATCTATATAGTGACATCCATAATAGTATTTGGAATAAAACTTCTACCAATACTTTCATTACGACAAAAAGTAGTATCTTTATTCATACATCAGAGAGAATCTGACTGCAAATCTCATTATCTTTCCAATATTCTAATTGTAACATTCACAAGGAAAACAGTTACAAAATACTAAATCATTGTAGCAACATCTACTAGTTGTCTTGACATTCCTGCATGTTCTTCTGTTGTGTTCTTGTTTTTCACACAGTTCACAAGTAACTGTTTCAGTATACAAATATTCATAAAGTCCCTTGCGTCGCGACTCCATCGGTCTTCCTGCTTTGCCCTTCACTATCGGTGGTAGGACCACATTATCTAACACCTCTGTTGGAAGGTCCCATGTAGTTTCATCTGGAAGTGGATTAACATGCACTTCAAATGTCTTCTTGAAGTATTCCTTGTGTAATAGGCAGAACAATATTTGGGTGCTTCTATGTGTGTGTAGTCCAATACTGCCATAGCATGTGGGCAAGGAATCTCATATACTTGGAATTGTTTGCACGAGCATTCCCTTTTTGCATGCAGACTATGTTCCGCCTTTGTTCAACATCCATTACAGCATATACATAATCGGTTGAAGGCATCACCTAAATTTAAATAGATATCATTAGTAAAACAGGGATATGACAAAAAATAATGCATTTTTGTCAAAGTATGTTATTCAGGCGTATGAAGTAAGACATGATAAAAGAATATTTACCGTCATATTCTGCGACAAACTGCTATTTTCCTTCAGTGCTTCGTTATATATTTTTCCTAGGCCGGTAAATATACTCATCGCAGTCATTCTATTTGCATTATTCCACTCCATAACCAAATTCATCATGTAATCTAGCAAACTCATGATTGGTAGCTCTCTTGCCTCCCCGTTTCTTGCATTGAGTGACTCGGCAATATTTGAAGTCATCACCATGGATCTATTAACAGTGGAATGCACTATAGACCACTTTTCATAACCAACTTGGAATAGGTAACTCCTTACCCTCTTATCAATGTTGTCCATATCTTGCATGAGGCGATTAAATTTTTTAATTTATTATGCTCTGGCCATTGCACTTCCCTCAGCCGGTCATGGTTCTTCTTGAACTGCTTCTTTATGTTATTCCAAAGATGGAAATGCATACACAGTGATATACCTCCGGATACACAATCAAATCACCCCCCCTAATATGCTTGCATGACGATCGGATATGATGCACATCCTTTCCCTTGCCCCAAAAGTCTATCTAAACATTTCAAAAAACTATTCTCAGGAAGCATCATTTATAGCATCGACAATAGCATATGCTAGTGGAAAAATTTTACCTGGTTAAGCAAATAAAAAAGCATCCTGATGGTAGGCTACAATCTCATGTTTTATTCAATTATTACATTTCAATTTATTGCACTTTAGTTGAGTGTGAGCTTTAATCGCTAGTGTTTTGCACTAATTGTGTGTTTTATGCCTTGTAGGAATGATTTCGAGCTATGTAGATGTTATGGAATGAATTCAAGTGATTTGGAGCTTTGAAGTCTGAGTAAAAGTCCAAGGAATTAAGTCAAGATCGTGTGTCACGACCCGGAATTTCCCACCTTCGGGAGTCGTGATGGCGCCTACTGTCGGAGCTAGGCAAGCCAAGTATTAAAACATTTTCTGATAACATCACAACGATATAAATAAAATGAGCCATTTAAAATGAAAGCGGAAGTCTTAAAAACATAGATAACTGAAAACCAAATGCGGAAGCTTAAATACAACTCTACCCAGATCCGGTGTCACTAACTCACGAACTACTAAAGAGTGCTAAAAACAAGTCAGAATAGAAGTACATCAATGTTTGTCTCGGTACAAGGAAAACAAACTAATAACATGGAAGGGACTCCGGCCTGCGGACGTCAGCTAGGCTACCTCGAAAGTCCCTGGACTGAAGTCAGCTCCCGATCAAATCCTACTGTTGAGGCCCAAAAGCTGCTCCTGGATCTGTGCAAAAAGATGCACAGAGTGTTGCATCAGCACAACCGACCCCATGTGCTGGTAAGTGCCTGGCCTAACCCCGGCGAAGTTGTGACGAGGCTAGACAGGACCTACCAAAAACAACCTGTGCAGATATATATTTATATACAGGTGCAACGAAATAACAGCAGAAAATACCAATTAAGGTGGGAGGGGACATGCTTAGGGGAAATACAGATGAAAACAACTTATTAGAAGTAAACACAAACTACATCAGATCTCATAATCTATATAAGTGGTCGGCGTGCCACACGATCCCATTTCATAATATATAACTAGGTGGTCGGCGTGCCACACGATCCCATTTCAGCAAATATAAGTGGTCGGCGTCACAACGATCCATTTCATAATATATAAGTGGTCGGGTGCACAGATCCCATTTCATAATATATAAGGTGGTCGGGCGTGCCACACGTTCCATTTCTATAATATATAAGTGGTTTCCCCGACAAGGAGAGAATACGACTAAGCAGTTGTAAATCCCGGAAAGGGAGCAAACAACAATAACTTACAACGTCCCGGGCAAGGGAATAATTCCACATCTCTTTCTTTTACGATTCATTTCCTACTTTTTTGATCAAGTCGAAAATCGAGCCAACGCTCCAGAGTTTAACACATCATATTTCTCTTCTCATTTCTCTTCATATCATATAGAAACCATCATTAACAAGGAAGAGTCACTACAGAATCCCAATTAAGCGTCAATAAAAAGACCCACGGTCAGGCTAGACACGCGTGTATAGATAACGCGTCACCATGCCTATACACCGTACTCAACATTTAGCAATTAGAAAATAATACTCTAATCCTATTCCCCTCAAGGCTAAAGTTAGATCAAACACTTACCTCGAATGCTCCAAACTCAACTCAAGCCTCTAGTATCGCTTTAACCATTCGAATTCACCACCAAACCGCTCGAATCTAGTTCACAAATTACTTGAATGTATCAACAACATGCTAAATCGAATCATTTAATCCATGAAAATGAATTTCCCAAAGTTTTACTCAAAATTCAAATTCCCCCGGCCAACGTGGTCAAATACCAGAGGTTCGAACCAAAATCCCCGATACCCATACCCCCCCATGAACTCGAGATATGTGAGTTATTTGGAATCGGACTCAAATTGAGTGTACAAACCCCAAATTTGGAACCTAGTTCTACCTAAATTCCCAAATTCCCCCCATTAAAATCTTTGTTTTGAAGTTGAATTATGTTTAAAATTTAAGGAGTAAAGAAATAAGTTAGAAAAATCACTTACAATGCGTTTTGAAGAACAAGAATCGTTTGAAAATCGCCTCTATATGTTTTGGGTTTTGAAAAGTGAAAAAGTGATTGAAAATTCCCGACTTTATATACTTTACTGAGACCCGGACGCGGACCAGCACAAAAATGCCACCGCGGCTTTGCGCCGAGGAAATGGGAGGGAAAACGACTTCTGAACTACCCAGCGCGGACCACATGTTGGTGCATCGCCGCGCTGGTTTGAATGGACCCAAGACCCCTCTCTGAATGCTTCCAGCTGCGGACCGCGCTGATATGGCACTGCGGCTGCGCTGGTCGAACTGGAATTTCACTGGCCTCTGAACCTAGCACGATGCGGACGCGGCTAAAGAATGCAACCGCGGCCGCTGCGGCTTCCAGGCGGAACCGCGCGAAAATGACCGCGGCCGCGCTGGGGGCATGCAAACACCTGGACCCTGCAATTTCTGATACTTTTAAGTCTAGTACCTCCGGGACCCACTCAAAAACTCACCCAGTGCCTCGGGGCCAAACCAACCATACCCATAACTCAAAAACATCCTAACGAACTCATCTGTGGGATCAAAATCGCCGAAAACAACATCGAATAGGCCTAGAGACCCATATTTCCTTCCAATTTCCATGAAGACATCAAATTTTACTTGTTACTTAGGCTCAAATAACATACGTCAAATGCACGTCAAATCTAACCAAACTTCACGAGCAATTGCTTAACCATATTTAAGACTTGTGCCGGGCGTCGGAAACCAAAAATACCGAGCCCTAACAGCAGTCTTCTAAACAATAACACTTTCCAATTCTTTAATTTTTTCAGAAAACAATTCGACATAACAATGTTCGTTTCTCGGACTTGGCACCTCGTAATTTGATTCCGGGCACAGCACCCAAGTCCCAAAATTTCCCCTAACGGGACGCCTCCGGGATACTGTCGAATTCAACGAGTCCGGGTCCGTTTGTGTTCGCAAACATTGGCACCGAAGTCAAACTTAATCGATTGGACATCAAAAAATTTATTATCTTTCTCACAAATTCATATTTAAACTTTCCGGCTACGCGCCCGGACTGCGCACACAAATCGGGGCAACCCCCAGGCGAGGTTTTCACGGCCTCAGAAGTACAGAGTGAGTAGGAATACAGGTGATGACCCCTTTGGGTCGTCACATTCTCCACCTCTAAAACAACCGTTCGTCCTCGAACGGACAAAAGAAAGAAGTACCTGAGTCAGGAAAAAGATGGGGATAACGGCTCCGCATATCAGACTCGGACTCCCAGGTCGATGCCTCAGGAGGCTGACCTCTCCACTGAACACAAACAGAAGGAAAACTCTTGGACCTCAACTGACGAACCTACCGGTCTAGAATAGCTACCGGCTCTTCCTCATAAGACAGATCCTTGTCCAACTGAACAGTACTGAAGTCTAACACATGAGTAGGATCGCCGTGATACCTCCGAAGCATAGATACATGGAAAACTGGATGCACGGCTGATTAGCTAGGTGGCAATGCAAGTCTATAAGCCACCTCTCCCACTCGGTCAAGAATCTCAAACGAACCAATGTACCTATGGCTAAGCTTGCCCTTCTTTCCGAACCTCATCACGCCCTTCATAGGCGACACTCGGAGCAATACCCGCTCGCCAACCATGAAAGCTACATCTCGGACCTTACGGTCTGCATAACTCTTCTGCCTAGACTGAGCTTAACGAAGCCTCTCCTGAATGATCTTGACCTTATCTAAGGCCTCCTGAACTAAGTCTGTACCCAACAGCCGAGCCTCTCCCGGCTCGAACCATCCAACCGGAGACCGACATCGCCTACCATACAACGCCTCATATGGAGCCATCTGGATGCTGGACTGGTAGCTGTTGTTGCAGGCGAACACTGCTAAAGGCAAAAACTGGTCCCACGAGCCTCCAAAATCAATGGCAGAGGCTCGGAGCATATCCTCCAAAATCTGAATAGTCCGCTCGGACTGACCGTCCGTCTGAGGATGGAACGCTGTGCTCAACTCGACCCGTGTGCCCAACTCTCGCTGAACCGCTCTCCAGAAATGCGAGGTAAACTGCGTACCCCGATCCGAAATGATAGATACTGGCACACCATGAAGGCGAACAATCTCCCGAATATAAATCTCAGCTAACCTCTCGGATGAATAGGAGACTGCCACAGGAATGAAATGCGCTGACTTGGTCAGCCTATCAACAATAACCCATATCGCATCGAACTTCTTCCGAGTCAACGGAAGTCCGGTAACGAAATCCATGGTAATCCTCTCCCACTTCCACTCGGGAAGCTCAATCCTCTGAAACAAACTACCAGGCCTCTGATGTTCATACTTAACCTGCTGACAGTTCAAACATCGAGCCACATACGCAACAATATCCTTCTTCATCCTACGCCACCAATAATGCTGCCGCAAGTCCTGGTACATCTTCGCGGCGCCCGGGTGAATAGAATACCGGGAACTATGGGCCTCCGCTAAGATCAACTCTCGAAGCCCATCGACATTGGGCACACAAACTCGCCCCTGCAATCTCAAAACACCATCATCATCTAAGGTCACCTTCGTGGCACCTCCACGCTGCACCGTGTCTCTCAAGACACACAAATGGGGATCATCAAACTGCCGATCACGGATACGCTCCAATAATGAAGAACGAGCGACCGTGCAAGCTAACACCCTGCTAGGCTCAGAAATGTCCAGCCTCACAAATCGATTGGCCAAGGCCTGAATATCCAAAGCAAGCGGTCGCTGGCTGACCGGAATATAAGCAAGACTACCCATGCTGGCGGACTTCCTACTCAATGCGTCGGCCACCACGTTGGCCTTACCCGGGTGATACAAGATAGTAACATCATAATCTTTCAACAACTCCAACCACCTCCTCACATTCAACTCCTTCTGCTTGAACAGATACTGAAGACTCTTGTGATCCGTGTACACCTCACACGTCACACCATATAGATAATGCCTCCAAATCTTTAAGGCATGAACAATAGCCACCAGCTCTAAATCATGCACTGGATAGTTCTTCTCGTGGATCTTCAACTGCCTCGAAGCATAGGCAATGACTTTGCCATCCTGCATCAATATGACACCAAGCCCAATACGGGAAGCATCACAATAGACTGTGAAAGTCCCTAAACCTGTGGGCAGAACCAATACCGGTGCCGTAGTCAGAGCTGTCTTGAGCTTCTGAAAGCTCGCCTCACACTCATCCAACCATCTGAACTGGGCACCCTTCTGGGTCAATCTGGTCATCGGGGCTGCTATAGATGAAAACCCCTCCACGAACCGACGGTAATAACCTGCTAACCCCAAGAAACTCCGAATCTCAGTCGCTGAAGCTGGTGGAGGCCAATTCTTGATTGCCTCAATCTTCTTCGGGTCCACCTGAATACCCTTTGCTGATACGACGTGACCCAGAAATGCAACCGAACTCAACCAGAACTCGCACATCGAGAACTTAGCATATAATTGACTATCCTTCAGAGTATGAAGGACCACTCTGAGGTGCTGCTCGTGCTCCTCCTGGCTGCGGGAGTATACCAGAATATCGTCAATAAAGACTATCATGAACAAGTCCAAATATGGCCTGAACACTCGGTTCATCAACTCCATGAATGCTGCTAGGGCATTGGTCAACCCAAATGACATGACCAAAAATTCATAATGCCCATACCGAGTGCGGAATGCTGTCTTAGGGACATCGGATGCCCTAATCCTCAACTGGTAGTAGCCAGACCTCAAGTCTATCTTTCAGAATACCCTCGCACTCTGAAGCTGGTCAAACAAATCGTCAATTCTCGGCAACGGATACTTATTCTTGATCATCACCTTATTCAATTGTCGGTAATCAATGCACATCCTCATCGACCCATCCTTTTTCTTCACGAATAACACGGCACACCCCAAGGAGAAACACTAGGTTTAATTAAACCCTTCTCCAACAAGTCCTGCAACTAATCCTTTAACTCTTTCAACTCTGGCGGGGCCATGCGATACGGCGGAATAGAAATGGGCTGCGTGCCCGGAGCCAGATCTATACAAAAATCAATATCCCTGTCGGGCGGCATACCCGGCAGGTCTGAAGGGAAAACCTCGGGGAACTCCCGAACAATAGGAACCGAGTCAATAGAAGGGACCTCTGCGCTGGAATCGCGAACATACGCCAAGTAAGCTAAACACCCCTTCTCGACCATACGTCGAGCCTTCACATACGAAATAACACTGCGGGTGGCATGACCTGGGGTCCCTCTCCACTGTAAATGGGGCAAATCTGGCAAAGCCAGGATCACGATCTTGGCGTGACAATCCAAGATGGCATGATACGGGGACAACCAATCCATCCCTAATATGACGTCGAGATCCACCATGTCTAAGAGTAATAAATCAACACGGGTCTCAAGACCCTCAAACAGTACCACACAGGAACGATGAACTCAGTCGACCACAATAGAATCACCCACCGGTGTAGATACATAAACAGGAATACTCAAGGCATCACTAGACATAACCAGGTAGGGTGCAAAATAGGACGACACATATGAATACGTAGACCCAGGGTCAAATAGCACTAAAGCATCCCTATCACAGATCAGAATAGTACCTGTAATGACTGCATCTGAAGACTCAGCCTCTGGCCTGGCTGGAAGAGCATAACACCGGGGCTGGGCCCCACCTCCCTGAACCATATCTTTGGGATGATCGACTGCTGGCTGGCCTCTATCTCTGGCGGTCCGAGCTCCACCTCTATGATCTCTACCTCCACCTCTATGGCCTCTACCCCTGCCTCTAGCTGGCTGGGCGGCCTGTGGATCACCTGATGCCTGAATCATAGACGAGGACCCTATTGCTGAGAGCTGTCAAAAGCTCGAGGGCAATACCTGGCAATATGTCTCGTGTCGCCACACGTGTAACAAGCCTTCGGCTGCTGAGAATAACGGAGTGGTGGTGCGCTGATGGGTGCTGATGGCGAACTGAAAAGCTGTTGATCAGAAGATTGCGACTGAGAGCCACGACCACCTGAAGTACCATGTGAGACCTGGAGTGCTGACTGAAAGGGCCTCGATGGATTGCCTCTACCATAAGAATCCCTACCTCCAGACGAGGTACCACTGAACCTACCAGAATGACGAGGCCTCTTATCCGACCCCTGACCACCTCCCCGTGCAAGGGCCATCTCAACTCTACGGGCCGCATTGGCCGCCTCCTGAAAAGAAATCTCACTCTCGGCTCCCATAGCCATCTGGAGACGGATAGGCTGAATCAACCCATCAATAAACCTCCGCACCCTCTCTCTCTCGGTGGGGAGTATCACAATAGCATGGCAGGCAAGATCAATGAATCGAGTCTCATATTGGTGACTGTCATAGTGCCCTGCTGGAGGCGCTCGAACTACCTGCGAAGAGCATCTTGCTGAGTAACTGGGAGAAACTTCTCCAAAAACAACTCTGCAAACTGGTCCCAAGTCAATGATGGCGACCCTATTGGTCTGGATAAACAATAGTCCCTCCACCAAGTCTTGGCGGATCCTGCTAGATGAAAAGTGGCGAAGTCGACCCCATTGGTCTCCACAATACCCATAGTCCGAAGAACCTCATGGCAGCTATACAAGAAATCCTGGGGGTCCTCTGAAGAAGCACCGCTGAATGTGGTGGTGAAGAGCTTAGTGAACCTATCCAGTATCCACAAAGCATCTGCGGACATAGCCGCCCCATCGCCGGTCTGATTCACAATACCCGGCTGAACTGCCACAGCTGGCTGAGCCACGGAACCTGAGTCTGGGGAGCTACCTGCTCTGGAGTACGTGTAGCAGGAGTCTGGACCCCTCCTCCAGCCTGAGAAGTGGCTGGTGCTACTAGAAGCAAACCCGCTCGAGAGACGCTCTCCATAAAGCCTTCCAACCTGACCAACACGTCCTGAAGAACTGGGGTGGCTATAAACCCCTCTGGGACCTGAGCTGGGCCCGCCGGAGCTGCTGGGGCTGGAACCCCCTCATCATAACCAACATGGGGCTCCACCTCTGGGGCTGAGCTCTGCCCCAGCCTCGGCCTCGCCCTCTGCCCCTCGTAGGAGCTGCTACTGGGGGCTCGGGCTGTTGCGCGGTAGAAGAGGAAGCACGTGTTCTCGTCATCTGCGAAAGAACAGAGTGGAAAGACAATCAGTATTTGAGAAACAAATTCGCACGACAAGAAAGAACAGAAGTGAAGTTTTCCTAACTCTGTAGCCTCTGGGGGATAGATACAGACGTCTCCGTATCGATCCCTCAGACTCAACCGAGTTTGTCCGTGAGTTGTGAGACCTATGTAACCTAGTGCTCTGATACCAACTTGTCACGACCCGAAATTTCCCATCTTCGGGAGTCGTGATGGCGCCTACTGTCGGAGCTAGGCAAGCCAAGTATTAAAACATTTTCTGATAACATCACAACGATATAAATAAAACGAGCCATTTAAAATAAAAGCGGAAGTCTTAAAAACATAGATAACTGAAAACCAAATGCGGAAGTTTAAATACAACTCTACCCAGATCCGGTGTCACTAACTCACGAACTACTAAAGAGTGCTAAAAACAAGTCTGAATAGAAGTACATCAATGTTTGTCTCGGTACAAGGAAAACAAACTAATAACATGGAAGGGACTCCGGCCTGCGGATGTCACCTAGGCTACCTCGAAAGCCCCTGGACTGAAGTCAGCTCCCGATCAAATCCTACTGCTGAGGCCTAAAAGCTGCTCCTGGATTTGTGCAAAAAGATGCACAGTGTAGCATCAGCACAACCGACCCCATGTGCTGGTAAGTGCCTGGCCTAACCCCGGCGAAGTAGTGACGAGGCTAGACAGGACCTACCAAAAACAACCTGTGTATATATATATATATATATATATATATATATATATATATATATATATATATATATATATATATACGGGTGCAACAAAATAACAGCAGAAAATACCAATTAAGGCGGGAGGGGACATGCTTAGGGGAAATACAGATGAAAACAACTTATCAGAAGTAAACACGAAACTACATCAGATCTCATAATCTATATAAGTGGTCGGCGTGCCACACGATCCCATTTCATAATATATAACTAGGTGGTCGGCGTGCCACATGATCCCATTTCAGCAAATATAAGTGGTCGGCGTGCCACACGATCCCATTTCATAATATATAAGTAGGTTTCCCGGCAAGGGAGAATACGACTAAGCAGTTAAATCCCGACAAGGGAGCAACAACAATAACTTACACGTCCCGGCAAGGGAATAATCACATCTCTTTCTTTTACGTTCATTTCCTACTTTTTGATCAAGTCGAAAATCGAGCCAACGCTCCAAAGAGTTTACACATCATATTTCCTTCTCATTCTCTTCATATCATATAGAAACCATCAATTAACAAGGAAGAGTCACTACAGAATCCCAATTAAGCGCAAATAAAGACCCACGGTCAGGCTAGACACCGGTGTATAGATACTCGTCACCATACCTATACACCGTACTCAACATTTAGCAATTAGAAAATAATACTCTAATCCTATTCCCTCAAGCTAAAGTTAGATCAAACACTTACCTCGAATGCTCCAAACTCAACTCAAGCCTCTAGTATCGCTTTACCATTCGAATTCACCACCAAACCGCTCGAATCTAGTCACTAATTACTTGAATGTATCAACAACTGCTAATCGAATCAATTTGAATGCATGAAAATAAATTTCCCAAAGTTTTACTCAAAAATTTCCAAAATGCCCCCGGGCCCACGTGGTCAAAACCCGAGGTTCGAACCAAAACCCGATTACCCATTCCCCCATGAACTGAGATATGTGAGTTATTTTGGAATCGGACCTCAAATTGAGGTCCAAAACCCCCAAATTTTGGAACCCTAGTTCTACCCTAAATTCCCAAATTCCCCCATTAAAATCTTTGTTTTGAAGTTAAAATTATGTTTAAAGATTTTAAGGAGTAAAGAAAATAAGTTAGAAATCACTTACCAATCGTTTTGAAGAAGAGGAATCGTTTGGAAAATCGCCTCTTATGTTTTGGGTTTTGAAAAAGTGAAAGTGATTGAAAATCCCGACTTTATATACTTTACTGAAGACCCGACGCGGACCGCACAAAAATGCCCCGCGGCCGCGCCGAGGAAGGGAGGGAAAACGACTCTTTGAACCTACCCAGCGCGGACCACACTGATTTGGTGCGCGGCCGCGCTGGTTGAATGGACCCAAGACCCTTCTCTGAATCTTCCAGCGCGGACCGCGCTGATATGGCACGCGGCCGCGCTGGTCGAACTGGAATTCACTGGCCTCTAAACCTAGCCACGTGGACCACGCAGAGATGCACCGCGACTGCGTGGCTTCCAGCGGACCGCGCGGAAATGACCGCGGCCGCGCTGGGGGCCTGCAACACCTAGACCTGCAATTTCTGATACTTTTAAGTCTAAGACCTCCCGGGACCCACTCAAAATTCAACCGAGCCCTCGGGGCTCCAAACCAAACATACACATAACTCTAAAAACATCCTACGGACTCATCCGTGCGATCAAATCGCCAAAACAACGTCGAATTAGGCCTCAAGACCCATGATTTCCTTCCAATTTCCATGAAACATCAAATTTTACTGTTTCTAGCTCAAAACACGTCAAATGACGTCCAAATCTAACCAAACTTCACAGCAATTGCTTAACTCATATTTAAGACTTGTGCCGGGCGTCGGAACCAAAATACGAGCCTAACAGCTTAGTCTTCTAAACAAATAACACTTTCCAATTCTTTAATTATTTTTAGAAAACAATTTCACATAACAATTCGTTTCTCGGACTTGGGACCTCGGAATTTGATTCCGGGCACACACCCAAGTCCCAAAATTTCTTACGGACCCTCCGGGACTGTCGAATCACGAGTCCGGGTCCGTTTGTCCAAAACGTTGACCGAAGTCAAACTTAATCGATTAGAACATCAAAAATTTATTATCTTCCTCACAAGTTCATATTTTAACTTTCCGGCTAGTGCCCGGACTGCGCACACAAATCAAGGCAACCCCCAAGTGAGGCTTTCACAGCCTCGGAAGTACAAAGTGAGTGGGGAAATTCGGTGATGACCCTTTGGGTCGTCACAGTTCGGGGATCAACGGATGATAGTTTAGAACGAACAAAGAATCGAGCAGGCATATTACGCACTGTCTAGTAAAATACACATAACTTTTCTCTCCAGATTCCGTTTGGGGTCCAAAATATATGGTTGGAGAGCTAATTCAAAGGGATACAACTTTCATATTTTATATTTGTTTAAATTACTAACAGAATAGGGTGAAAAGTGTGTGACCGCGCACTGATCGCGCATATAGGGCATAATAGTGTGAATAGTGCGCGGCCAAGTGTGGGGGCACATTTCCAGGTGCGCGTCCACGCACGCCCTGTCCGAGAAAAGTGTTTTCGCGTAAGAGAAGGTGTAATTGTTTGGTCCCGACCCTACTTGGTATATATACATGAAAAAATGGTATTTTGAGGACTTTTGACATAATTTAGACCTAAGGAGGCAAAGGAGAAGCTGGAGAAGGAAGAGCACAAGGAATTCATCATTCAATCCCAACTCAAGACAAGGTTTTGGATTGTTTTATGTTTTTCTTTACTTCTAACATGCTTTTGATGTATTACTCCATATCTATGGAGTAGTTCTCTTTAGGGTTTGATGGATTTGGTGTATTGAAACTTGTTTCAGGATAATTAACTCTAGTTTTATGTATTGTTTCGTTTTGGATGTTTTAATCGTTGCATCTATTTTCACTTGTTAGTGTAATCGAGAGAGGCATAACTTGATATCTTTGCATTATATTTTGTTGGTTGAAGTCATTAATTTTTCTTAGTAATCGAAAAAGGCTAGTTGAATTGTTGATTTAACTTAGTTAGGAGGATAATCGAGAGAGGTTCTCCTAAAGACCAATCCACTACGAATTCGTGCATATCTTCACCGATCTTAAATTAGTTCATCTTGTGAGGTTGAGACTTAATCGAGAGAGGAGTTTCTACTAAGCAGTTGAATCAATAATCAAGTGAATTCGAGAGACTCACTTGAACATTAGAAGTGAATTATCTAGAGTTAGTTCCCCAAACATTTATCTCGCACCTATCCTATCGACCCTATTTTCTCCCAATTGATATCCTTTTTTGCTTATTACTTGTGTTGTTTATCACTAGTCAATAGTTTAGCCTCTTAGTTAAATTTAGTTTAAATCGCATAATTCTCAACTGTTGATCATCTTGGATAGCAATCGAGCTATAAACAACGAAAATACTGTTTAACTCCAATCCCTGTGGATACGATATTATATTTTACTATATTCGACTAGTGAGCATATTTAAGTGTGTGTTCTGCGCTCGTTAAATGTTGGTGCCGTTGCCGGGGATTAGCAATCAACAGTGTTTTAAATAGTTTATAGTGCTAATTCAGGAATTAGGTCTAGGTTTTTCTTTTCTCTTTTGTTTTCTATTTTATTTTCTTTATTAGTTGACTTCTTTTCGAGATTTTTTTTGTAGTACCTAAAAAGTTGGAGAAGACGCTGTAGATATTGAACTCTAAATGATGTGAAGATAGAGTACAACCAGCCTAAAAAAATGGTTGAAGAGTTAGCATCTGAATATTATCAGCGGTCTGCTATGTGTTTTAAATGCGGTGGAAATTATCTATTGGTGACTGCCAAGCAGGTATGTATTCTTCCTATGGTTCGCATTTTGAACAGTCTTACTCTTTTTCTATTCCTTACAGGTATGAGGATTCATATTGGCACAATCTTGACTCTGGTTAGGATGAATATCCTTATTATAACTGGGACGAAAGTGAAGTGAGACAACCACCTCAAGGGGAGAATGATAGTTTGGAGGAGCTTGTGTATAAGTTCATAAATAAGCCGGTAGAGAGATTTACACAAGATGATGAAGTCATTGACAACCTAACAACGCAAGAAAGTCAAATAATAAGTACACTTTTAAAAATCTCATTGCGTTGTGATGGTGAATATATGGAGGAGATACCCTGTGAGAATGAGCCTACTTAAGAGGATGAGCGTCTACAGATATATTTCCACGGTACAAGAAGACTCTGATTCAACTGAGATGATCGAGAATAAGGTTGTGGTTGAGTGTGAAGCAACGGAAGAAGAGTTCAAACCCCCATTCACCATTCCACATTTGCAACCTTTAATAGAAGAGAATGAGAAACAAACGGTCTTGGACATACCAGAGGAATATTCACTTGGCCTTTCTTCTTTGTTTTCTTATTCTAACCTTGATCATGTGATTTTATTTTTGGGGATTTACAGGAAGATACATGGATTGATCATGTGAAAGAATGCAGGCACAAGTTGAGGATGATCATCAACGAGCAATTCACCGCTCAAGATGAGGACAAGAAAGAAAAAAAAGAGAGGGTCTTGCAGGTATCCTCAAAAGACTTGAGTTTAATGAGCTCCATAAAGAATCCAAAGGAGCGAAAACGAGGAATGAATTCATAATTAGGGGTAGAGTTCATAAGTTCTCGGAAAAGAAGAAGATTCACGGAAGTTTTCTTTAACTTATGCTTTTTAATTGTGTGTCATGGGGACATGCCACAACTTAAGATTTTTAACTTTTCCCCTTGATTTTTCTTTTGGCCACGGTTATTTTCCAGGGATTTTGTTTGAACCGGGTGTAGTTAGTTCTTATTTTAGTTAGGAGTAGGAAACTTGTGCTATGGTTTGAATGGGAAGCAATACCTCTTGACTTCATTATGCCTTGAGAATAGTAAGTGTGTTGGTTGTGACGCTTAGGCTCAGTTTTTGACTCTTGTATAAGTGCCTTATATTGTATGTTCTTAACTTTGCTTAACTGCTTTGACTAGTGTCTTGATAGTCCGATCCTCAGTGAGTTATGTGCCATGTGTGTGAGGTTTGTGTTGTTCTGTGCATTGCATTTTATGTCTAGAACTTGCCTCGTGTGTTTGCAAAGCGAAATAGTAGTTTAGTAAGTCTTGAAAGTGATATAGGCGTTTCTTTGTTGATCCAGATATATGTGTTGTACCCACCTAATTGTTATGTATCTTAGTTAACCCCTTTGAGCCTATAATCATGTTTCTTTGGTAACCACCTTACAAGCCTCACCCAATTATTTTAATTGACTATCTATTTGAACCTTGTACTTCTAGTGAGCACTTGAAATTGTTATGAACTTTATAAAAGTGAAGTGTGGGGTGGTTGGTTTGGATTGTGAGTGGAACTATTGAAATAAGTAGAAAGGTGCATTGTTTTGAAAAAGTAAGAGCCACTTGAATTGAAAAAGAAAGAAAAAAATATTGTATTGTTGTGAAAAATATTCTTTGTAGTGGTGACTCTTGATTTAAATGTGCTTCAATAATTTGGGAGTTAATGTATATTGATGTGAAGGTGGAGTTATGATTTGAAATAAGTGTCACGACCCAAGTTCTCCCTCCGTGAACTGTCGTGACGGCACCTAGTCTCTACGACTAGGTAAGCCTAACAACTTGCGGAAATGAAATAAAGATACGAAACTAACAACTAACAGGTAAATATAATAAAGGAGTTTAAAATGCCGCTCGGCATATACAATAATAACACTCTCGAACTGAACATAGCACTCCCAAAACCCGGAATCTCATGAATCACAACCTAAAGAAGTGCATAGTGTTTCTAACTCCAGAGGTCTAATAACGAAGAAAATACAGGAAGTCTATAACTGAAGGGAGAATAGAGAGGGACTTTTAGGTCTGCGGATGCGGCAGATATACCTAGAAGTCTCTGGATCACCTCGCCTCACTGGAAGTATGACTGAAAAGAAGAACCTGGATCTGCACACAAAAAACATGTGCAGGAAAGGGCATGAGTACACCACATCGTTACCCAGTAAGTGCCAAGCCTAACCTCGGCCGAGTAGTGACGAGATCAGGTTAGGGCTCGACTGGTTTATACATAAAGTATGATAAAACAGTATGAAATATCACAGTAGAGTTAAAAATGCTAACAGTCTATGGGAAATGAAATCACAAGAAGAAATATCTCAATACACAGAGATAGCAACAGGGGATCTCTCGGGATATCGTCCCGTAGTCCCAAACGTAAATGTACATAGTATCTCCCGGGATAGCGCCCCGTAGTCCAAATCGTAAATATGCAGGAGGATCTCCCAAAATCCCGTTCCGTAGTCCCAAAGTAAATATCCAGTACAGGAGGATCTCCCGGGATATCATCTCGTAGTCCCAAATATAAATGTGCAGGGGGATCTCCCGGAATGCCATTTCGTAGTCCCAAAGTAAATATCCAGTACATGGGGATCTCCCGGGATACTGTCCCGTAGTCCCAAATATAAATGTGCAGGGGGATCTCCCGGAATACCGTTCCATATTCCCAAAGTAAACATGCAGGGGGATCTCCCAGAATACCATTCCGTAGTCCAAAAGTAAATACGCAACCAAATCAATATACACAACAGTCTCAAGAAGGAAATCTGCAGTTCTATTCAAGTTCGTATCGAATAAACAGGTAATTTCTACCCTAAACATGCTGCACAGAATCCAAGTAAGCAGTTAAAGCAGATAAGACAGTTAAGTTACGTAAGCATGCTTTCCTAAGCTAAACAGGAGGCTTCATATACAAGTATTGCTCAATTTAAAGGAAAACATAGATATTTACTTAATGAAAACGAGGTTTTTCAACAATTAGCACATGTACGCACTCGTCACCTCACGTACACGGCATTCATATAACAACAACACCAAAATCCTAAGGGGAGTTCCCCCACACAAGGTTAGACAAGCCACTTACCTCGAAGCAAGCTCAAATCAATCCGATATCACGCTCTTGCCACGAGTATCCAACTCCGAGTGGCCCAAATCTAGTCAAATCAATTACATAACGTATATATAGCTACAAGCAGCTCATTTAACTAATAAATTCAAAGCTAAGGCGAGAAAATAGAAAAACGCCCAAAAATCCTCCCCGGACCCACGTCTCGGAATCGGGTAAAAGTTACTAATTTAGAACACCCATTCACTCACAAGATCACTCGTCCAAAAATTATTCAATTCCGACGCTTAAAACTCGATCAAAACGCAAAAATTTGATTGGGGAACTTTTCCCCCAATTTCTCATTTTTTCCACTCAAATTCCTTGATTAGATGGAGGAAATTACTATAGATTGATGAAATATAAACGAAATAGGGTTATGAATAGTTACCCACTGATTTCCTCTTCAAAATCCTCACAAAATTGCCTTCTCCCGAGCTCCAAAAGTCCCAAAATTGAAAATGGGATAAAACCCTCGACTTGACCCCTTTTCTGCCAGATATCCCGCTTCTGCGAGGGGTCCACCGCATATGCGGTCCCACACAAGCGGGAATTTCAATGCAGGTGCGGATTTTACTTAAGACAGCTAGGTTCGCATCTGCGGAAAGGGGGGCCGCACCTGCGTGTGCACGCCTGCGGCTGTTAGGTCGCTTCTGTGGTCCTTTACCGCTTCTGCGGTCTTTCCATTGCTTCTGCGGGCATCGCAGATGCGGAATGCGCCTCGCACCTGCGACCCTGGCACTCCTCCATCTTACCGCTTCTGCGCTTCTCCCTCCGCACATGCGATCTTGCACCTGCGGCCTCCCCACCGCAGGTGCGAAAACACCAAAAGTCTGAAGACTTCAGCAACAACAACATTCCAATTCTTGATCCGATAAGCACCCAAAACTCACCCTAGGCCCCCGGTACCTCAATCAAACATACCAACCAATCCTAAAACATCATACGAACTAAGTTGGGCCTCAAATCACATCAAACAATGCTAAAACCACGAATCACCCTCCAATAAACCTAATGAACTTGAATTTCCATAATTCTACATCCGGTGCCGAAACAACCAAACCATGTCCGATTGACCCGAAAGTTTGCACACATGTCATATTCACCAATACGGACCTATTACAACTTTGGGAATCAGATTCTGACCCCAATATCAAAAATTCCACTATCGTCCCGAAACTCCAAAAATTCAACTTTCGCCATTTCAAGCCTAAATAAGCTACGGACCTTCAAAACACAATCCGGACATTCCCCTAATCCCAAAATCACCCAACGGAGCTAACGAAATTGACGAAATTCCATTTCGGAGCCGTCTTCACACTGCTCCGACTACGGTCCAAATTCTAAGACTTAAACTCTCATTTAGGGAATAAGTGTCCCAAAATACTCCGAAACTCAAGATGAACCATTCCGACAAATCACAATAGCAGAAAAAGACACAGGGAAGCTGTTAATAGGGGATCGGGGCGTTAATTCTCAAAACGACCGGCCTGGTCGTTACAATAAGTGTTGGGTTTCAACTGTTAAAGTGTATGTATTAAAGTTCTTACGGAGGTGTAGTCACTCTTATATTTAAATGTATTCTACCCGTCCCGAAGCCTACATTACAACCAATTAAAAGTCTCACTTGATCCTTGACTGAATGAGCTCAAATAGTAGAGTAGTACACTACGAGAAAGCCTATGGTTCATCTTTTGTGGCATATGAATGTTTTTTCTGAGACTGAGTGAATTCTCTCTATCTTGAGTTCCTGATTGTTCTTAATTTTTATTGTGTGTGGATTTACTCTCTTTTGTTATGTGAGGGCACATGATTCATGAAAGAAAGGTAATGTCGTTGATCTCTGTGTTAGAGTAAGTAAGTGAGTTGTGAATAATGCATGGTACTTGTGAGTCAATTCTTGAGGTGAAGATGTTACACTATTGTGCTTAGTCTATTTTAAATATTCTTGGTGTAATGAGTTAGGAGAGTTGCTTAGTAAGGTTGTGTCTATATAAAGTGTGGTTTGATTGCTCGAGGACGAGAAATGGTTTAAGTGTGGGGTGTTGATGGTAGGCTATAATCTCATGTTTTAGTTGATTATACATTCCAATTTACTGCACTTTAGTTGAGTTTGAGCTTTAATCGCTAGTGTTTTGCACTAATTGTGTGTTTTATGCCTTGTAGAAGTGATTCCGAGCTATGTAAATGTTATGGAATGAATTTAAGTGATTTGGAATTAAGCCGGGATCGTGTTCGTGGATCAACGGATGATAGTTTAGAACGAATGAAGAATTGAGCAGGCATATTGCGTACTATCTAGTAAAATATACATAAGTTTTCTCTATGAACTCCGTTTGGGCTCCAAAATATATGGCTGGAAAGATAATTCAATGGGCTACAACATTCATGTTTTATGTTTTTTAAAATTCCTAACAGAACAGGGTGGAAAGTGTGCAGCGTATGGTCGAGAAGGGGTGCTTGGCTTATTTGGCTTATGTTCGTGATTCTAGTGCTGAGGTTCCTTCTATGGATTCCGTGCCAGTTGTTAGGGAGTTTTTAGAGGTATTTCCTGCAGACCTGTCGGGGATGCCACCTGATAGGGATATTGACTTTTGCATTGATTTGGCTCCGGGCACTCAGCCCAATTATATTCCGTCGTACCGCATGTCCCCGCCAGAGTTGAAAGAATTGAAGGAATAGTTGCAGGATTTGCTTGATAAGGGGTTTATTAGACCTAGTGTCTCGCCCTGGGGTGCACCGGTGTTCTTTGTTAAGAAGAAGGATGGGTCGATGAGGATGTTCATTGATTATTGGCAGTTGAACAAAGTCACCATCAAGAACAAGTATCCATTGCCGAGGATTGATGACTTATTTGATCAGCTTCAGGGTGCCAAGGTGTTTTCGAAGATTGATTTGAGTTCTGGCTACCATCAGTTGAGGATAAGGGCATCTGATGTCCCTAAGACAGCTTTTCGCACTCGGTACGGGCATTATAAGTTTCTAGTGATGTCATTCGGGTTCACAAATGCCCCAACAACATTTATGGATTTGATGAACCGGGTGTTCAAGCCTTATCTGGATTCCTTTGTGATTGTTTTCATTGATGATATCTTGATCTACTCCCGTAGCCGAGAGGAGCATGAGCAGCATCTTCGGATCGTTCTTCAGACTCTGAGAGACAGCCAGTTATATGCTAAGTTTTCAAAATATGAGTTTTGGTTGAGTTCAGTTGCTTTCTTGGGTCACGTTGTGTCAGCAGAGGGTATTCAGGTGGATCCTAAGAAGACCGAGGCAGTCAAGGACTGGACTAGACCCACATCAGCTATAGAGATCCGGAGTTTCTTGGGCTTGGCGGGTTATAACCGTCGGTTTGTGAAGGGGTTTTCATCTATAGCAGCCCTGATGACCAGGTTGACCCAAAATAGTGCCCCATTCAGGTGGCCGGACGAGTGTGAGGCGAGCTTTTAGAAGCTCAAGACAACTTTGACTTCGGCACTGGTGTTGGTGTTGCCCACAGGTTCAGGGCCATATACAGTATATTGTGACACATCTCGTATAGGACTTGGTGCGGTGTTGATGCATAATGGCAAGCTTATTGCATATGCTTTGCGGTAGTTGAAGATCACGAGAAGAACTATCCGGTTCGTGATTTGGAGCTAGCAGCCATTGTTCACGCATTGAAGATTTGGAGGCATTATTTATATGGCGTGTCATTTGAGGTGTTCACGGATCACAAGAGTTTGCAACACTTTTTCAAGCAGAAGGAGCTAAATTTGATGCAGAGGGGGTGGTTGGAGCTATTAAAAGACTATGATATCACCATCTTGTATCATCCCGGGAAGGCAAATGTGGTGGCCGATGCTTTGAGTAGGAAGTCAGCTAGTATGGGCAGCCTTGCGTATATTCCAGCCGGTGAGAAACGGCTTGCATTAGATGTTCAGGCTTTGGCCAATCAGTTCGTGAGGTTGGATGTTTCTGAGCCTAGTCTTGTTCTAGCTTGTACAGTCGCTCGGTCTTCCTTGTTTGAGCGTATCAGGGAGCGGCAGTATGATGATCCTCATTTGCTTGTCCATAGGAACACAGTGCGGCACGGAGATGCCAAGCAGGTTACAGTTGGAGATGACGGAGTTTTGAGGATGCAGGTCGAGTTTGTGTGCCTAATGTGGATGGACTTCGTGAGTTGCTTCTGGAGGATGCCAGTAATTCCCGGTATTCTATTCATCCGGTCGCCGCCAAGATGTATCAGGACTTGCAGTGGCATTATTTGTGAAGGAGGATGAAGAAGGATATTGTTGCATATGTAGCTCGGTGTTTGAATTGCCAGCAGGTAAAGTACGAGCATCAGAAACCTGGTGGTTTGCTTCAAAAGATTGAGATTCCCGAGTGGAAGTGGGAGCGTATCACTATGGATTTTGTTGTTGGACTCCCACGGACTTAGAGGAGTTCGATGCAGTATGGGTTATTGTAGATAGGCTGACTAAGTCAACGTATTTCATTCTTGTGGTAGTTTCCTATTCTTCGGAGTGGTTGGCTGAGATCTATACCCGGGAGATCGTTCGTCTTCATGGTGTGCCCGTGTCTATCACTTCTGACCGAGGTACGCAGTTTACCTCGCATTTCTGGAGGGCAGTACAGCGTGACTTGGGTACGCGGGTCGAGTTGAGCACAACATTTCATCCTCAGACGGAACGACAGTCCAAGCATACTATTAAGATTTTTGAGGATATGCTCTGCGCCTGTGTTATTGACTTTTGAGGTTCTTGGGATCAGTTCTTGCCGTTAGCAGAGTTTGCCTACAACAACAACTATCAGTCGAGCATCCAGATGGCTCCTTATGAGGCATTATATGGTAGACAGTGTCGATCGCCAGTTCGGTGGTTTGAGCCGGGGGAGGCTCGATTGTTGGGTACAGATTTAGTACAGGATGCCTTGGATAAGGTTAAGATTATTCAGGATATGCTTCGTACAGCTCAGTCCAGGCAAAAGAGTTATGCCGACCGCAAGGTTCGTGATGTGGCATTCATGGTCGGAAAGCGAGTGTTGCTTCGAGTGTCGCCCATGAAGGGCGTGATGAGATTTGGGAAGAAGGGCAAGCTAAGCCTTAGGTTCATCGGGCCTTTTGAGATCCTTCATCGAGTAGGAGAGGTGGCTTACAGACTTGCGTTGCCGCCAGGTTTATCAACTGGGTATCCTATGTTTCATGTGTCCATGCTTCGGAAGTATCACGGCGATCCATCCCACGTGTTAGACTTCAGCACTGTCCAGTTGGACAAGGATTTGACCTACGAGGAGGAGCCGGTAGCTATTCTAGACTATCAGGTTCGTCAGTTGAGATCGAAGAGTTATCCTTAGGTTCGCGTGCAGTGGAGAGGTCAGCCTGTTGAGGCAGCTACCTGGGAGTCCGTGTCCGATATAAGGAGCAGATATCCCCAACATTTCACCGACTCAGGTACTTTTCTATGTCCGTTCGAGGACGAACGGTTGTTTTAGAGGTGGAGAATGTGATGATCCAAAAGGTCATCTTCTGTCTTAGAATTCGATTCCGTGTTCCGATGTTTTAGAGGTGAAGAATGTGATGATCCAAAAGGTAATCTTCTGTCTTAGAATTTGATTCCGTGTTCCGAGGCCTTGAAAATCTCATTTTTTCTCCTCGATTTGCGTGCGCAGTCCGGGCGTGTTTTCGAAAAGCCTTTATATAAAAATTTGAGAAAAATATTGAGTTTTGCCTTTAAAATTGATTTAAGTTGACTTCGGTCAACATTTTGAGTAAACGGACCTGGACCCGTGATTTGACGGTCCAGGAGGGTCTGTTGTAAAATATGGGACATGGGCGTATGCCCGGAATCGAATTCCGAGGTTCCTAGCCCGAGAAATAAATTTTTGAAGAAAATTGTTAAACTGGAAATATAATGGTTTTTAGAAATTGAAAAATGTTTGAACTTATTAGTATCGGGCCCGTATTTTGGTTCCGGAGCTCGGTACAGGTCCGTTATATTATTATACCCTATCTGTGAAGTTTGGTGAGAAACGGAAGTGATTTGACGTGATTCGGACCTTTGGTTGAGAAAATAGGAAGTTTGAAACTATCTTGAAAATTTCATGTGTTTTGGTGTTTTTTTTAAGCAAATATACCACTAGGCATGTTACCTAGTGGCTAATATATAAATAAAACATCCCAAAACTGGGTCCAAAATTTACAACATGTCCAAAACAAATTAAAAGGAGCATAAAGATAGTAAGTGCTGGGAAGGCTAACAAACTAAGATACCTATCTATTACAACATGACCAAGTGAATGCTTCCTTCTCCTGTAGATGTGTGTGAATCCTAATGCCCATTTCAGATACCAAGTAGCACCAATCAAGCTCTCACCAGGCACCAGGGTATGAAGGGTATAGGCAATTAAGGATTCCAAGCAACAACTCCAAAGTACTGAAACAAACAATGTCTTCCAAACATGAATGATGATCCCATGTGATTGATCTGAACTTGTCACCTGCAGCCTCAACAAGCATACCTTGTCTACTGCAGTATCATCTCCAGAATGAGTGTGTGAACGCACTGATACCACTGAAAAATGACAATACAGTATACTAAGCAGCACAGACCAAATCAGATGTAGATAGAGATGCAGAAATCTTGAATGTGAACTCCATAATTCAGCTGCAGCTTCATTTGTGTGCAAAGTGATCCAAGTTGATACCATTGATGTCCAGAATTGCTTCCTTAGCATAATTACCACAAAAAACCTGCACAATGCTAACAACAAAAGAATCATGAAAATGGCTGTGCAATGCACAGGCCTACTGTTCATGCCATGTATATTCTTCAGACCACCAGTCATTAAGATAACTTCTTGTATATGCTATGAACCATTAGGCACGCCTCTAGGCTTCCAATATTGATGCAAGACCAAATTCCAAGTCGTTGGGATGCCTAGAACCTTGAACTGTAGAATCCAAAATAAGGCTGTGCAAAGCACAACACTACTGTTCATCAGATTTTTCATATTGTGCCTATTTGTAAGTAATTCCCAATTCCCTTGTGATTTTCCACCATATAGCCATAGAGTATCCTTAGATTCAGTATGATAACATACTAATACCACTGAGTAACACCCTGTAGCTATACAATAGGAAACAATATACCTAAAACTTGTATACAAACCATGTCTTCTTGTTGAATATATACAGTGCAGAGGACTACTTTGTGAAGTTAGAGAATCAACTACCATAACATGTAAGTAGAATATTCTGAACACAGCTAAACAACCCCCAGATTGAGCATGATACCATGCTAATACCACTGAGAAGTTATTCAACAATGCCCAAATACACTTAAAATGAGGTTTTGGTAGTACTAAGGATATTGTGTTCATCAATCTGGTGCTTTCCTCTTGGCAATCCTAACTCGAAGGTTAGGAACTTGAGCTTTGTCCATATTGATTAATACTTTTCAGGTGGCAACTCCTGGAATGATTGAAGGATTATTGTACCTGCAAAAGAGAAAACAAGGTTAGCTAAAAAATCTGCCACTTTGTTGCCCTCTCTTAGCACATGTTGAAACAACACATTATATGTGTTTTTTTATCTCCTTTATCCTTCTCACTTCTGCCCCTATACACCATGGTGTCTCCCATTCATCATCAATGATCTTCCTCATCACTAAAGAGTCAGTCTCCATGATCAAAGGGTGAAGCTGCCTCTCCACACAATAAGCCAGTCCTTCAATAATTGCCTTTGCCTCAGCTACAATATTAGTTGCCTCCCCTATATCCCTTGCCTTTGCAAATACCAAGTTACCCCTATGATCTCTAACACAAAAGCCATAAAAACTAGGGCCCGGATTCCCCCTTGATGCTCCATCAGTATTGCACTTGAACTATCCCTCATATGGAAACTGCCATGTAACTCTCTTAATGACTGCAACTGGTTTGTATTGCTCAAAAAACCTGATCATCTCTGGCCATAATAATGGAATCCCAGGAAGCCAAGGATACCTCACCTTTGCCAGATAGTACAATGTCTTATTTACTTCATGAATAACTCTACTACAAAACACTGATCCCCCATGTTTGATTGTATTCCTTCTCTTCCAAAGCTCCCAAAGAATCACTTCAGGAGCTGCCTGAAACAATGGTCTAAGCTTAGGACAACACTTTGCATTCCACCACTCCCTTACAACCTGATGAACCTGAACCATATTGATCACCAAACCTGCAGCCTGTGTAAATGTCTTCCACACCTTATTGGCAGTAGCACTTGTTAGGAACAAATGTTGGAAAGAGTCTTCTTGTGGTGGCAAGCAGCACCAGCACTTAGAGACTACCATGTAACCCCCTCTCCTCCATAAATCATCTGTAGGCACCTTCCCTTTCCAAATTCTCCACAAGAAGAAAGAGATTTTGAAAGGTAAACCTTTGGTCCACAGCTTTGCAAAGTCAGGATTATTTGGTTCCCTATGCCTCATTATTCCCCATGCACTACTCACAGTAAATTTACCTGAGGGTGTAGGCATCCACCTTGGAGTGTCCTAGAAATCATCTCCATTAGCAAAATGCACCTCCTGTCTAATATGATAAGCTATGTCCTGTGGAAATGTTTGATTCAGCATTGAATCATCCCATTGATTCTCAACTCTCAAATCAGCAACCTCTTGCAATTCTTCATTTATAGGGAAGTCTGGAGGCAGTACATGATATAATGCTCCAAGCCGGTCCAATTCTCATGCCATACATTTGTAGAACCCCTATTCATTTCCCACAGAATTTCATTCTCTACCTCCTCTCTTGCCTCTAGCATTTTCCTCCAAACATGTGATCCCTTCCTAAACTGAACCACAGTAGGTAGTTCTTTCTTACAATATTTGTTCCACATGAAGTTGGACCATAAGGATTTAGAGGTTCTAAATCTCCACCAAAGTTTTGCAAATAGAGCCTTTGAAACATCAAACAGAGATCTGAAACCTACTCCCCCCTCCTCTTTGGGAAGACATAGATTTTGCCACTTTGTCCAATGTCTACTCCTCCCTTCTTCCTTATTGCTCCAGAAAAATCTTGCAAAAGTCTTATGAAGATGTTCCAGCATATTGTCAGGTGGATCTAGGACTGACAGTATGTGTGTAGGTATACTTTGTAGCACACTTGAAATAAAAGTAGCCTTCCCTCCATAAGATAACAATTTCCCTTTCCATGAGTGTAATTTTGCCTTCACCTTCTGGATCAAGTCATTGTAGTAATGCTTCCTTCTCCTTGTATAAAAAATTGGGCATCCAAGGTAGGTAAATGGAAAGCTACCTTTAGTAAAACCAGTGATAGTAGCTACTGCATCCACCAAATCTCCAGCAACCTTTGAATGCATATAATAAGAGCTCTTTGCCTTATTGATCAATTGCCCAGAAGTATTCTCATACATAGCCAAAACATCAACTATCTTCTGAAGAGAGTAAGGATCAGCAGATGCAAAGATGATAGTATCATCTACATATGCTAGATGATTTAATGAATCAGACCACTTTGGCATACCAAAACCCCTAAACTGCTTGTCTTCAAACAACCTGTTCAATGATCTTGACAATACTTCAGCTGAGAGAATAAACAAAGCTGGTGAAAGAGGATCTCCTTGCTTCACCCCTCTTGTTGAATGAAAAAATCCAGAAGCCTGTCCATTAACCATAACTGAATACCAATTGTTAGAGATATGGTTCCAAACCATGTTGATAAAGCATTCTGCAAACCCCATCTTCCTCAAAACATGCATCAAATATTTCCAAGACACCATATCATAAGCCTTTGCCATATCTAACTTGATCACAACATTGGCAGGTTTTCCTCTCAATCTTATATCAGTGACAATCTCTTGAGTCAACAAAATGTTCTCAAAAATACTCCTACCTCTGACAAAACCAGATTGGTTTGCTGAGATCAAAGAAGAGAGTATCTTTTCAAGTCTATCATGAAGCACCCTTGAGAACACCTTGTTAATGAAGTTACTCAAGCTGATAGGTCTAAGGTTAGAAAATGTTTGTACTTGTGGCTTTTTATGCAGCAAAATAAGGTTAGTGGGTGTTATAGACTTAGGCAAAGGACTGCCCTCAAAGAACACAACTAACAATGTGTGTATATCTTCCCCCAGAATATCCCAACATGCTTGAAAGAACAAGCCAGAGAAACCATCTGGACCACTTGCACTTTCACTACTCAATGCAAAAACAGCAGCCTTCACCTCCTCCATAGTTGGCAATCTGCATAATTCCAAATTCTGCTCCCTTGTCACCATGGTAGGTACATTATTCAACAAATCAAAGTTAGTAGGGTCCCCCTCCTTAGTGAATTGCTTCTGGAAAAACTCCACTGCAACATCAGATAACTTGTCTTGAGATTCAATCCATGATCCATCACTATTCTGGATCCTTTTCAATTGTAGCTTTTGCCTCTTTCCATTAACACAATTATGGAAGAACCTTGTGTGTCTATCTCCTTCTTCAAACCAAGTCATACTTGCCTTTTGTTTCCAGTATTGTTCCTCAATGCTCAAGTACTTCTTCAGCTCAGCTTGAGCTTGTTGAAGTACAATTCTATTCTCTATTGAAGTATCCTCCTCAAATAGCATCTCCTTAATCCTCACCACATCCTCCCTGATGGCTAGCTACTTGAAAATATCCCCATAGGTTAGTTTACTCCATTTTGAAAGAGCAATTTTAACCCTCTTCAACTTCTGTTTGAACATCAAGAAAGGATCCCCTATAAAGTCAGCAATCCAATTCTGCTTCACCACTTCTAAAAAAGATTCATGTTTTCAAGAACTTGAATGGCTTCACAAACTTCATAGCTTCCTCTCCACAACTCATCAATAGTGGTGCATGATCAGATCCTGTTCTAATAAGGTGCTCCACTTCTATTGTAGGAAACAATTTTTGAAAAGGCAAGTTCACAAGAATTCTATCCAGTCTTTTAAAGATGCACTCCTCATTTGGCCTACCATTCCACCAAGTAAAAGGACTGCCCTTATAGCCAAGATCAAACAGGCCACATGAATTAACACAGAATGCAAAGTCTTCATACTCAAGAGGATACACTGGTAGACCACCTATCTTCTCTTCCTCTCCAACAACAACATTGAAATCCCCCCAACTAACCAAGGCAATTCCATGTCACTAGCCAAGTAATACAAATTGTCCCATTGTTCTAATCTCTCTAATGCACAACACTTAGCATATACAAATGTCATCATAATGTACTTACCAAGCTCTTGATGGTACACTCTGATTGTCATTTGTTGTTCAGTGTCAATCAACAGATCCTATTCCACCACAGCATCAAAAAACAACCAAATCTTTCCATTCACATTAGAAATTGCAGCTTCCATACCTAATTTTCTTCTATAATTCTGAAGAAACCTCTTCTTTTGTAATGGCTCCATGAGAGCAACAATAAAAAATCCATGTTCCTTCTGCATATTGATAACTCTTTGAAAGGCCTGTTGAGTTTTAACAGACCATATATTCCATATAAGAGTCTTGATCATCATCTTGTTGAAGTAGAGGCTGCCTTCCTGGGCAAAATTCTAGTAGGTGGTTGTGGCTCTTTAGGTTGATTTTTCTTCCCTTTCTTCCCACTTCTAGCTGCTGATTTAAGAGATAAATCTCCTTCCCTTGCAACAGCTCTAAAGTTTTCAGCTGTAGACTCATCATCTTCTTCCCCTCCAATTGTAGTTGTTGATCCATCAAGGTGTGTTGAATATCATCTGGCAGCTCCTTATGAGTAATAATGTCATGAAGAACCTGATTTGGAGTTCTCAATGGCACATTGAATTGGATCTGCATTGGTGATCCAGTTCTTGATGCACATGCCACAGGCAATGACTCCAGATCCCCAAATTCCCTTGCAACAATTGCTTGTTCAGTTGGTTCATAAGGTGTTAAAGCTACTTCATGTGGCTCTGAAGTCCTCTCCAAATTCCCTAAGTTCTCCTGCATCAATTTGAATTGTAGCTCATACACAGATCCTAGGTTAGGATTTACTGTAGCAATACAGCCAGAAGTTACTGTTCCATTGGGATCAACCTCCTTCCCATGGACTGTTTGTTGTTCCTGGCACACTGATTCCTTCCTAACCTCAGTAGGAACATTCCCATCAAGCCCCTTCTCCAAAGAATAAACAGGCACCCCATCAACAAACGCCAAAATCTCCCCAGTTTTGCTAGGGTTTACTGTTCCATTGCCCTTCCTTTTGCTCAATGATGCTTGAGCTGATCCATCTTGATTTCCAGTTTCCTTTGATGTTCCTTGACCCCTGACAATTGAAATCTCTGCTTGCTTCATCATAGAACTTGAATTATCCTCAACCCTAATTTGACAGCTGCTAGGGTTTACTGTAGCATCTCCAGGATTTCTAGTTTTTTGGACTTGATTAGTGCTCTTGTTTGCATTGCTTCCTATCACCTGTTCCTCAACCTGCTGACTCTCCAAAACTTCAACTTCATCACTCCATAAGTTCTTAGAATTAACCTCATTGAGTTCATCTATTTTCCCAGAATCTTCATGAGTTTGAGACGGAATCTCCTGACATGAGTGGTTTGTGGTCACATTGAGCTGCTTTAGTTCCTCTTTGCTAGTACCAAATCTCCTATGTACCCGGTTAATATTCGACTCCTTGTTAACCCTCTCCTCAAAATTTTGATCCTTAGGAGCATAAGAATTAGCTTTAATCACTTCCTGATCACCCTTGGGAGCTGTTGAGGGAATCCCATTAGGACTAGGATTACCAGAAGTTTCCAAAACTTTCTCAACTGCCTCTTTCTCACACGCCTTAACTCCTCTTGAACCCGTTCTCCAGTTGGATTAGAATTTCCAGCCTCCCTATTCCCAACAACATTAGGACTAGGAGTCAACTTTCCATTCTTGGATTCACTTACCTTCTCCTGGACCTTCTTGGATTGCCTTTCACCTTATCCCTTCTTTTTGCCATTGTTGTGATCTTCTCCTTTGCCTTCCGTAATTTGTAGAGTAGGATTTAGAACTTACTCCACCTCCAAAGCATTGAATTTGTTCTTAGTTGCAACTTCCTCCAGTTTGGCCTTACCTTTACCCTTGTCAGCTACCTTTCCCTGCTTGTCCTCAATAATGTGCCCTCTTTTGTCTCTTTGATACTTGTTCTTTCTTTCTTGCATCCATTCTTGCTTTGCATGATTAGTAGAAGGCTTACCAACCACTTTTCCACTTGATAACATTTTGGTTGAATTTGCAGTCGTCCTAATTGCATCACTACTCACTACTACAGCCCTTTCCTTGCCTTGATCATTGCCTTCACCACCAAAATTGTTGTGCAATTCTGGATGAATAATCCAGCATTCCTCTTCATTGTGGCCTTGCTTCTTACATGTCTTGCAATACTTAGGCATGTAATCGTACCTTATTTTGATCCATTTAGATTCTTCAGGACCAGTTTCATCAGCTTCCTCTATGATCTTAATTCTTTGAGGTAATGTTGCAAGTAGGTTTACCTCCACTTTAACCTTAGCACAACTAGGCCTTGTTCCATTTTGAGTAGCCAAATCAACATGCAATGGCCTACCTACTGCATTAGCCAAAAAAATACAAAATCCTTACCAAAAAAATTAGGAGGAAGATCCTGAAAAGATATCCAAGCAATTGCAATTGGTGTCTCAACATTAGGAGACCACCATGAACTCCACTTTGTGCATCTCATCTGCCAATATTCACCTTGAGCTTTCAAAATGCTGGCTTAGATAATAAGTGAATATAGTCCTCCATTAATGATAACTTGATCAAAACATGAGAATCTTCAATCAAACCTACTGAACATGATCCCTTAAGCTCACATTGGATTGGAATTGCCTTCCTCAACTCTTGGATCGCAGGTTTTCCATACGAAAATTTGCCCAGGCCTTCCAGATGCAATCCTTGTTGCATGATTGATTGTTTAACCTCTAATGTCTTCCATCTCACCATTGGTTCTCCATGTAAAAGCTCGACAGGTTTTAGGTTTACGCTATTTACGTGCATGGGAGCGTTTATTGCTTGTGGGTGGAGCAGTTTTGCATAGTTTTGGATTGGATTAGGGTTAGTAGATGTTTGGGGGAGTGGTTTATGATTGGGAGACGACTGCCCGACCTCCATTGAAGGCTGGGCAGTGGCCGGCGCGGCCATGGAAGCTGTTTCTCTCTCTAGTCGCCTCAAAATCGCCCAGAATCGCCAAAGCTTCTCTCTCTAGGCGCGCGCGAATGGGTTTGGGTTTAGGGTTTGTGTGTTTTGGTGTTGAATTCATAGTTCTAGGTGTTATTTTGGAGATTTGATCGCATAAGCAAGTCGTATGATGTTTTAAGACTTGTGTGGATGTTTGGTTTGGAGCCCCGAGGGCTCGGGTGAGTTTTGGATAGGCTACGGAGTGATTTGAAACTTAAGAAAATTTCTAGTATGTTGCAGGTTTGCAGACTTCGCATTTGCAAAGTCTGGCTCGCAAATGCTAGCATCGCATTTGCGAAGAAGCTTCGCATTTTCGATCAGTAGGGCTGGGAGGGGACCTTCGCATTTGCAAAGCTCAGCCTCGCATTTACAATGAGAACAGGGGCCGCTTTGGCGAACACTTGTTTGCATTTGCGATGCCAGCAGGCCAGGCCAACCTTCGCATTTGTGAAGAAAAGTCCGCATTTGCGAGTTCGCATTTGCGAACCTATGATCGCAAATACGATACCTGCAACTGTTCAAACGAGTTTTGAACGGGATTTTTGATTCATTTCTCAAATTTTCAAACCCTAAACTTCAAGAGGCGATTTTCCAAAGACCATTTCTTCCCTAAATCATAGGTAAATGATTCCTAACTTATAAATGATTCCTAACTTATTTCTTTCAATCAATTTCATCTTTTTACAAGATTTCATCACAAAATCTAAGGTTTTTCATGGTGGAATTGGGTATTTTTGGGTAGAATTAAAGATATTCGAAATTTGGAGATTTAGACCTCAAATTAGAGTCGGATTCCAAAACCAATTGTATATCCGCGCTCGGGGGTGAATGGGTAATCGGGTTTGGTCCGAACTTCGAGTTTTGACAAAGCGATCCCGGGGTCGGTTTTTGACTTTTTGGAAAAAATGTTGCGAAATCTATAATTATTTTCTTTAGCGTTAATTGATGTTAATAAGTTAATTATGAATAGATACGAGCGGATTGGAAGTGGAAACTAAGGGAAAAGCGGTATTTGAGGCTTGAGTTTGGCCGTGGAATCGCGGTAAGTGTTGTGGCTAACCTTAGCTTGAGGGATTAGGTATTGTTGCCTTATTTGCTACATGTTTAGTTGTTAAGTACGACGTATAGGTGAGGTGACGAGTATCTATACGTTGTTGTCGGGTCGTAGCATGCGAGTGAGTCTGATACTTGTGACCGTTGTGTTTCTTTATACGTACTGTTCCTGCTTAAACTAGTTATTACTCATGTTAAACAAGTCTTATTATGCTTTCCTGGTTTTGGATATTGGCTGAGTATTGGCTCAAGTTGGAATTTATGTTGTGAAGTTAAATGATAAAATGAAGTTGTTTAATTATGATGCCCTTGCCGGGTTGTTATTGTATCTGTTGATTCTTATGGTGAGGAAGAGTGATAAAGCACGAAGGATGATGTCGTGCACGTTTTTGTTGCTTATGTGGTGAGGAAGAGTGATAAAGCACGAAGGGTGATGCCGTGCATATTTCTATTATTCATATGGTGAGGTTGAATGGTAAAGCACGAAGGGTGATGCCGTACATGTTTCTATTGTTGATTATCTTGTGAGGTTGAGTGGTAAAGCACGAAGGGTGATGCCGTGCACATTTCTATTATTGATTACCTGGTGAGGTTGAGAGTAAAAGCACGAAGGGTGATGCTGTGCATTTTCCGTTTGTTGTGTTTACTTGTTATTACCGGTTCAAAGCGTATTAGCTGTTTAAATTCCTCTACTGCTGTGATTATTTATTTTGGTACCCCCATGGCATGTTGCTTCTTCCTGTTAATTTCTGCTTAGCTTCTATTAATTGTTATTTTGTTATCATATTGTTTAACTGCACAGGTTTATGTTATTTGTCGTGTCCTAGCCTCGTCACTACTTCGCGAGGTTAGGCTTGGCACTTAGCAGTACATGGGGTCGGTTGTATTGATACTGCACTCTGCACTTTCTGTGCAGATCCCGGTACTGGACCACACTGATCAGAGTTTGGGATGCCGCCTTCAGTCCATAGGAGACCCAAGGTAGATTTGCCGGCGTTCGCAGACCCTGGAGTCCCCTTCCCTCTATCTTAGTTCCTGTTTTCATTCATTCCAAAAAACAGATGTATTTTCTTTAAACCAGTATTTGTAGAAATTCTTAGACGTTCGTGGATTGTGGCACCAGATATTTGGGGTGGTCGTGTATTAGTGTTTTAAAGTGTTATAAAATTTTCCGCACTTCATATCTGTTTGGTTTTAATTATTGTTAATTACTGTTTTGGTTAATGATTAATGTGTTAGAACTGTATTTGTTGGCTTGCCTAGCATTCTCAGAGTTAGGCGCCATCAGGATCCCGATGGTGGAAAATCCGGGTCGTGACAAAGATAATTGTTTATAATGTAGAGGGTAAAATAGGTATTTGGCAATCCAAAAATTAAAAAGTCTAGTTGAGTGACCTTCCAATTAAGTGACTTTGTTATTACAAAAGAAAAAAAGGTGACTTTAGCAGATAATTTGGGATAGTTGAGTGACCATTTGAATAATGGGCTCCAATTTAAATTATAAGCTAGCTCTCTCAGAATTTATTATTCACCGTAAATTAGAAAATTTTGGTTTGAGCCCTAGCAATTAATGAAGAAACTTATGGTAGGATGTGTTTTCTGGTAATGAATCCCAAATTTGGTTTTGTAATACTAATCTTTCTTCTTGTTTTTTATTATACTTATTTTTCTTCTATTTTAATAGTTTATAATAATTCTATTGACTTATTAATCATTACTGCAATAATTACAATCTATTACACACTTCCAATTAAGTCATTTTAGGAATATCTCCTCATTTCATGAAATTCCTTCAATAAAAACAATTTTTTTGTCCAAGTAAACACAAGGCCTTAGTTGATAACGGGTTGGTTTTCTAATTTGGACAGCGGAGAAAATCTATTTTTTTTTCATATCAAAATAAACTTCCATAACAATGCATCAAGTACGTTTACTGACACAAAAAAACTCTGAATAAATCCAGATACAATAAATCAATAATTAAAAAGTGCGGTGAATAAATTAAGACAACAAGAAAGAAGAAATAAAAAGGGATTAATTTGCTGCTTGATTCCCAACTTCTACTTAAATTTTTACTGTTTTATGGATTGTCAATTTTTATTGACGAATTTTTCATCAAAGATGTTTACAAAAATTAGTTTAAAAAATCTCAAGCTTTTATATTAAATGCTAAATAATGTAAAAGAATTGTTACAAAGAAATCAAAATAGCAAAGTTTAAGTTACCTGAAAAATAAAAAATGTTACCTGAATCAATTTATAAGATTTTCCATTTTGTTGGCTATTGTGTATTTTTTGACTCGCCTAATTTTCTAGATACCAAAATACCAAAATATCCTTGGTACCTATACAACTTATTCTTTTCGCATTCAATGGATCCTACAGCAACTCATATCAATTAATATTAAGTCATGAGAATTAGCAATAAAATATCTCGTGTCTTTTTGTATTGAAAACTAGTGTTTCCTTAATCAACTAACATTATTTTCTATGCATGTAATGCTAGACTATTACTCGCAAAATGAATACTCTAAAACTTTTTACATTGTTTTGTTAATTATGATAAATTTATGGATCGAGCTATGTAAACCCTAGCTGAAAAGAGAAGGAATAGATGAAGGAATGAAGGAAATGAGCTGAAGAAGAAATGCAAAAATTGATTCTGTTAAAATTATCCAAACACTGTACAGATGACCCCTATTTATAGACAATGACCAACTGACTTTGTACAACTAACTATCCAGAGGCGGATCTATGGGGGCTGAAGGGGTTCATCAGAACTTCCTTCGCCGAAAAATTGCCGAAAAAGTACACTGTATATATAAGGCAAAATCTATTTTTTACCTCTATATATTAAGTTTTGAACTCCCATAACACAACCCAAAAGTGTAGTTTAGTGGTTAAGGAGGTTCAAAACCTTCATAAGGTCATAGGTTCAAATAAGCCATGTTAAATAGACTAAACTACCCTTAATTTGTTACACATTAAGTCACACCTCTCATGACAAATTAGTTTAATGATTTGATTTATGAGGTCGATCTCTTTGTTTCTTTATACTCCTAATTGTTTATCCATTTCTTACATTTTTTTGGACATGTTCCTTTATGTTGCGAACTAAATATTATAAGCCTTCAAATGAATTTATTGCTGAAGGCAGACAAATCAATCTTATCTCTTCTGTCTATTTTTCTTTCAGAAATTCAATTATTATGGGCTACTGCTTGCACAGGTCCAATCATTAACTAAGTTTGGTGGCATATTTAATAAAGTCGAGCCCCCTCGGAGCTTTTATATTTTTTTTAAAAAAAAATATTACAAGGGAATTAAGAAAACGAGTTAATTCAAGTTTGCGCAGAAAAAGAAGTATATTTAAAAAAAAATATTACAAGGGAATTAAGAAAACGAGTTAATTCAAGTTTGCGCAGAAAAAGAAGTATATTTACTTTTACTCATAAACTACAAAGATGTTTTTCTTTTAGAAAAGATTGGAAAGTTGTCTCAAAAGTGAATCGTGAGGCAAATTTTATGAAGAGTATTGGAAAGAGTCTTAATTGCCTCACTGATTTAACAAAGTTCTGTATTGTTTTCAACTTTACAGAAATATGACGAATGAAAACCAAACTAATGGAAGTGTTGCGGGAACGGGTGCTACTGTTACGAGTGCTGCTGCCTCGTCAAGCCGTTCTACTCCTGCTCATGCTATGGCACCGGCAGAAAAACCCGGAAAGTTTTCCGGTATTGACTTCAAACGCTGGCAAATGAAGATGCTCTTCTATCTTACTACGTTGAGTTTGCAACGTTTCATCAAGGAGGATCCTCCGGTCATGGCTGAAAATACTCCGGATGATGAACGACTTGTTGTAACTGAAGCATGGAAACATTCTGATTTCCTGTGCAAAAATTACATTTTGAGTTGTTTGGAAGATGGCTTGCACAATGTCTATAGTGTCATGGAAACTTCAAAAGCATTATGGAATGCGCTTGAGAAGATGTACAAGACGGAGGATGCCGGACTTAAGAAATTCGTGGCTGCAAGGTTCTTGGATTTCAAGATGATTGACACTAGATCGGTCATAACTCAAGTCCAAGAACTACAAGTCATTGTACATGACCTCCTTGCTGAAGGTATGACCCAAATCAATAATTTTATTAATAAGATTTATCTTATTATTAATAATGAATTTGTTATTGAAGGTATGGTCATTAATGAGGCCTTTCAAGTCGCTGCTTTCATTGAGAAGTTACCTCCGCTGTGGAAGGATTTTAAGAACTATCTTAAACACAAACGGAAGGAAATGACACTAGAAGACTTGATTGTTCGTTTGAGGATAAAGAGGACAACAAAAATGCTGAAAAGAAGTCACGTGGACACTCGACAATAATGGGGGCAAACATTTTTGAGGAGGCACCACAAAATAAGAAGAGGAAGAAAGCTTCTGGACCAAAGAATTACCCAAGTAAGAAGAAGTTCAAGGGTAATTGCCACAACTGTGGAAAATCTGGGCATAAGGCGGTGGATTGTCGTGCGCCAAAGAATGATAAGAAGAAAAAGAATCAAGCCAACATGGTTGAAGATGAAATGGAAGACTTGTGTGCCATGTTGTCTGAATGCAACTTGGTAGGAAATCCGAAAGAATGGTGGATAGATTCTGGAGCCACCCGCCATGTTTGTGCTAACAAGGAGTTATTTTCTTCTTATGCCCCCGCAGGTCCCGACGAGACAATCTTCATGGGAAATTCATCTACGGCCAAAATTTAAGGAGTTGGCAAGATTGCGTTGAAGATGACGTCGGGAAAAATAGTGACTCTAAACCAAGTCCTCCATGTTCCAGAAATTCGCAAGAATCTTGTGTCTACCTCACTTCTTGTCAAGAATGGATTCAAATGTATTTTTGTTTCTAATAGTGTTGTACTAAGTAAGAACGATTTGTATGTAGGAAAAGGTTACCTAAATGAGGGCCTTTTTTAAGCTAAATGTAATAGCAGTTCCTATCAATAAAGTGAATGCTTCTTCTTACTTACTTGAGTCAAACACTTTATGGCATTCGCGTTTAGGTCACGTAAACTTCAAAACATTGCGAAAGATGATAAATCTAGAAGTATTGCCAAAATTTGATTGCATTAATTCCAAATGTCAAATATGTGTGGAATCAAAGTATGCTAAGCATCCTTATAAGTCCGTTGAAAGGAATTCAAGTCCTTTAGACTTAATTCACACAGATAATTGCGACATGAAGTCAACACCATCTCGCGGTGGGAAAAAGTATTTTATTACTTTTATTGACGATAGCATGAGATACTGCTATGTTTATTTACTTAATAGTAAAGATGAGGCAATTGATGCTTTCAAGCAATACAAGAGTGAAGTTGAAACGCAACTAAACAAAAAGATCAACATGATAAAAAGTGATAGGGGTGGCGAATATGAATCTCCTTTTGAAGAAATATGTTTGGAAAATGGCATTATTCACCAAACAACTGCCCCTTACTCTCCACAATCTAATGGAATTGCGGAGAGGAAGAATCGAACGTTGAAGGAGATGATGAATGCATTGCTAATAAGTTCTGGCTTACCACAGAACTTGTGGGGGGAAGCTATACTTATAGCTAACCGAATAATCAACCGTGTACCTCATAGTAAAACACAATCCATTCCTTATGAGAAGTGGAAAGGAAGGAAGCCTAGCTTGAAATACTTCAAAGTGTGGGGGTGTTTAGCTAAGGTACAAGTTCCTAAACCTAAAAGGGTTAAGATAGGTCCAAAAACGGCTGATTGTGTGTCTATTGGATATGTAACCAATAGCAAGGCATATCGGTTTCTGGTTCATAAATCAGAAAATCCAGAGATTCACGTTAATACGATAATAGAATCAGATAATGCTGAATTCTTTGAAACTATTTATTCGTATAAAAAGGAAAGTGAAGTGACCCACCAAAAGTCAAAACAACCTCGGGAGGAAATAATAGATGGTATGCCTAATGAAGAAAATCCGAGAAGAAGTAAACGTCAAAGGACATCTACTTCATTCGGTCCAGATTTTCTGACTTTTCTGTTAGAAAATGAGCTCGTACCTTCAAGGAAGCAATGTCTTCCTCAGAAGCACAATATTGGAAAGAAGCTGTCAATAGTAAAATAGAATCCATATTGAGCAATCATACTTGGGAATTGGTTGATCTTACTCCAGGTAACAAAACATTGGGTTCTAAATGGATTTTCAAGAAGAAAATGAAAGACGATGGTACTATTGACAAATACAAGGCAAGACTTGTTGTCAAAGGATTTAGACAACGAGAAGGTCTTGACTATTTTGACACATACTCGCCGGTAACAAGAATTACATCCACTCGGATGCTAATAGCGTTAGCCGCCTTGTATGATCTTCAAATCCATCAAATGGATGTAAAAACAACCTTCTTAGATGGTGATCTTGAGGAAGAAATTTACATGAACCAACCTGAAGGGTTTGTGCCAGGAAAAGAAAAGAAGGTGTGTAGACTTGTTAAGTCTCTTTATGGACTAAAACAAGCACCCAAACAATGGCATGCGAAATTTGACCAAACAATGTTGTCAAATGGCTTTAAGATTAATGAATGTGATAAATGTGTTTACATTAAGAACGTTCCAAATCATATAGTCATTGTTTGCTTATATGTTGATGATATGCTAATAATGAGCAAAGACATTGCCGACATTCAAGCTACTAAGCGCATGCTTGCTAGTAAGTTTGATATGAAAGACTTAGGAGTTGCCGATGTAATTCTAGGAATTAAAATCCAAAGGACTCCTCAAGGTCTAGCTTTGTCTCAATCACATTACGTGAAAATGGTACTTGAAAAATTCAAACACTTGGAATTTAGAAGTGCAAGAACTCCAATTGACTTAAATCATCATCTTATAAAGAATAAAGGTGAAAGTACGTCTCAATTGGAGTATGCTCGTGTGTTGGGAAGCTTAATGTACATCATGAACTGTACACGACCTGATATAGCTTGTGCAATAAGTAAACTTAGTCGATTCACAAGTAATCCCAACAAACATCACTAGGTAGCAATGAAACGAGTTCTGGAATATTTGGAATATACCCAAGACTACGCTTTGCACTACAATAAATATCCTGCGGTTATCGAAGGATATAGTGATGCAAATTGGATAACCGGCTCAACAGAAACAAAGTCCACAAGTGGATATGTTTTTACTGTTGGTGGAGGAGCAGTATCTTGGAAGTCTTCCAAACAAACGTGCATCGCTCGCTCTACAATGGAATCAGAGTTTATAGCTTTGGATAAAGCCGGTGAAGAAGCTGAATGGCTTCGAAATTTCTTAGAAGACATTCCGTTCTGGCCAAAACCTTTGGCTCCTATTTGCATACATTGCGATAGTGAGGCTGCAATAGGACGGGCAGGGAGCGTTATGTATAACGGAAAGTCTCGTCATATACGACGAAGACATAACACCGTTAGACAACTACTTTCTAGTGGAATTATCACTATTGATTATGTAAGATCAAAGGATAATGTGGCGGATCCGCTTACAAAAGGCTTAACTAGAGAGGGAGTTGAGAAATCATCTAAGGGAATGAGACTATGGCCGAGGACAAGTCAACATGGCGGTAACTCTACCTAGAATTTTGGATGTTCCGAGATCTAGGTTCAAGGAGCTCAAACAAAGTTGTGATTGACCGGTTCAACATTGTCAAAATAAAATCTTTGGTTCATTCTCGTGATGAAGACAATGTTAAGTAACAAGGATAGAACTTTACACGTTCTTTAATGATTACCTAAGTTTGATGTGGTAGTTATCAAATAGTGTCAATCTAAAGGATTACACGTTTAGGAATCACCTATGTAAGTGTGAAGTGGAAGCCGCTTCAATGAGAATTCTGTAAGGCCAATTCTCTACGCACTTATGAGACCAGGCGGTGTTCATGGCTGAAACGAATACAACAATGAGAACTAAAAGACGGTTAAGGGTTGATTGTGTGACATATGGTTGTCTAGGTATACACTAAAGTTCGACGGTTCAAAGATATCAAATCTACCGATTGACCGAGTATATCCGACATATGTTCACTACGGAAAGTTCAAAGGGAAACCTACTTATCCAGATGCAATTAATCCTTACTTGCAAAATCACATAGCTTTCATCTATAATCTTTCTTGATACAGCCATTCCCATTCATGTGGGGGATTGTTGGACTTTAAGCCATTGGGCTTTAAAGTAGAAGAAGTGTGAATTGGAAATGGAGGGAAATAAAATGGAGGGAAATTGAAAATTTGAAGAAGTGAACTTTTGTCTTGCACTTTGTCCCTCATTGGTGAGGGACAACCACATTTGTGTGCTTATATATAGAATCACTTCTTAAAGCTCATAAAAGGAGTTGAAGAGAATGAACCCTCGCGCCGTCGTCGTCGCTCGCTCGGCTTCGGCTTCGGCTTCGGCTTCGGCTTCGGCTTCGGCTTCGGCTTCGGCTTCGGATTCGGATTTGGATTCGGATTTGTCAAATGATCGATAAGATTATTTTTTGGACAAAATTTATTTAATTATTTAATAATTAATTAAATGCCAAATCACTGTTGAAAATACGCCGGAACCCTGCTGCTGAAGGTTCAGAAAAGCCCCTCTGACCTCGGTTCTGCCGCGACCGCGGTTAGAGGAGCCTTCTGAACATGCATGGGTTCGGAATTCTAATCGTTTTAAGTTACTGGGTTCTAAATGAATAATTTATACATATTCACATGAATTTTTAAAGATAAATAAAGGGTTCGAACAAAGCTACTGGGATCGGCCGAACCCGCTCCCGGTATTCTAGCTCCGCTCCTATATATATGTAACTGTTACCTTATTCCATGCATGTTACGCTACAAACATGGATCCATGCATGCATATTTAATTTGTAGGTGCAGACGTTAGTAGAATTTTCTTGTGCTAGCTAGGCAGTAGTGTAGTTATAATTAATTAGAGTATATATGAGTATTAATTATATTATATGTTTTGCATGCATGCAGCTCATCTCATGACTTGGGCTCCAGTAAACGCAGTGCGAGAAATTGGTGAAGAATTAAGAGGAATGCAATTAGTATACCCTCATGATCTGAATGGTGTTACTTGTGGGAGACGATGCAACTACGACGAAGACTGCAATGATGGTTGGGTTTGCAGCAAATGTAGATGGGATGCTTTAACTAGTCACTACATCTGTGGTCCTTTCAATTCACTCCCCTCTGCACCAAAATATTAATATGTGATGCAATAAGTTGGTACGTTGCATGCATGCAATAATATTATATTATATTGCATGCTTTAAATAAATAAATAAATAAAAGTTCTAAATCTATGGCTAGCTGTGCGCTATTTTTAGCCCAGCTTGCTTGCCTGTTTGTGTGTTTGTAATGTTTCAAATAAAATTCTAGCTCCATGTATATGCTAGATTGTGTAAAATGGTTCTACTTTTCATCAGTGAAAGTAGAGTGGATGTTATATTTGTGTAATAATGTTGGTTGTGCGAATAAATATTTTGAAATGTGTTTTATTGATGGTCGGTACTCTATTCATCATGACTATTGTAATCTCAATGGAAATTTTGAATTAAAAGACTCGTTATTACATATATATATAAATTAACACTGAAAAGAATATACATGTGAGAGGTGCACATTACTGAGATTGACCAAGTGGATAACTATGGGTGCCAAATGGGCGGGTTGGGCTGAATTTGGGCGGGTCAAGATGGGCTATGTACCTTCGTCCCTGCATGCAGATGCGGAGCCAGGATTTGAAATTTATGGGTTTGGGATTTTAATCCTTTTAAGTTACTGGGTTCTAAATTAATAATTTATACATATTCAATAGTATTTAAAACAAATACATGGATTGGACCAAAGCGACTGGATTCGACCGAACCCATACTAGATGGGAGGACAAACATATTGAGTAGAAATTAAAATTCATATTGAGGTCGCGTCCACTATTGACGTGGGAATCTAACATTTTCCTGGACTCTTCTTCTTCGTCTCAAATTTTTTGTTAACTTGAGCAAACTTTCAACTGTCACCGAAGGAATTATGAGGTTAGACAAGATGGTATGTTTTTTCAGTTAGGCGCAAATTTTTTTAAACCTTAACCAAAACTTGTGTGATTGTGATATTTTTAACTATATATGTTTTCTAATTTCATTGTTAAGAAATTGTACATAGTGCTTTCGCCTAAATCTACAACTTCAGTCTGTAAAAATGGGAGAAATTCAAAAATAGTCAAATTTACAAGTAAGCTTTAAAAAGTAATCGAAATTTAGCCACAATTCATGTAAAGATATATCTGAACNAATTGGTTTCTAATTGATAGTTTCTATAGGGACTTTTAAGTGTAACAAAGAGTATATATAAAGAAAAAATTGGTATGACGTGAAATAATTTTTTTAAAAATGTAAACAAATTATTTCGAAAAAAATCTTTACTTTTTTTTTTAATTTCAAAGATAATAAAAAGATAAGATATTTTTGAACATTAGTAAAGAGTTTTAAAATTATTATACTAGAAGTTATATCATGGATAAACTCAAAAAACCGGAATCTTATGAAATATTTACATAATATCTGGCCATATTTATTTTTTACTTTTTATAGGCAATATAAATAGATGATATACCGACAACACACGATTATACACATATTATATATAAATTACGCATCATTCAGTTTTTTAATTTAAGTGGTCAGGTGAGCACCTATTTAGGCTCATTAGATAAAGCCAAAAGAAAAATATGAAATAATTTCAACCAAAGACTAAAAATATAATTAAATTTCATAGGTAGACAATTTTTATTAAAACTCATCCTTTTATAGTGAAATAANGTGTTGGAGTTCCAGCATAATATGCTGGAAGTTCATACACAGGTGCACCGATCTCCAGTATATTATGCTGGAACTTTCCGTGTTGCAGCAAAATAGTGGCTATTTTTCAATGACTTTGCAAACGGTGATTATTTTTAAATGACCAATCCGAAAACTGGCTAGCTCATGCTATTTTTACGTAAAAATAAGTAGTCAAAGTGAGAAAGGGGCTCATGTATAAATGGGCCATCCAAATTGCAAGTTAAAAGGGAGAAATTCAAAAATAGCCAGATTTACAAGTGGTCATTCAAAAATAGCCACAGTTTCAAAAGTCATCGAAATTTAGCCACTTTTCATGTAAAGATAAATCTGAACGAAAACACTGTTCACAATCCGGAAAATACTCCAGTATAATATACAGGAGTTCCAGAAAAGTATGCTGGAACTCTACTATATTATACTGGAGTCATCAAAGTATATCGGTCCAGCATAATATGTTGGAAGTTCATACACAGGTGCACCGAACTCCAGTATATATGTTGGACAAGTCTCTGTTGCAGCAAAATAGTGGCTATTTTTCAATGACTTGGCAAACGCTGGCTATTTTTGAATGACCAGTCCGAAAACTGGCTAGCCCGTATTATTTTTACATGTTAAAACCACTTGGCCCAACAGAGGCACGCATACTTGTTATTAGGGCATGCATTTTATTTTTTCAGTTCAATTGTATGCATGAATTTATAAATGCTAATTTCCTTTTCTCCCTTGTTTCTCTTTACAATACAGATGTTAGAGAATAAAAGGTAACAGAAAGTCACAAATTTAAGATGTTCTTTAAATCGACCAAATAATCTTTTCACACATTTCACATAATTGGTTTGTTCATTATCCAACTACCAACATACACTATAATATTTAAGAACTACACTAGTTAAGTAGTCATAGGGAAAGCAAGTTTTGACATAAATACCAAAGCCTTTAAAATTTTTGAAGTGCTCATAGAGAGATTTTAAAATCTAAAAGATATGAAGAAAGACTTGTGAAAGGAAAGAAATAGGAAGTGGACAAAAAGGAAAATATAAGAAAAAAAGGAAGAAGACAAAAAGAAAAGCATCATAAAACAGCACACATACAAGTGTACACACAAAGATTAAGAAGGCCAAAAAAGAAGCATTCATTTTTCAAGATGAGCTGAAATTAGGAATAATATGCCAAAAATTACATCATTTTCAGATTTTCTTTCCTCATCTTCTCTCTCTGCCACCAAAATAAAATCAAAAGTTTCTATCTTTTGCCCATCTTCAACTGCAACTATTTCCAAAAGAATTCCCAAAAATCTATCTGGCTCTGTCCATGTTTCCTCACTCTTATCTTCACCAGATTTTATTCTGAATCACTTTCCATGCTTCCCATAGCTTTTAATCCTCTTGGTTTCTGCACCAAAAATACATCATTATATGTTATTAATCTACAAATTTCTCAGTCAAGGGTAGAGCGCGCGCGGAAGAGGGAGGGGGGGGCATTATCCATCAAGTTTCGAACCATGCATGCTGGCCCTCGGAGATTTCTCAATTGTGAAAAAAAACACCTTTCTCGGGTGAAGAAGGGTAGAGCGGCCGCGCGCGGTGGGGGGCAATTATTCATCAAGTTTCGAACCATGCACGTTGGCCCTAGGAGATTTCTCAATTGTGAAAAAAAAAAAAAAAAAATTTCTCAGGTGAAGAAACAAAGAGAGCAAAAGCAGCAAGTGGAATACCTTCTTAGAGGTCTTCTTCTCCCTCACTTCATACCTTTCTTGGCACAAGTCTTGCAACCATGTCCCTGGTTGCACTAACTGCAGCACACAACAAAGACAAGTAGCTATTTTAGACTAGATTTACCATGGAAAGAATCAAGAAATATGTACTAAATGATAAAACTCTAATTCTTGGATCATATATATCTGAATTCGGAGTATGAGCGACTTACAAGTACTGTTCTTTGTATCAACTTGGCCCTCTTCTTAGGCCTTTGAGGAAGTTTGCAACCTTTCATAGCCATAAAATCTTCTTCTTTTTCTTTACTTGACAATGTGATAAGCAATTTTGGCCATACCATCTTTTTCTTTTCCTCCCTTGAATCAATGAACAACTTGCTAGTATCATCTACACCTACTGACCCTCTTGTCGTATAATATCGGTCCTCCTTCTCGGGGGATGACACTGATGTCTTACGATGCTCATTTGTGTTAGATCTATTCACACCTAGATCTCTGCAATAACAAGTAACCACCAAATTGTAGTACAATCTTTTACTTTTTGGGTAACCAAATCCAAGTATTTTTCTGTTTAAGAGATGAGAATCTTCAAAAAATCACAATGACAATAGCAATCCACGATTTAAGTATTGTAATAGCTTCACCAGAAACAAATTTGATTTGTTCTCAAGTATCATTACCAGCTCACAAATCACTGATGCTTTTCTAACTTCAGATCTAATGAGTTAACCAACCAACCCCAACCAAAACTAAAGACTATAACTTTTGAACTTCTTTTTCTTCTAATTTACAGGTAAGACATCAAATTGTAATTACCCCTCGCATAACAACAACAACAACGACCCAGTAAAATCCCAAAAGTGGGGTCTGGGGAGGGTAATGTGTATGCAGACCTTACCCCTACCCGAGGTGTATTTCCATAGGTATGTCAAAAAAAAACTAATTATTTCTTATACAATTGACCTATTAAAACCCTTATTCAATCAAAGAGAATGATTCTTTGCATCAAAATCTGGACATAAACTTAGGCAGATTCAATGAAATCTCTACCAATAGCATCTAAGAAACCAAAAAGTAGTCATAATCTGAAATAAAAATTAAATCTTTAACTCAAATGAGGCATAGTTCTGAATCAAAACACTGACACTATTTCCAGCACACATACATCAACAGCCAAAACAAACAAAATTCTTTTCTTTATTTATCTTTTTTCTAATTAATTACCTGTTAAGACGATGAGGAGAAGAAATAGGAGGAAGAAGAGTAGATTCCTTGGTATTATCAACAACTCGAGATGTGATTTTCTTCTTCACTACAACACCACCATCAGATTTCCCATTTGAAGTTGAATCTTTCACCTTAAAACACCTTAGTCTTTTTCTGTTTCCCCACTGTAACTTATCCATACCTTTTTTGTTCTATCTGCAACATCCAAAAAAATGAAAAAATAAGACAATATATAAATTCATTGACCAGAAATTGAAGAGAAACTAAACAAACAAAGAGACTGACCTCAAGATCTATGCTTAGATACTGTACCAGATTATCTCAAAAGACCCTGCATATAAATTAATGAAAACCCATTAAACAAAATCTCATGCAAGTACTGAAAAACACAAAGATTGAAACAAACAAAAAATAGTAAACATTACAAAGATATAAGCTTTCTTCTTCTCCCTTCTTCTTTTGCAGCAGAGAACTCCCAAAACTGGAAAAAATGAGATTTTTGATGAAAGATTCAATGATTTTCCTAAGACAATTCCAATAAACAGCCAAAGATCTTATCTTTTTCCACTAATATGAAATGGGGTTCTTGAATTTTTCTCAGAACAGGCGCAGTTTATTCTCTAGAGTGATATCTTTCTCTCTTTTTGCTACTCTCACCCCTTTTCCTTTCTTCCCACAGTTTTGTGGTTTTTGTATTTTTCTTTTTCTTTTTCTTTTTCTTTTTGGGCATATTTGAGTAGATTTAACTGAGGCAAATCTTGTCCATTTAATGTTGAATGGACGGCTAGATGAGTTTCCCTCCAATTGACTTTTGGGAGTCTGTGGAGAAAACACACGTGACACTCACGCTCACTCAAACCTTGTTGACAGTAAAATTCGGGAACCAGAAGATTAGGGAACTGATAAGAGAATTCCATTACGCTTTGAATTAGCATGGATTAAAGAGCCCAAATCAATCTTTGATAATGGGCTGGGCCTAAATTTTTTGTTGAACTTAGGGCTACGTTAGGAGAAAATGAAAATTGGGTTTAGGGTTTATTGGTTCATGCCCTAACTTAACGCTGATAGTATTTTCTCTTTGGTCATTATGGAGTTTCCAGTTTTTCGATGGCTGTTAATAAATGCTAAGATATTTTTGGCTCTGCCACCGCGACAAAGTACTACTAATTTTATCTTCGTTATTTTATAACAACAACAACATGTTTAGTGTAATCCGACAAAGCAGAATTGAGAGAGTAGAATATACGCAAACTTTACCCCTAACTTTGTGAAGATATAAAGATTGTTTCAATGACTTCGGTCCAAAGAAAAATAAAAAAGAGGCCTTCATTACCTTACAATATTAAAATATTATTGAGGTCTTACTGTAGTGTTCCCTGCTCAAAACACTATTCCGACTACTTATAGATATATTTTGTCTATTAACGTTTTTGGAACCCTTGATTATGGACTTGAATCTGTTAGTATGTAACATTTTTTTTTCAAAGTGAAATTACCTAATACATGAAAGAGTGAAAGGTACTTTCATTGTTTTGAAATAAGAAGCTCTTAATGCACGTATTTAATTTATTCAGAGTTATTAGATCGGAATCCACTTTTTGAGGAATTATGAGTTTAAGCAATAACAAAAATATCTCACTTAAAAAATCTATATATATATATATATATATATATATATATATATTAAAGCAAGAAAGTTACCATATATAATTGACATTATGGTTAAGCCAAGTGGCAAGCTAATAAATGTCAATAGTATATGGTAATTTATTTATATTTAGTTATATATATAAATACAACTCAATTCATTAGCTTTCTCTACTAAAGCTCTCGGCGCACGTTATGCTAACGGACGCCGTCTGAGAATCAGCCATGGCGAGAAGCGAGGTTGGCCTAGAAACACCACATCTGACGGTTGGTGAAGCTATCAGTGCAACAGTAATCGCAGACACCCGTAGCGCAAGGATCTATACAACANATTAAAACTCATCCTTTTACAGTGAAATAAATTAATTTTTTTGTAACAACAGAAATAATGACATAAAAAATAAGATAAAAGAAAATAAATATTGAAAAAAAATGTTAGAAAGATCTAAAAACGAGAAATAAAAGATGACAACAATGTTTTTTTTATGTTTCATCTTTGTTGAGTATAAAATTTTTGAAAGTTAATCTCATCGATTTCAAATATTTTTTTTTCAACTCAAATAAATAGATTATAAGATAAGGATATATTAGAATATTTTTTTTAACTCACATTATGTGTCATTTTTAAAAAACCACTATTACTAACAAACTGATATGAAATTCGAATTTGAATTGGAATGCAATTTGAGTAGTTTGCATTGAGGTTAAGCCAAGTATGGTGTCGAAAATAAACTACTTGACAATTTCAAGACAATATATGCAATATTTTATAATAATAACACTAATTTAACATTTAATGATTCAAAGAACAAAATTTTTGTATATATAGGGTATTAAAAATTTAAATTCTGGGGCTAGAGATATCGATAAACTTAAAGTGGAGTCATACTGAAATAAATCCGGCCAAAAAATAATTGAAATTTTTAGATAGCCGATTAAAGTGAATTTTAAATTAAGGATAATATCTTCACTTGCATCATTATAAAGATAATCGTTATTATAATATATATAAAGTTTTAGAAATTGGAATTTCATAATTGAAATAGTTTTTGAAAGATAAAATCATACCAAATAAGACTTCAAGTCGTAGTATAAGAGTCACGTCGTAATCAAAGAATCGTTTATATCGTGTCAACCTTTGTGCTTTGCCATAAATATGAGTTATTATTTCACATTGTGGCTATTTTAGGTTCCAATGACACCTATGAGAACATTGCAAAAATAAAATTATCACTACATGAATTGAGAAAATGTTAGTCTTTTTTCATGTAGTGTTTCTTAATTAATATCTGACGATTATCTATAATTATTTAGAAGGTTTAAATGTTAAGGTTATTTACATATAATTCAAATAACTCAGATATTTAACATGGTTAATGTCAAATATCAAAATGGAGTAAAAAATATTCACTAGCTAAAGAATTTTTTATATTTTTAGATAGCCAACTAAAATAAGTTTTGAATTATATATTTTCAATTACATTATTATAAAAATAATTATTATTGAAAAATAATATTTTAGAAACTGAAATTTTAAGAAGGAAATATCTTTTAAGAGATATCATTACACCAAATAAGAGTACAAGTAGCAGTAATAGAGTTAAGTCTTATCCAAAGAGTCATTCATTGTCTCAACATTTGATAGTTTTTCCATAATTATGAGTTATTATTTTGCTTCCTGACTATTTTTAGAATCCAATGACACTGGCAAGAATGGTATTAAAAAAGAAAATTAGAAGAAATGGTTAATTTTTTTCATGTAGTTAATATCCAATGATTATCTATATTTACTGAGAAAGTGTAAATTTTAAGATTATTAACATACAATTCAAATAATTTAAATATTTGATTAGTGTCCGCGCATCCACGCGGGTACTAATACTAGTATATGTTAAAGCAAGAAAGTTACCATATATAATTGACATTATGGTTAAGCCAAGTGGCAAGCTAATAAATGTCAATAGTATATGGTAATTTTATTTTATATTTTAGTTATATATATAAAATACAAACTCAATTCATTAGCTTTCTCTCTAAAAGCTCTCGGCGCACGTTATGCTAACGGACGCCGTCTGAGAATCAGCCATGGCGAGAAAGCGAGGTTGGCCTAGAAAACAACCACATCTGACGGTTGGTGAAGCTATCAGTGCAACAGTAATCGCAGACACCCTAGCGCAAGGATCTATACAACAAATAACAACACCAATCGGACACCAATTCCAACCTAATTCTCTGAAATTAGGATCTCCTAGCAATACTAATGGACTGGCGAAAAGGATAGATATCCGTGCTGTGCAGATGCATATGTCTTCATCTTCATGTGAAGGCTCCCCAGCAACAGCTATGGAGGCTAGGAAGGAACAAGCAACAACGACTGAGCTGAAAACCAATGGAACAGTAATAGCTGAGCAAAAGGATGAGCTGAAGCCACAAGCAGCACCGGAGAAAGAGAGAACATGGGCAAATCTTTTCGCTGGAAACAGATCATTAGAAAATGGTATGGTATTGTCTTACATCCCACCAGAAATTGTAGATGGCAATATTGTGGTTAAAGTAGATAAGGAAGAAATTGAGGAGCAGAATAAGAAATGGGAGTGTGCCCTAATTATCTATGTAATTGGGGATACACCAAGGTATAAATACATGGAGAAGTATATTACTCATACGTGGAGTAGAGTGAGTATACCAGATCTGTACTTGCATGATGAAGGATACTACATAGCTAAATTTGACACTATATGGGATATGAAAGACATTCTGTATGGAGGGCCTTATACCATTAATGGTAGACCTATGATATTGAAGCAATGGACACCTGATTTTGACATTAAGGCAGAGTTTCTGATGGAAATCCCTTTGTGGATCACTATCCCAAATCTGCCTATGAGCTACTGGGGCAACAAGACACTAGCAAATTAGCAAGTGCCATTGGGAAACCACTGTTTGCGGACGAATGTACCACTAAGCAGACTCGTATCTCGTATGCTAGAATTCTGGTAGAAGCTAATGTGACAAAATAGCTGCCAACGGAGTTAACAGTACAAGAGCCATCGGGGAATATGATGCAACTAAAGGTGGAATATGAATGGAAGCCCTAATACTGCATAAATTGCATGAAGATAGGACATGATTGTACTATGGAGAAGAAAATGAATAAAGAAAAACAATATAGAGAAAGACCAAAGCAGGGGAAAATTACCACGAGATGGCAAGTGAAAGGGCAAGGACAACAACAACAAGCAGACCTAAACAAGGGAGTAACCAACCTTGTGAGGCAGGAGAATCCAGTCACAAACAATGGAAATGCTGAGAAGGCACAGGCTACAAAGGATAAAGGGAAAGCAAAAGAAATGCAGCAGGTTGAACAAAGTGAAGAATGGCCAGCTCTGGTTAGCACTAGTGGCAGGACACTAGGGAATACTACAATAACCACAAAGAATGTATTTCAGGTATTGCAACAGGAAGATGGGAAAATGGAGGTAAATAGGCCACCTGATATGGGTGGTGGAATAATCATGCACCAATGACTTGGCTAATATGGAACATTAGGGGACTGAATAAGAGGCGTAAACAAAAGAAAATAAAGCAGTACATAAAAGAAAAACATTACTAAGTTGGCTGGCTTAGTTGAAACAAAGGTGAAAGAGGACAAAGCAGGGAGGGTGATCAGCAGAATAGCCCCTAATTGGAACAGGATAACTAATTATGAATATGCTATGAATGGAAGGGTTTGAATTATATGGGATGATCATACATATACAATACAGCCTCTAGACAAAAATGACCAATTCATCCACTGTTTGGTAACTGGGAAGCAAAATGGGATGTCCTGCTATCTAACAGTAGTGTATGGCCATAATGATGCAGATCAAAGAAGGAACCTATGGGAACACCTTAAAAGAATAGCTCAGAATACTACAGGACCTTGGCTGATTGGGGGAGATTTCAATGCTATCTTATATGCTCAAGATAGGCTCTCAAAAGTACCTGTGAAAAGTGCAGACATAAAGGAATTTGGTGAATGCTGTCATGACATTGGAGTTACAGAATTGCCATGGAAATGTGACTATTTCACATGGACTAACAAGCAGCAAGGTGAAGATAGGGTATGAAATCGGATTGATAGGGTGTTTGGGAATGATATGTGGATGATGAATTATAATCACTTGAGTACAGTGTAAGGGGAGCCTTATATTTCAGATCATAATCCCATGTCTATCAATATAAGGCAACCACAGAAGTTTACCAAGAGTCCTTTCAGGTTCTTTAATATTGGCTATACAATTGCTATCATTAATTTCATTTTAGCACATTCAATGAATTGAATCATTTAGTTGTAGTCAAACCAATATTGCAAGGGTATAATATTTTTTTTGTTGAAGAATATTAGTTTTGAATCATTAGATTATGTGAAAGATTTTTTTTTCAAACTCAACAAAAGACAAACTGGTTTCTAATTGATAGTTTCTATAGTGACTTTTAAGTGTAACAAAGAGTATATATAAAGAAAAAATTAGTATGAAGTGAAATATTTTTTTTAAATGTAAACAAATTATTTCGAAAAAACTCTTTACTTTTTTTAATTCAAAGATAATAAAAAGATAAGATATTTTTGAACATTAGTAGAGAGTTTTAAAATTATAATAATAGAAGTTATATCATGGATTTAGACGTTCAAAAAACCAAAATCTTTATGGAATTTTCATTTAATATCCGGCCATATTTATTATTTACTTTTTATAGCTTAATATAAATAGATGATATACCGACAAAAACACACGATTATACACTATTATATATGGATTATATATAAATTACACATCATTCAATTTTTTAAATTTAAGTGGTCGGTGTAGCACCTAATTTAGGCTGATTAGATAAGCCAAAAGAAAAATATGGAAATAATTTCAACCAAGACTAAAAATATAATTAAAAGTTCATATGTAAGATTAATTTTTATCTAATCTCAATCCTTTTATAGTGAAATAAATTAATTTTTTAGTAAACAAAAGAAATAATGACAATAAAAATAAGAATAAAAGAAATAAATATTAGAAAAAAGTGTTAGACATATACTAAAAACGAGAAATAAAAGATGACAACAAATTTCTTCTTATGTTTCATCTTTGTTGAGTATAAAAATTTGAAAGTTAATCTCATCGATTTCAAATATATTTTTTTCAACTCAAATACACATATTATAAGATAAGGATATCTTCGAATATTTTTTTTAATTTACATTATGTGTCGTTTTTTAAAAATCACTATTACTAACAAACTGATATGATATTCGAATTTGAATTGGAATGCAATTTGAGTAGTTTGCATTGAGCTTAAGCCAAGTATGCTGTCGAAAAATAAACTACTTGACAACTTTAAGACAATATATGCAATGTTTTATAATGATAATCAAATAATTTAACATTTAATAATTCAAAGAACAAAATTTTTGTATATATAGGATATTAAAAATTTAAATTCTGGGGTTAGAGGTATCGTTAAACTAAAAGTGGAGTCATATTGAAATAAATCCGGTAAAAGAATCATTTAAATTTTTAGATAGCCGATTAAAGTGAATTTTAAATTAAGGATGATATACTCACTTGCATCATTATAAAGATAATTATTATTATTATAATATATATATATATATATATATATATATATATATATATATATATATATATATATATATATATATATATATATATANTTATTTAGAAGGTTTATATGTTAATGTTGTTTACATATAATTCAAATAACTCAGATATTTAACAGGTTAATGTCAAATATCAAAATGGAGTAAAAAAATTCACTAGCTAATGAATTTTTTATATTTTTAGATAGCCAACTAAAATGAGTTTTGATTTAAGAATAATATTTTCAATTACATTATTATAAAAATAATGTTTTAGAAACTAAAATTTTAAGAAAGAAATATGTTTTAAGAGATATCAACACACCAAATAAGATTTTAAGTAGTAGTAAAAGAGTTAAGTCTTATCCAAAGAATCATTCATTGTCTCAATATTTGATTGTTTTGCCATAAATATGAGTTATTATTTTGCTTCCCGACTATTTTTAGGATCCAATGACACCGGCAAAAATGGTATCAAAATAAATAAATAGAAGAAATGGTTAATTTTTTTCATATAGTTAATATCCAATGATTATCTATATTTTTACTGAGAAAGTGTAAATTTTAAGATTATTTACCTACAATCCAAATAACTTAAATATTTGACATGATTAGTGTTCGCGCATCCGCGCGGGTACTAATACTAGTTTCTATACTAAAGGAAGAGAGTCAATGCTTCCAAGTTCTTTTGTTTTCCGCCGATGACTCTTAGTAATAATAATTCACTACTGTGGATATAATTTTGTACCATTAGTTTCTCACATATATCTAACAATTGATATACTCTATATGAATAAAATATTCAAAATGATTCGAATATGGCCAACAAACAGAGAAAGAGTTTGGCCAGCGTTTCATTGTTCTTAATACGTTCTTGCGTGAGTAGGAGCTTTCAAGGAAATTGTTTCTACAGGCTACAACATGGACAATATTTAGTGGGAGTTTGGACATAAGAATTGTAAAACTTCGGAAAAAAGTGAAATTCTTTTTCAAGTGAAAATGTATTTGAATATTAGAGTCGTGTTTGGACATGAAGTTTTGAGCTGTTTTTGAATTATTGTGAGTGATCTGAAGTGAAAATTTAAAAAATAGCTTTTTGGAGTTTTTCAAATTCTCGAAAAATTTCAAAATTCATTTTCAAGTGAAAATCGAAAATTTTATGGCGAAATACTGACTTTAGAAAAAAGTGAAAAAAATTTGGAAAAGACGAATCATTTTTTATGCCAGCCATAAGAATTTTATAACTCGGAAGAAAAAGAAAAAGCAATTTCCAGGAATAAAAAAAAATTTCTATCCCACCAAAAGGAGAAACAAAGAAGAAGAAAAAAGAAGCAAAAGAGACATGTAATAATAGTAACATGGGTACCGTTTAATGAATACACATGCATGTCTTTGTAGTATTCATTATTTCAGTTGGCTGTTTCTCAAATTTCCTTAAGGTACATATTGTTCTGCTAGTCAGACAATAAAGTATGGAACATAATTTGCATATCTCCTATTGGATTGCCTTAGGATTTGAACGTTGATGTTTTGTTGGTATTTTGAAAAGGGCTTTTATATAGGGTACGGAGACGAAGAATAGTACAACAACAATAAATTCAGTATAATTTTACAAGTAGAATCTAAGAAGGATATTATGTACGCAAATCTTACATCTACTTTATGAAGAGAGACTGTTTCCGGTGAGACAAAGAATAATAAGAATTTAAAAAGAGTCACTGAGTGGGGCCAATTAGGGTAATTTTTGTTCATCAAACCCTAATCGTTAGTGTACTTCTCTCAAGATTTTTTGTCTAAATATTGATGAACTAAAAGAGTATATATATAAAGTTATAGTAGGGTTTGTATTACAAAATGAACATATCATACTAACCGCTATGGTTTGTACCCAAATTGAATATATTATAAAGTTAATATCTAGAATAATTCCTATAATAAACTGCTAACTTGATAATGATATTGAGTTTGGAGAAATTGAAAACAATATTATAAGATATTAGCTAGAGGGTCATTATCATAATAAAACTAAGTCTTCTATTGACCAGTTGATAGGTTAACTTGAGAAGACAAAGTTAAAGAGTGTTTGGTACAAACGTGACTTGCAATTAAACCAACTTGGTCCTTCGTTAGGTGAACAAATCATGCATGGAAAACAAAAATTAGATGCATCTCAACTGTATCGTGTACTATGTGCCTCAAAAGTTGTACCATATTCGAACATGGTTAAAAACTGATTAGACCTTATCAACTCCTTCAACATACTTCAAGGATTAATTACCACTAATATAGATAACATTCTGATTTTTCCTAAATTATATCTAGAACTAATAATTTGTTATAAAACAATAAAAGAAGAAGAAGCAGAGAAAAGTAGAAAAAGAAAATTCTTATTGATTTGAGATGAATTACAATGAAATAGAACCCATTTATTTATAGGGGAAAAGTGACTTAGCCACAAAGTAACAAACTCTAAATCTCTTTAAAAGATAGACATTCACCATAAATAAAATACTATTTATAACACTCCCCCTTGAATGTCTATTCAACAAATAATGTGCCTTATTAAATCCTTAACTAAAATAAAATCCAGTGGAAAAAAATTCTAGAGAAGGCAAAAGAATACACATATCTAACAATACGCCTTTTGGTTGCCTCGTTAAAAATCTTGCAAGGAAAACCCAGTGGGAAGAAACTTTGTAAGAGAAAAAAAGTACAACGCATATTAACTCCACTTGATTAGAGCATCAATTTACATCTTTGAGCCTTCGCATTCTAATTTTGTGCATCATCTTTTAAAGATCGTTGGTAGAGATTTAATAAATAATTAGTCATATTAACTTAAATGAATATGTTCCACCTTGGAATCATCATTCCTGATAGAGATGTATTGCATTCATATGATCTTGTTGGAATCGTCATTCCAATATCTTTACATAAGGGTAAAGATCTTACTATCGTATTATCATGCTTATAGTTATAGCAAGATATATATGTGCACAAATTGCACTTAGGATGTGGTAATTCAGGACCAAGAAATTCTCCAATCAGCATTTTAAATCGTTCATGGATTGTCATATAAGTATAGTCAAATAAGCCGCATAAATAGACTTTAGATGCATATCAAGTTTTCATGTCATGACAGACATATAAGATAGATAAAAGTGATTGCACACATTATTGGCTTATACTTTCAAGTATTTGAACTGCAAGTCCAAAACTGCATGTCTTTCATATGAAACCAATTCTGCTTGAATTATTTCTCCAAACTTAAGATCCTCATATATATTTAACGTTATCATAGATGTAGTCGACGAATATATTATATCGGTTCCAGCCTCCTTTTTTTATAAAGACATAACATAGAAATCTCTTCTTCATATTTTCAAGTACCTGAACCTCTCTTGAGATTTTACGAAATGTTATGTCATGTGATCTTCTAGATCACTTTCCTCCTTATTATGATCATTTTGATCATTTGCCCATCTTATTTATCAAGAATTTTATTTGAAATCGATTGGTCTATAGGCTTTAAGCGTACTATAGACTTTATCCTTCTAGGACTTATTCTAATAGGAGCATTCATAGTGAGAATAATAGGTACTTTCTTTGGGTCAGTAAATGTGTCTGGCATGCTTTGCAATATATTGCAGATGAATTATATTTTAACGAACTTTCGAGTTCATATTATCTTATTCGAGAATCTAGATGTACAAATGATAATTCATTCTACATAACTTTTTCTCAATTGTTTATGTCTCTCCCTCGTGTTAGAAAAACTAACTAGCTTCCTCAACTTTGGAAACCCACTTTTATGCATTATAGTGTTAATCAAAATATACACCGCACATCAATAATAATAAGATGAATTTATTTGGTTCCTGACTCTGAACCACTTGTGAGGAGAGAATGTAATATACTTTCGTATATAACGTATATCAAACTGATATAGATAACTTTGTTCTCATAAGCAATAGTTTAGCTATTAAGTGGAGGCACTCAATAAATTATTTTGCTAAACCAATTGTGATGTAAACCAACTTATCAAGATGAACTGTCTTGAATAGAAAATCTGAAAACTGTGCTCTAAATTAAATTATTGAGCAAGTTACCTCGCAAACACCAGGTTGTGGGCTAATAATAATCGCACATGTAACCATCTCAATGATGCATCTTATGTGGTATACATGGCAAATGAATGGGCCCATATTCACCTTATATATTTCCAGCATTCAAGGGATTCAATCCCAATTTTAGTTGATCTATTAATTAATAAGAACAAGCAACACAAGAGAATTCGTGAAGAATTTTTTAGTTCTTTAATATTTACCATGTTAATTCTCTTTTATGTTTGCATATCATGGTTAAATTAACATGGCTAACCAATTCTGTCAATTGGATAAATTATCAATATTGATAAATTTCATACTTACATCATGACATATGCAATTATCAATAAACTCCGAGTTTATTATGATATAGGTTTTTATATCAATAAACTTCTACTTTATTGTGATATTCTTTTATTTGTGTAGTACAAACTAGAAAATAAAGCGAGTAACTTTTCGCATACATATTACCCCGCTACAAGTTATAGTAATAGAAGATATTAAATCTTTTTTTTATTTATCGTCTCGATATAACCAACCGCTTTCGCGAATACTTTAGAAACTAAATAAGTTTCTTTGAGACTTACTACGACACAATACCTTATTGATAATCAATTTTATTTCTCCAAAATAGTATAATTGGCTCTTCGAGAGCTTTCAATTAATTTTGTACTACCACATATTCATCAACATTCCATATGGTGAATCTCTTTCAAAGAGAAAGTTATACCATTATGGTCATGGTCAAAATCATTACAGGCAAGATATGTTGCTTCCATTACTTTTGCCTGTAATAATCGCATTGCCATAATATTTAGGCATAATCACAATAGGTACGTGATCAATGACCATTCATGTCATAGTAGTAAAATTATTTTTTTATTTCATCTCAAACCTCTTTCTAGAGATGAGTGTGATATATTGTGACGACCCAAAGGGGTCATCACTTGCTTCCTTACTCATTCTGTGTTTTTGAGGCCTTGAAAGCCTCATTTGGGGTTGCCTCGATTTGCGTGCGCAGTCTGGGTGCGTAGCCGGAAAGCTTAAATATGAATTCTGTGAGAAAAATGCTAAATTTTGATATTAAATTGCATAAATTTGACTTCGGTCAATATTTTAGGTAAACGGACCCGGACCCGTAATTTAATGGTCCCGGAGGGTCCTTAGGAAAATATGGGACTTGGGCGTACGCCCGGAATCAAATTCCGAGGTCCCAAGCCCGAGAAATGAATTTTTGTGTGAAATTATTTTCTGGAAATAATTAAGGAAGTTGGAAATGAAATTTGATTAAAAGACTGTGGTATCAGGCCCGTATTTTGGTTCCGGTGCCCGGTACAAGTTATATATGGTTTAAGCGCTTTCTGTAAAGTTTGGTTGAAAACGGACGTCGTTTGACATGTTTCGGACTTAAAATGGAAATTTAATGTTTTATGAAAATTTGGAAGGAATCATGCAATTTGAGGCTTAATTAGATGTATATGATGTTATTTTGGCGATTTGATCGCACGGATAAGTCCGTAGGATGTTTTTGAGGTTGTGTGCATATTTGGTTTGGAGCCCCGAGGACTCGGGTGAGTTTTGGATAGGTGTCGGATTGCATTTTTGAACTTTGTAAAATCTGGTATGCTCAGCAATGTGGTCTTCGCATTTGCGAAGATCATCTCGCAATTGCGAGCTCGCAAATGTGAGATTTGCATCGCAATTGCGAATTATGGGATTTTGGCCACTGATCGCAAATGCGATCTTAGTGTTCGCAAATGCGAAAGCAGGGTGGTCGCAAATGCGACTTTTCCCTTCGCAAATGCGAGAACTGGCAAAATGGGAAGGGTTCGCAAATGCGAACCCAGCTTTGCAATTCCCACATTGCGAACCCCAGTTCGCAATTCCCATATTTGAGGCCCAGCAAATTTTATACTTAGTTGAATTTGAACCATTTTTCACCATTACCAAACTCCTTAGGCGATTTTTCAAGAACAAGTTTCATTCCAAATCATTTGTAAGTCGATTTTTACTCAATTCCTTCAATCATTAACATCATTTAACATGTTTTCCACTTAAAATCAATGGTTTTCATGGGTGAAATTGGGGTTTTTGGGTAGAACCTAGGTTTTTCTAAAATTGGGGATTTGGACCTCAATTTGAGGTCCGATTTCACAACAAATCATATATTTGGGTTCGTGGGGGAATGGGTAACCGGATTTTGGTTCGAACCTCGGGTTTTGGCCACGTGGGCCCGGGGGCGATTTTGGAATTTTTGGGCAAAACTTTGAGAAATTCATTTTTATGCATTCAAATTGATTCATTTAGTGTTTATTAAAGTGATTAAGTAATTTGTGTTTAGATTCGAGCGGATTGGAGGTTGAATCACGTGGTAAATCTATAGTTGAGGTTTGAGTGGAATTCAAGGCATCGAGGTAAGTGTTTGGTCTAACCTTAGCTTGAGGGAATAGGAGTTGAGTCTTATTTGCTACTTGCTAATTGTCGAGTACGATGTATAGGCATGGTGACGAGTATTTATACATTGGTGTCTAGCATGATCGTGAGTCCTTATTTTGCGAATATTTTGGTTTTTGTTATACCTTCCGTGCCTAATTGATGACTCCTATATGTTGTAAAGAGTATGTGAAAGAAATTGTGATCTTTAAACTTCGTGGAGCGTTGGCTCGAGTTGAAATACAAATTGTGAAGGTATATGATATAAGTAAATCTTTGGAGCATTGGCTCAAGTGATAATGTGAACTATGAGATGAAAGTGAAAGAAAGAGAAAGAGTTATTGATTTATTTTCTTGCCGGGACGTTTTGTTGTTTTGTTGATTTTCTCCCTTGCCGGATATGTAAACTTATTGATATTGTTCCCTTGCCGGGATTTAACTGTTTAAATTGCATTCCCTTGCCGGGATTTCCGTCATTATTTGTTTATCTCCTTGCCCCTTATTTGTGAATGTTGTTTGGGTGAGGAAGAGTGACACGAAGGGTGATGCCGTGCATTGTTTGTTTATTGTAAGGAAAGAGTGTAAAGCACGAAGGGTGATGCCGTGCATTGTTTGCTTATTGTGAGGAAAAAGTGTTAAAGCACGAAGGGTGATGCCGTGCCGCACGATGTACCATCTGTGCCGATTCTATTGATTATATGTGAGGAACGAGAGTAAAAGCACGAAGGGTGATGCCGTGCACATGNATTGGTGCAAATTAGTTTCTAATTCTCTGCAAGCTTAGTCTCTATTTGTTTTTATCCAGAGTTAGTTATGAGAAAGAGAGGTTATGAGTTTTATTTTATAGTAAAGTAAGAATATCGCCTATTAGTCATAGAACCACCAGGAAAGTTTCAGAGCTTAACAAAAACAATTATGGAGTAAGTTGGAGAATATAAATTAAAAGCTCATCGGTGTTACTTGTAGTTCATGACTTGGAGAGTTTCCATGAGATAACTGAAATTATGTGGATTGTATTATGGAGGCCCGCAATATTGAATATGACTTATGTGCAAAATCAACTGATCGCTCCTTGCCCGTGTAGATTTTGTCTCAAGAATATTACACGGATTTTTCCCTACTCAGGTATGTTAAGGCTAATCCTTCTTTCTTTTGGCATGATCGAAGAAACGATACACAAACGTAATGATATTCTATAAGTGGTTCTACTCTAAGCAGTTAAGGATGTCTATGTTATTCATTCCCGTAAAGTGATATTCAAGCATGTCTAAGTATGTATCTAGTTTCATATTGAGGTATTTGAAGGAGAAGTTAATGTTTATAATATAGTAATACATGTACATGCATCTTCATGCATTTACCACCGTGCTATGGCCGGTCGGGCAGTTACCACCGGTTGGGCAATTACGTATCATTATTTATCGCTGGTTGGGCAGACATGATATTAATTTACCATCGAGCTACGGATGGTCGGGCAGTTACCACCGGTTGGGCAGTTATGTATCATTATTTACCGCCGGTTGGGCAGATATGCATATTCATTTAACACTGGGCAACGGCCGGCTGGGCAGTTACACATTTATCACCGAGCTACGGCCGGTTGGGCTGTTACATATTTACCACCGAGCTACGGCCGGTCGGGCAGTCATGCATTTACCACCGCGCTACGGCCGGTCGGGCAGGTACCACTGATCAGTTGGGCAGTCATGCATCAAACGATATGAACAATAGTCTCAAAACGAAGCATTATATATGTAAGTATGAATATACGGTGGCACTTCAGAGATGCAGGTTGATTCTTATATGTCTTTAATTAATGTTGACTTATTGTTATATTTCAGTTCTGTCTTACATACTCAGTACATTATTCGTACCGACGTTCTTTTGTTGGGGACGCTGCATTCATGCCTGCAGGTATAGATAATCAGTTTGACGAGCCCTCATAATAGATGAGATTGGCTTCAACGAAGGATCGGTAAGACTCCACCTCATTCGGAGTGCAGCCGAGTCAATGAGTCATCGTGTTAGAAGTTTTCTACATACTTATGGGTAGACCGGTACCCTGTCCCATTTGATGTCAAATAATCTTAGAGGCTTTGTAGACAGAGGTTCATTTTGTACAGTATGTTAGAGGCCTTGACGGCTCATATGTCTTCATATTTTAAGAACAATAGTTTATTGATCAGTGTTGCCCACTTATAGTTATACATTACGAGTTGTGGCCATGTTGGCCCATGATAGTTACAAAGAAAAAAAAAGAGAATTGTAGAGTGGTTCGCTCGGGCTAGTGCGGCACCGAGTGCCAGCCACGCCCCCCAAGGTTTGGGGCGTGACATTATGCCCTTGCCGGGGTTAATTGTTTAATTGTGTTCCCTTGCCGGAATTTCTATTATAAATTTGTTAATTCCCTTGCCTTTGTTTGTGATTGTTGTTTGGGTGAGGAAGAGTGATGCCGTGCATTGTTTGTTTATTGTAAGGAAAGAGTGTAAAACACGAAGGGTGATGCCGTGCATTGTTTGCTTATTATGAGAAAAGAGTGTTAAAGCACGAAGGGTGATGCCGTGCCGCACGATGTACCATCTGTGCCGATTCTATTGATTATATGTGAGGAACGAGAGTAAAAGCACGAAGGGTGATGCCGTGCACATGTTATTGCTTGGTGAGTATGAGAGTAAAAGCACGAAGGGTGATGTCGTGCACTTGTTGATTTCTGTTTTCATTACTTATGATTGAGTGGTGTTATTTCCTTCGTTACTGGACGACTCTTATTTGGAAATTGTTGTCCCCTACAGCATACTCCCCTTCCCATACTGTTTATCTGTCTTTGTATTTCGATTCCGCTATATATATATATATATATATATATATATATATATGTGTGTGTGTGTGTGTGTGTGTGGTAGTCCAGTCTATCCTCGTCACTACTTCGCCGGGGTTAGGCTAGGCACTTACCAGCACATGGGGTCGGTTGTGCTGATGCTACACTATGTGCTATTTTCCACAGATCCGGGTTTCGGACAGCAGTAGTAGTAGTGTGGGAGCAGGCCTTCTGTCCAGCGAGACATCGAGGTAGCCCTACAGGCGTCCGCAGGCCCGGCGTCTCCTCTATCCATTATTTTGTCTGTTATCTCATTGTATCCGAGACAAACAGTTTATGTTATCTTTTAGACGTTTGTATTTAGTATTCTTAGTAGTTCGTGAGTATTGTGGCACCAGTCTTGGGTAGAGGCTTTTGTTGAATTTTTCGCATTTCTATTCGGTTTCTATAAAATTAAGACTTCTGCTTATTATTTAATTTTGTTGCTTTTGAATTATTGCCGATAATTGTTAAAAGGAATTACGTTATTAATGAAAAAGTAATCAAATTTGGCTTTCCTAGCTCTCATTAGTAGGCGTCATCACGACTCCCGGGAGGGGGGGGGGGGGGGAATCCGGGTCGTGACATATATCCACTACCACTAGCACGTTCATATTCATCCAAGAATGAATATTATTCATTAAATTACATGTTGTCACATTCATATTATGAATGGACCATAATCATCTATATGTGTTTTACAAAATCTCATGTCAAATCGATGAAAAACATTACTTTCAAAGAGTGAAGGGATTATTTTGAGAATGCTTATTGTTCTCATTACCACAATGATGACGACTATAATTTTGTCTATTGTCATGTTCATATCCATTGATACTTTCACGGTAATAATTTTATCTTCTTTCACGCTTATCACATACTGCTACTACATTCTCTTAAGAGAACCGGAATGAAGCGAGTTAAATGGGACGAGTTTCCACTTCTTGTGTTTACAATCATATATGAATTTGATCATGGCAAGACATATAAATTTTACCACATCGGAAGGTTATAATTTCTTTAAACTTTATTAGAGTTATAATCAAAGTTTATTGTCTTTGTATTTAAAATTAAATTAGAGTATTTCAAGAATTTAAAAGAGAAAAATAAAGTAAAATACTTACCTTAAATTCAGAATTTAATCCTGAAGGAAGTTCATGGAACAATCGACAATCATTGTGCTCAATATTATGTACAAGTTGAACACTATGCATGTATCCCAAAACCTCTACTCAATTGGTTAGAGTCTCATGCTGATAAAGTGTTATTGAACAATAAAAGAAGAAGAGTATTGCAGAGAAAAGGGAGAGAGAATTCTTATTGATTTGGGATGAATTACAATGGAACAGAACCCCTTTATTTATAGAGGAAAAATGATTAGCCACAAAGTAACAAATTCTAAGTGGGCGTTTGGACATAAGAATTGTAAAATTATAAATAAAAAAATAAAAAAAAGTAAAATTGTTTTTATCTAAAAATGGTATTTGAAAGTTAGAGTTGTATTTGGACATGAATAAAATTTTGGGTTGTTTTTGAATTTTGTGAGTGATCTGAGTAAAAATTTTTGAAAAATAGCTTTTTGGAGTTTTTCAAATTTTCGAAAAATTCAAAAATTCATCTTCAAGTGAAAATTGAAAATTTTATGGCCAAACATGATTTCGAAAAAAAGTTAAAAATTTTCGAAAAAAAAGTGAAAAAATTCTTATGTCTAAACGGACTTTAAATCTCTCAAAAAGATAGATATTCACCATAAATAAAATATTATTTGTAACATAATTAATGTATTGAGAAGCGCCTTTTCAACAGAGGTTTCCTAAAATCCAGGATAGTAGTTTGCATTCCATTTCTCAACGGTCAAGTTAGTGATTGACCAACTTTAATTTGTAAATTTTTCAAAGTGGAGGAGAGTGGAAGTCTTTATTACTGAAACTTTGGAAAGGGGAAAAAGCAAAAGATTTATTTTTGAATTTTGAACACAAAAAGAAACAAAATTGAACAAACTGAGTTGAGAAACGTTTGCAGAGATCCATAGAAAGGAATGAAACCAAAAAGAAAAAGAAAAAAAGAATTACTATAAAGGACGGGAGTTTGATCAAAACCTATCATCATAATTTGACATGAATTATTATGCATAAACGTTGTCATATGCATGCCATTATCTTACCTTTGCTGAACATTATCATTCATAATTTGACAAAAATGGGGTAAGATATATTGGGTATATTTTATCTAAAACACAAAAAAATCAAAATTAGAGACTTTCTCATTTCTACAATTCTATCATGACTTGGTTACAAACTCAAATTTAGACTCGAAATCAAGAATTAATGTAACAAGTTACACCATAGTTGTAATTATCCAGCTCTTCGATGAAAATTAGGTAAACTAATTATGGAACTCTATATATAGGAAACAAAACATCAAGAAAGTAAAGCTAGGATACATAATTGCATTGGGAGTCCTCCTTTTTGACAAATTTCGATCATAAATTGCAACTTTCGTGTCACTTCCCAACTGCCCTTTAATTTCAAAAGGCAATCAAAAGAATTTGCCTTATGATGAGGGAATTGCAAAAAAAGGAATTTGCTTTATTTATTTGTGTTTTTCAAAGGAAAAACAACTTGTGGGACTTCTTAGCAAACATGTATGTGGAGAATGGAGATAACTTAACAAGTATTTTTTATACGACATACAAATATATATATGTAAAAGAATCACTAAGATTTTAAAAAAAATGAATTTAAACTCATAATTTTAAAAGTTTAATGAAATCAATAATGAAATTTAAAAATTAAACCAATAAAATTTATATTCTGAATCCGCATCTAACGTATCAAAAGAATCTTGTTCTAAGTTTTAGTAATTGGTTTTGAATAGTTTCACTAAAGGCTAGTCATTGACCCTAAAAGTGTTGTCTACACCTTCTTTCGCTGATTTTCATAACGTTAACATAGACAAACGAGAAGCTCTTTTTGACAAATAGCAACCCTAACGTAAGTGTCTAGTAATAAAAATCTATACAAAGCAATATTTAGGTCGCTCTTGTTTGTTGTGATTTTGTTTGATAGTATTTGTATTCAGCAGCGGAGCCACCTTATAGGAAAGGGTGTTAAATAACACTTCTTCACAGAAAAAATATATTGTATAGGTACGTAATTTTTTTTTATTAACTTCCCTTAATTTCGTGATATGTTTACTTTTATATATTTTGACACCCTTAACGAAAATTCTGACTCCGCCACTATTTGTATTGATTAAAATAACTTGTATGACTTAAAAAAAATGACCAGTATGATAAGACAGAATAGCCTTTTGAAAATCCCAAAAATTAAGGCGGAATACAATTAATTTGGAACGATGTGAAATGTCGATATTTACTAGCTTTAACGTATGATAGTTTGCGGATGCTAGAGAAGAAAATATTTTATTGGCTTAATGACAAAACTCATTAACTTTACTACAATCTTTAGTCTCATGTTATATATCAACGATTATATTTTCTCTTTTTTATTTTTCTGGTATATTAAAAACTTCTTTGACGTGGAACATATGATTTTGATGTAAATCTTAATTTCTAGTTAAATTTAACGATTACCATTTCTATTTTTCGGGCTACATTGTAAAGTGTATAATGTGTTACGTTACATTTGTGTTGTTTGCTCTTGATAGATATTACTACTCCAATTTTCATTTAGTAATATGATATGATGTTACAGTTCAACGATTTTAGTTTGCGATGAGACATTATGACTTTTCTGCGATATATTTTTCGTAGTGTTTTGGTTAATATTCAAAGCAACCATCATGTTGAAAACGACCAAGTAACAATAGATTTTGGCTAGTGTATGGGTCCAAATTTGGACGACCACAGCCATCGACAAATACGACAGAAGATGAGGTCTTCATATCTCGACGCCATGCGAAGGGCGACAGACAACGAACAGAGGGCGTGTGGCTTTTGCAATAGTGTGGGCCCCATAGGGGGCGTTAGGAATATACTCGCGAATATTCCCTATGGTATGTTTTCTAGGGCTCAGAAGGGAGTTGCCCCTTATATATATAGTGGGAAAAACACTTTGTTGAGGAACCCTTTTTGACTCTTTCAGCTAAAAATCCTAATTGTAACTCCTTTTCGAGATTAAAGATTGGCATTCTCAATGTGTGATCACTGACTTTGATAAAGTCAACAAATATTTCCCATTGTGTTCATCGTTTATACTTTTTGTTCTAGAGTTCATTATACTTAGCTAAGATTTACCCCATTCTCTTTGATTGATTTGTTCAAAAAGGTTCCAATATCTTTTGAATCAAACAATTTGGCACCGTATGTGGGGATTTCTTTAGTTGAGATTTTAGTTTTGTCGAGATCCTTGAAAGGGATAATCACCTCTTCTTGGCCTCGCAAAGACCAACAATTGCAGGAAAGGGGGAAGCAAGACTAAAAGCAATAGCAGGCGTCACGAGCAACCTTCTGAATTCTATCAGCGAAGCCGGTTGGGAAGACAACGAAAATACAACGCCAAACGCTACACCTGAGGGAGATACCTCACCCCCATGCACAAAACCCTGACTGTCTCGCGCGAGAGGGGAACCTTAGCATCCGCAGCAGGAGAAGCACCACCGACTGTGAAAGGCTATTAGAAGAGTGGTTAACAAACATCTTGAGCAGCATACTCGACAAACATGTTCAAAGGGATATCGGAGGCACAACACACGTTGACACCGCAACTGTTGCTGATGGGCCAGAAACTCCACGCGCAAGTATCACTCACACTGTCATTGATGTAGGTAACGACGCACTTGAAGCCATCTTAAAGAAAAGGGAAGAAATAGAAAACGAGAACAAAACGCTCTGTGATCAGTTGAAGGAGCATTAAGAAAGGGTCGATAAAATAAAGGGCGCTTCGAAGTTGCTACCAAAACGAGATGTTGGCCGATTCGTCGAGCAACCATACAGTGAAGGGGAATCCCCCCACGCTATTCCAAAAACCTTCAAAATGCCACCATACTTGAAAATATACGATGGCACCACAGACCCAGAAGATCACATAATCCACTACGTCACGGCAGTAAAAAGCAACGATCTGTCGAAAGAGCAGGTGTCATCGGTGATGCTGAAAAAGTTCGGCGAAACCTAACAGGGGGAGCACTGACATGGTATTCCTAACTACCGGCACGATCGATATCGACGTTCGAAAAGATGGCAGATAAATTCGTCACCGCTCACGCGGGAGCAAAAAAGGCAGAAGCCGGGGTAAACGACATCTTCGTCGTTAGGCAATCAACAGGCGAAGGACTTCGGAATTTCTTAGCCCAATTCAACAGGGTAAGGATGAGCCTACCTAACGTATCTGAGGGGATGGCAGTAGCAGCCTTCCAAAATGGGTTAAATAGAAATGGGTCGAAAGCAACTAAAAAACTAATAAGTAGGCTCATGAAATACCCTCCCACCACGTGGGAAGAAATCCATAATGCCTATTGTGTCGAAGTAAGGGCAGATGAGGACGACTTAAATGGTCCGATCCAACGGCTAACCTCGGTACAAACCGAAATAAGGAGAGATCGCCGCAACGATGGTCAAAGGGACCAACTATCCCGTTTCAATCGAGAAAGGCATCAGCCCTACATCCGGACATCCATCCCACTTCCTCCACGACATGCCGACATCACGCCCCGACACATCGTGCCACACCGAAACGAGAGAGGTATGCCCCCACTGTTGTCTGCTCATAACTTGTGCGTTTCTCCTTCATAAATAGTGTATGCACTAGAAAAGCTCGGCACAAAGGTGCAGTGGCCGCAAAAGATGAAGTCGGATCCAAGCGCCCGGAGATCGAACGTTCTGTGCTAATTCCATTAGGAAAGAGGGCATAAGACCGAAGACTGCATAGGCCTGCGACAGGAAGTGGTAAGAATGCTAAACCAGGGACACCTAAAAGAACTGCTGAGCGATCGAGGGCGGGTTAACTTCGCTCGCGGGCGCGATCAACCTTAAGGACCCCCAAAACCACCTTCACCAGCTCGTGTCATACAAATGATCATTGGCAGCAACAATGATACGGTAATCAACCAAGTGAAATTCACCACTACACACAAACTCAAGCGGACAGTCGCCCACGGACGGTATGATGACCTCGAAGATAGTATCATCTTCGATAAGTCAGATACCTACGGTTTGTCTTTCCCTCACTATGATTCTTTGGTTATAACTTTACAAATCACGGATACCGATGTAAAAAGAATAATGGTGGATGACGGAAGCGGCGCGTGTATTATTCACCCACGAGTCCTCATACAGATGAGACTTGAGGATAAGATAGTACCGCGTTGCATAACACTAACGAGTTTTAATAATGCAGTGGAACGAACCTCTGGAGAAATAGTGCTGCCCGTTCTGGCTGGAGGAGTCACTCTGGAAATGACTTTTCACGTCATGAACCAGGAAACAGCCTACAATGCTATCATAGGGGGTCCATGGATACACGCCATGCGAGCCATCCCTTCAAGTTTCTATCAAGTAATCAAATTTCCTACCCCATGGGGAATATTCAGCATACGGGGCGAGCAACGACCGCCCAAGAATACTACTGAATCGCCCAAGATTGCACACATACCCAACAACTAAAGGGAGCAAGTGCGGAAGCATAGCAATCAGCCATGTCGGGAACCAAACCCGGCATACAGATAGAGGCCATCAAAGACCCAGATGTTGTAGAAGCCTGCAAGGCAACTGTGGAAGACCTCAACCCCGTTCAATTGGACAGCACTGACAACAGGAAAAAAGCTTATATCGGGCACAAACTCTCAAAACCAGGTAAGTTCCATGAGTTCTTAACTAACAATGCCGATTTATTTGCCTTCTCCCATTCAGATATGCCGGGAATCCCAAGGGACATCGCCACACATCGGCTGAATGTCGACCCTCTTTACCCGCTTGTGCGGCAAATGAGGAGAAAGTTCAATGCTGCAATCTCGACGCAGTCAGCAAAGAAGTCGATAAGCTGCTCGCTAATGGTTCCATCCGAGAGTCAAAGTACCCTCAGTGGGTCGCCAATATGGTCATGGTAAAAATGAAGAACAGAAAATGGCGGATGTGTGTCGACTTCACCGACCTGAACAAAGCATGCCCAAAAGATTCCTTTTCGTTACCTCACATCAACTAGCTCATCGATGCAATAGCGGGGCACGAACTATTAAGCTTCCTAGACGCCTATTCTGGCTACAACCAAATCCTAATGGCAGAAGAAGATCAAGAAAAGACCACCTTTATCACTCACCAAGGGACGTACTGCTACAGAGTTATGTCGTTCAGACTCAAGAACGCAAGGGCGACGTACCAAAGATTAGTCACCAAAATGTTCAAAGAACAACTCGGAAAGACTATGGAGGTCTATATCGACGACATGTTAGTGAAGTCAAAAAGGAAGGAGGATCACATTGGTCATCTAAAGGAAGCCTTCGAAATATTGAGGCGATACGGAATGAAATTAAACCTCGAAAATGCGCCCTTGGCGTAGTCTCGGGTAAATTCCTCTATTTTTTGGTGTCGCAAAGGGGTATCAAGGTAAATCCGAACCAGATCAAGGCCATCGAAGGAATACCGGAGACATTGACCTGTAAAAAGCAGGTACAGAATTTGAAAAGACGAATAGCCGCTCTGTCGAGGTTCATCTCACGGTCATCAGACAGAAGTCATAAATTTTTCAATGTACTAAGGAAGGATCACGGACTACAGTGGACCTCGAATGCGTCGACGCCCTAAAGAAACTGAAAGCGTACATGTCCTTGCCGCCACTACTTGTCAAGGCAGACCCAGGCGAATGCCTCTTGGTGTATCTAGCAGTTTCCAAAGTCGCAGTAAGTGCAGTTCTGGTCCGCGAAAGCAAAGGTACGCAGTCTCCAATTTATTACGTTAGAAAAAACTTATTGATGCCGAAACAAGGTACCCCCACCTTAAGAAATTAGTTCTGGCATTAGTCGTAGCTTCACGAAAGGTTAGACCATATTTTCAATGCCACACCATAAAGGTGGTGACGACCTTCCCCCTCAGGGGCATCCTTCACCAACCCGAACTATTGGGTAGGTTAGCCAAATGGGCCATAGAATTAAGCGAGCACGGTATAAGATATCAACCGCAAACTGCTATAAAGTCGCAAGTGCTCGCCGACTTCGTCGCCTATTTCAGCGCGAAAATATTGCCTGAAGTAGAGCAGGAGGCGCTCTATGGGTCCACACCTTCCGACCTCTGGGTCCTCTATACCGACGGTGCATCTAATGCGTCGGGATCGGGACTGGGACCATTCCTCGAAGTCCCTACGGGCGAAGTGATTCTCCAATCCATATGATGCCCAGAAATGACTAACAACGAGGCCGAGTATGAAGCTGTGATTGCAGGATTGAAATTAGCCCTCAAATATGGAGCTCGACGACTCGTCCTACATTGCGACTCCCAATTCGTGGTGAATCAAGTCACTGGATCTTTCCAAATCAAAGAACAGAGACTACAAAAGTACCGGTCAGAAATTCACAAACTGCTACCAGAATTTGACGAATGCCGCCTCGACCATTAACCAGGGCGTAGAATGCCGAAGCGGACGGTCTCGCCAAACTAGCAGCAGCCACCAGAAATATCAACAAAGAAAACTTGGTCACCCTCCTCTATTCCTCGATAGACCATGTCGAGGTACATTCTATAAACCTAACTTGGGACTGGCGCAACCGTATCGTAACTTATTTATAGGAAGGAACGCTCCCACAAGATAACAAAGAAGCCAAAAAGCTTCGAATGCAGGCAGCTAGGTATAGTCTCGTAAATTACGATCTTTACAAAAGGACGTTCGGCGGCCCCCTAGCCAAATGCCTCGGGCCAAATCAGACAAGGCGGGTACTAGAAGAAGTACACGAGGGGCACTACGACGCTCATACAGGAAACCGTGCCTTCGTCAGATGCCTCATCCGCGCAGGATACTACTGGCCCACCATGAAAAAAAAGCCGCAGATTACGTCAGGAAATGTGAGCAGTGTCAAAAATACGCCCCTATGATACACCAAGCAGGAGAACTTCTGCACTCCGTCACTTCGCCGTGGCCATTCATAAAGTGGGGGATGGATATTTTCGGACCCCTTCCAGCAGGGCGAGGTAAGGTACGATTCCTTTTGGTTTTAACTGACTATTTTTCTAAATGGGTGGAAGCAGGTGCATACACTCATATACGTGAGCAAGAAGCTATCGCGTTCATATGGAAAAATATAATATGCCGCTTCGACATTCCCAAAGAAATCAGCTGCGACAACGGACCTCAGTTCGTCGGAAAGAAAACAACCGAGTTCTTTGAAAATTGGCACATCAAGCGAATACTATCCACACTATACCATCCCGCCGCCAACGGTCAAGCCGAATCCTTCAATAAAACGATATTGAATATATTGAAAAAGAAGCTCGAGGACGCCAAAGGTCTATGGTCTGAACTGCTACCAAAAGTACTATGGGCATATCGCACCATGCCAAAAACTAGCACAGGCGAGACGCCATACTCATTAGTCTACGTGACTGATGCGGTTATACCCGTTAGAGCTTGACTGAGATACTCCAACGAGAGCGGACCAAGTAACGACGAAAGTAGGTTACAAGACCTCGATGAAGTCGAAGAACGAAGAGACATAGCTCACGTAAGAATGGTAGCCCAAAAACAACAAGCAGAAAGGTACTATAACAAGTTCTCAAAGATAAAACACAAGCAGCAAAAGACCTTAATGAGGGAAAATTGGGAACAAACTGGGACGGGCCATACAAAATCACAGCGGCAGCGAACAAAGGAGCGTTCTAGTTAGAAACAATGGAAGGAAAACTACTCCAAAACAATTGGAATGTCGCCCATCTCAAATACTTCCACTTCTGAAAAGAGGCGCCTCCTAAGTCGTTCTCTTTTTCCCTCACCTGGGTTTTGTCTCAATCGGGTTTTCTCAATGAGGTTTTTAATGAGGCGGCAAGGGTGACGTCTCGAAGTCCGAAGTGTTGTTCATCACCTCGCCCGTTGACATGATCTCCAGGACGAGTAATGAAGGGACTCAGTATAGATAGCCAAATCTCCATTGTATGTACAAAGTCAACACGTATTTCCTACAAGAATATAATCAAATCTCCAATGTATGAATGAAACTAGCATCCGCGATACTCCAACAAATCTTCAATGTAAGAATGAAACTAGCATCCACGATACTCCAACAAACAGAACAGAGCGCCACCCTTACGACGGGATACTACTTCGATGAAACTCGAAAGTAACATCCCAATGGCTAAGGCCATCGACGAAGAAACGAGTTCGACTTCACTCGAACTACGACGGGATACTACTTCGACGAAGCTCAAAAGTAACATCCCAATGGCTAAGGCCATCGACGAAGAAACGAGTTCGACTTCACTCGAACTACGACGGGATACTACTTCGATGAAGCTCGAAAGTAACATCCCAATGGCTAAGGCCATCGACGAAGAAACGAGTTCGACTTCACTCGAACTACGACGGGATACTACTTCGACGAAGCTCGAAAGTAACATCCCAATGGCTAAGGCCATCGACAAAGAAACGAGTTCGACTTCACTTAAACTATGACGGGATACTACATCGACGCCAGCTCGAAAGTAACATCCCAATGGCTAAGGCCATCGACGAAGAAATGAGTTCGACTTCACTCGAACTACGATGGGATACTACTTCGACGCCAACTCAAAAGTAACATCCCAATGGCTAAGGCCACCGATGAAAGATATGAGTTCGATTTCACCCGAACTATGATGGGATACTACTTCGACGCCTGCTCGAAAGTAAAATCCCAAAGGCTTAGGCCATCGTCAAAAAGCAAAATCGGCTTAACAGTTCGACAAATACCCAGAATATCATAAAGATTACAAATATTACCACCGAATCAACGAAACAATTTCTTCATTACAATAAAATGTTACTGGCACCTATCTTTACAATGGGCTCAAAGACGCCCTTACAAAAATCATGAAGCAAAAGTAAGTACAAACCAAAAATTATGCATCATCCACGGTAGCATACACATCTTCATACCAAGAGTCGGAGGCAAGACGGTTCGCATCATCAGAGTTGATGTCGTCTCCGTCAGGCGAAAAAGGGTCATACCCGCATGCCTCACGAGCTGCACGAGCTTTGGCACGCACACCCTGAAGATCTACTTCAGATTCCCTCCCGTCAGCATGAAGAGACTTGTAAACATCAAGCTTGGCCTAAACGTGAACCCACAACTCATATAAATAACGAGGCACGATAGGACCGGCTGAAGCACGAGACGTAGAAGGTTGTGAGTGTCGGCGCGCGTCCTCCGCTCTCAGTGATGCCACTTGTCCGGTCAATGCGGATAGCTCTACCTCCAACTCCTTTACATGCCCCTCGAGCCCCGCTACCTTAAGCTCGAATGTCTCCTTCTCCTTGGTCCGCTCCGACCTACAGACACAGAGGGTATCTTCCAAAACTGCCGCTTTAGAAATAACGAACGCCAGTCTATCGGCACTCACACTCAACTCGCCCTTGAGTTTGTTGATGTCTGCTGCCTTCATACCCAATTCAGTGGTTATACTGGCCATCCTTGCTTGTAGGTCGGCATTCTCAGCCATCACCCCTCTACTTAACTCGATCTCATCTTCCTTCACCTTAAGGGATGCCTCGAGTTCACTATTGCGGGCAACGACCTTCATCAGATCCTCGTCTTGTTCTTTCAACTCCTCGACCTTGCGCGCCAATTGATCCTCCCTCTATTTAAGCCCTTTGCGGAATAGTTGGAAGTTAGGGTCCTGATTATAGATGTCGGCCATCGCACGATGCTTGGTGCGATATTCTTGATATTTAGAAGACATCTTCCCATAGATGGCCGTCCTCTTCCTTTCCCGGCGCTCGTGTTCAATCTCCATGATAAGGGTTTGGCACAACAAGAAAAAGTTAAAACAAAAAGACAGGCCAAAAAAAATAACGGAAACCCAACAAGGTAAAGGAAGAGAAAGATACCTACCCGCAAGGCCATGCCGGCGACGTTCCGAGACAACTCCATGTCGTTCATCGCTCTAAGCGCCTCGCTCTCTGGGGCAGCACATAAAGGGGCTAAAACAGACGCCACCTAATCACAGTTAGACAACAAGTTGTAGTCCCCAGGGACAAATATATGCCGATCAGAGCCCTCCACTCTGACCTTCACATGAGTATGGCGTTCTAAAAACTCACGAACGTCCCCCGGGTCGACATCCGAACCCGAGCTGTCGCCCTCGATGCGGAGACCCCCTCCAACATTAGAAGATGCGCCACCCTCAACGAAGCACACGGAACCACCTCCTGGGTAAACCCCTCCCGTTTGGGGGGACCTCCCTACCAAGATAGCATCAGCCATAAACATGGGCACAGGCGCCGTCTGAGACGCACCCGTCCTACTTTTACCAGTGTCCACGGCCACATCTTTCCTGAGCTCCACTCTCCTTCTCTTCCTCAGTAACAACTCATCCCCATTAGAGGATTCGTCTGCGAGGTGATGGACCAGTACGAAAGAGGCCTCTTCCCTCACGACCATATAGCGAGAAGGATCTCACATCTGTATCTGTTGATGTCACGACCCAAAATCCACTAAGGGTCGTGGTGGCGCCGGACACAGCTGTCAGGCAAGCCAACTGAAATACTTAATCAAGTTCTTGTTTAATAATTTTGAAAACACGCCTTTTATACGATTTAAAACAACACATCAGTATATTCTTCAGAATTAATAATGAAATATTTAGCAACTCTAAAATTTCTGAATTTAAACCCAAATACATCCCAGAACCCGGTGTCACAAGTACATGAGCAATTTCTAAGAGAAACCAAATAAGTACAATAACTGTCCGGAATACAATTGGACAGAAAGTAAATAGAATCCTGAAAGAGACTATACTAGTTGCGGAATCACCTCGGGGAAATACATCTCACCTAGTCTCTGTGTCAACCATGCTGCTATGCCACTAAGCCACTAGCCAGACAATAAACCTGTGTAACAAAAATGCACAGCAAGTGTAGTATGAGTACAAAAACAACGTGTACTCAGCAAGTATCCCGTCTAATCTCGAAGAAGTAGAGACGAGAGGTCGACTTTAACACTTGCTAGTGGTCAAATAATAATATACTAAAATGTGAGGAAATCATGGATTTATATAGCAGGTTCTAACTCACGAAGCTGTAAAACAGGTAAACACCTTGAATAATTAACAAAGGATTTTCAAGATTTACTTTTTATTATCTTTATTAGTGGGTAGCGGCCAAGAAGGCAATATCAACTTTAATAAGTTTCAAGTAAGCAATGCAAACATACGCATATCATGCCGAGGTCGACGGCCCGCTCCAACAGAAATGTAAACTGTGCACTGCCGAGGGTCGAACGGCGCGAACCATAGATGCATCTATTTAATCTGCCGAGGCGTTCGGCCCGCTCCAAAATTTAAACACATACCCTGCTCGCGAATCATACATGCGACGCAGGTACACATCAAAACTCATGCGCAAATAGCCAATTAGGAATTTATTCGGGAACATTTATCCCAATTAAAAGCCAATTATCCTTTAAAAATTTAATGTAAATGGAGTTTAATCCTTTTAGAAATTCATTTACTAATTCAATGTGATTTAAGCAATTCAAGTTGTCAGTAAGTTTACGATTAATCCAAGTATAGCATGCTTCTGGGTCCTAGACTACTCGGACAATAGCATAATAGTAGCTACGCACGGACTCTCGTCACCTCGTGCGTACGTAGCCCCCCACAATTAGGAGCACATAACCAATTAACTCGCCTATGGGGACAATCCCCTCTTACAAGGTTAGAAAGGAGACTCACCTCACTCCGAAATTCCATAAACGGCCTCCAAGCCTTCCCGACGATTCGAATCGTTGCAAAATGCTTCGAAACTAGCCAAATAACGGCAAACTAATGAGAATATACTCAAATACTTATTAACAATTCAAATTATACAAATTCCCAACTACGCTTAGTGAAATGACCAAAATGGCCTCGGGCCCACGTGCCCGGATTCCGAAATTTCTCGAAGATATACTCTACCCATAGCTTCACTAGCTCAAATATATAATTTACTCCTAATTCCATGCTCAAATTCGTGGTAAAATCCAATTTATCAAGTTTCTAGGTTTTCTTCCAAAAATTCCAATTTTTCCACAATTTTCATGTCTAATTCCATGATATAATCTTGTATTTAACTTGGAAATGAGTAGGAGTAACTTACCTTAACATAGATGACGAAATCCCTTCTTGAAGCTCTCCAAAAAGCGTCCATGCTTTGAAGAAATGAAGAAAAATGAGCTAAACCCACTAAAATACCATTCTGCCCAGGTATTTACTCATCGCGATCGCGGAAAATGCTTCGCGATCGCGGAGAACAATTTTTCCAGCCCAAAATTTACTCTTCGCGATCGCCGGAAGAGCTTCGCGATCGCGGAGAATAATTTCCCAGCCTTCCGGACAGCCTCTAGTAGAATAGTCATAACTCTTTGCACACAGCTCTAAATGACAAATGGTTAAATGTTCTAAAAACTAGACTCAAAGATATACAACTTTCATGTGTTGGTAATCTCCCAATTCCTTATAGATTTCTAGATATAATCTGTCAAAATCAGCCCATGTGTAACACAACTTTCTTCTTCATCTTCCCGGACACCCTGTAGTGTAACAGCCATATCTCTTTGTACACAAATCCAAATCATGAATGGTTTACTTTTCTAGAAACTAGACACAAAGGGATACAACTTTTATTTTTACATAATCTCAAAATTCCTTATATATTGTGAGATATGAGCCTCCGAAGTCGAGTCAGTGCAGCAGAATATTTACTCTACGCGATCGCGAAAGTCTTTCCGCGGTCGCGATTCACTGGCCCGTTTCTCACATTTTACTCACCGCGATCGCGACCAATTCCCCGGGATCGCATAGAACACTGCTGTAGCCAAAAACCAGCAGTTATAAATGTCCTAGAAATGGTCTGAAACCACCCCGAAACTCACTCGAGCCCCTCGGGACCCCGTCCGAACGTGCCAACAAGTCTGGAAACATATCACGGACATAGTCGAGGCTTCAAATCACATCAAACAACGTCGAAATCACGAATCGCGCCAAAATTCATCTTTATGAACTTTGAAATTTCTAACTTCCACATCCGATGCTGAAACCTATCAATCTCATTCGATTGAACCCAAATTTTACAGGCAAGTCATATTCGATATTACGGACCTGCTCCAACTTCCGGAATCGCATTCCGACCCCGATATCAAAAAGTCCACTTACGGTCAAACTTCTCAAAAACCTTCAATTTTCTATCTTTAGCCAAATAACTCCAAAATGACCTACGGACCTCCGAATTTACTTCCGATCGCGCTCCCAACTCCAGAATCACCATGCGGAGCTACTCCCAGTCTCGGAATCCCAAACGGGCATCGGTAACACTGAAATGCACTTCAAGCCAAACTTATGAAATTTCTTCCAAAATGCTAACTTCCACAATAGGCGCCAAAACGCTCCCGGGTCATCCAAAACCTGATCCGGGCATACGCCCAAGTCCGAAATCATCATACGAACCTGCTGGAACCTTCAGATCCCGATTCCGAGGTCGTTTACTCAAAATTCCAATCCTAGTTGATTCCTTCAACTTTAAGCTTCCGAAATGAGAATTCTCTTTCCAAATCAACTCTGAGTTCCCAAAATTCAATTCCAACCACGCGTACAAGTCATAATACCTGAAATGAAGCTGTTCATGGCCCCAGACTGCTGAGCGACGCGCTAGAGCTCAAAACGATCGGTCGGGTCGTTACAGTTGAGCACGACCCTCCCGAACAGACTCACTTAGTGTAAACTGCATTCCTGCAGCAGCGACATCCTGTCAAAATACAAGGACTTGGGCCCTCTGCCTAGAAGCTCCCCGACCTGTTGTCGTAAAGAGTCATATCAATGGGCAACGGTATACAGTCAACGAGTGATATAGAGGAAGACACTTCCCAGATGAAACCCTCGGCCCAAAGCATTTTACGAAAGCAGGCCAGTCTCGAGTCTCCACTGCATGGGGGAGCAGACGGGCTACCCAATCCCTTATACCTGCAATAGGGCGAGGTGGACGCCCCACAGCTGCAAATGAGGAGTAAACAAATATTAAGGTAAATGAAGAAGAAACAAAAGAGTAAAACAAGTGGCGACACTTACGATTCTCGTTCCATCGCTCCGGGAACCTAGCAGGGTCAGATACGATGTGTGCGGTTCTGACGAAGAAGTACTTGTGCCAAAATTACGACTCACTCGGTCGTCGGTCCCAACCACCAGCCCTTTTGTCCCATGGTGCCTCAAATGCACCATGGTACCTCTGTGAAAGCTGGGTGAAAATAAGTGCTGAAGGTGGTGAACGATAACCTCACACCGCGCCAACTCCGCGTATTTTGTCAACAGCAGGAGTATTTTAAGCGTATTCGGGAATAGTTGAGCCGGGCAAATCTGGTAGAATCGACAGAATTCCTCCGCTAACGGAATAAGGGGGAATGAATGACCGATCAAGAAGGGGTATTCATAAAAAGCACAGTACCCAGGCCTATGGGCTTCCACAAAGTCCCTTCCCGCTGGAACCACATCAACATGAGCGGGAATGTTATACTTTGCACGGAGAGCATCGATGTGAACTTGCTCCGTTTCAGAGAACACAGGGATAGGAGTAGGGGGAGGATCCTTATGAAAGTCGCTTCGAGACAGAGGGTGTCTTGGCACCAACTCCTCCACGGTAGGAAAGCTATCCCCCTCATCAGCCATTATGCCCTCATCGCCAAAAGGGGGCGCCACGGATAACGGAGTGGCGTCAGAAACCCCTTCCCGAGATCGATGTGATCTAGGAATCTCTTTCGGCGAAAATGTGATGAAATAACATAGAAAGCTAAGAACAAAGAACGGGGGAAGAAGAAGCAGAGAAAACATTAGAAGCAAACACGGGGGAGATGAGAAAGAATAACAAGAGACGGAATGGCCAAGAGTTTTCGAAAAAACAAACCCTCCCCTATATATAGGATTAGGTGGCACCGGAATCGAAGTAGGAAGACTACAGAGTGGCACCAAAATCGAAGCGACAAGCCGTCAGCTCATGTCTCGAAAACACGCATAATGATGACGCATGTGGAGATGACGTCATTTCCCGATAAGAAACACCACCCAGGGTCTTGTTGAGCACGCTAACCCCCCATTGTTGGCCATGTCATGCCGCTCCATGAAACCAAATTTCTCCACGAAGAATGGACGGTGTCCGCTTATCAAGGACGCACCAAATTGCAACCTCGACAAGCGTAGGGACTAACTGTATGGGTCCAAATTTGGACGACCACAACCATCGACAAATACGACAGAACATGAGGTCTTCATAGCTCGACGCCATGCGAAGGGCGACATACAAAGAGCAGAGGACGTGTGGCTTTTGCAGTAGTGTGGGCCCCATAGGGGGGCATTAGGAATATACTCTCGAATATTCCCATGGTATGTTTTTTAGGGCTCAGAAGGGGGTTGCCCCTTATATATAGTGGGAAAAACCCTTTGTTGAGGGACCCTTTTTGACTCTTTCAGCTAAGAATCCTAATTGTAACTCCTTTTCGAGATTAAAGATTGGCATTCTCAATGTGTGATCATTGACTTTCATAAGGTCAACAAATATTTCCCATTGTGTTCATCGTTTATACCTTTTGTTCTAGAGTTCATTATACTTAGCTAAGATTTACCCCTTCATTCTCTTTGATTGATTTGTTAAAACAGGTTCCAATATCTTTTGAATAAAACAACTAGTCTTCAAAAATAATTATTTGACAATTATTTTATTATTGATGGTATTGGAGGTTTTTCTCTAGAAGCAAACTATGAAAAAGAATTGTAGTCACTACAGACAATATTCCTTTGAAAATAGTCAAAACTAAAACTAATTCTCAACACTACTTTTGTGTGATTAAGATGTTAATACAAATTTATTGTCCCGAATTAATTTGTTATGCATGCAAGACAATCAAATCCCTTATTAAATTGTTCACCTAAATTTTTTTACTATAAATTATAAATTAATACTGTAAATTAAGTGAAAATCATTTGACTGCAATTCCAATACCATAGATATTTTCTCAACCCATCAAAAGACAAATTTTCTTAAGGATTCTTAAATTTTACTAACGTTTAATTATTATATTAAACTTGTTCATCACATTCCTAAATTTTATGTTCAACATTTTTTTTTCTTTGTTTAATAATCATGTGGCACGCGCATGAACTGTTCACAGTACTTTTTATCAGAGATACCAAATATTATACAAGAATCCAAACGTCAAAAAATACCAACTCACACCTACTTTGATTTGCCTTTTTACACCACCTCAATGCACGCATGGTATTCAAGAAACTGTGTATAAACAATAAATTCCTTTACCTTTTACGTAATTCATAAGCGATGTTATTCTCGTATTCCTTTTACTATTCCTGGAATAATCATTAATTGCACTTTCTATTCACCTATTCATATATTTTCCTTTATTATTTTTTCTAAGATATGTTAGTAGTTTCCTTGTCCATCGTTTACCTAGCAGATCAATCATTGACAATATATCATTTCTTTTCTATATATAATAATTAAAACTAACCAAAAAAGTATCATTTAATTTATGCTTGCAAATAATTTCATGTAGCATTTTCACAATATTAAAGAAAAAAGGAGAAAAAGAAGGGTGAAATTCAAAAATAGCTAGATTTACAAGTGGTAATTGAAAAATAATCACAGTTTCAAAAAAAAAAATCAAAATTAGCCGCTTTTCATGTAAAGATAAATCTGAACGAAAGCACTGCTCAAAATCCGGAAAATATTCAGCATAATATACTTGAGTTCCAGTATAATACTGGTTTAGCATAATATGCTGGAAGTTTATACACGGGTGCTCCAATCTCCAGTATATTATGCCGGAACTTTCCATGTGTTGAAGTTCCAGCATAATATGCTGGAAGTCCAGTATATTATACTGAAACTCCAGTATATTATGCTGGAACTTTTCGTATTGCAGTAAAATAAATAATTATTTTTTAATGATTTTACAAATACTGACTATTTTTTAATTATCAATTCGAAAACTGGCTAGCCCGTACTTTTCTCGTGAAAAAGAAGTCACTACTAGTAAATTTAGCCCAAGGTGACCACTAGGGCTGCTTATCGGGCGGATTGTGCGGTTATTTACTCTTAACGGTTTGGCTTATCGGTTATCGGCTTTTAAATGTATTAATCCGCTAGCCACCCGATAAGGTATCGGCCGGATTGGTATCGGTTTAACTCTTATCGGGCGGTTATCGGGCGGTTTATCGGCCTAGCAAAATTATCAATGATTCTAGATCTATAAAAATCTATAAAACTGAAAATAAGTGTTCATGTTCCGAGTCAGTCCCCATTTCCTAAAGTTCATGACTGCTCAAGAAAATACAGCTAAACAGTAAACTCTCAGACGACTGAATGCTTAGAGATATTTTCTCTCAAGTGCAGTTGCAGCAGGGGATGAGATCCAATTGAACCCTACCACATTAAATCCAACACTAAGCATTTCGCCTAGGAATCCAGCAGTACTACCAGAAGAAGGAAAATAATTTCAAAAAAAATAGGACTTTGCCAATGAGTTATCCCTGGAATAATATCTCTTTTGAGATAGCCTGGATTGACTTGGCTACAAACTGGATATTTTTCAATGTTTTGATAGTAATCAGCAAGGAAGTTCACAATCATGTGACCTTGCTTTCTGAATTCTTCAGAAAAGGATGAAACACTGGCCTTTGGAACATATGATGATAAAAAGTCACACTATTATCATAATTAAACTTTACAGATTGATAAACTATCAAGAGGTAAACATTGGAATTCCCCATTTGAAACAACATAGTGTAAGCAACTAGATCAAAAACAAAAAAGTACAGTAAAAGAAAAAAGAACACATTGAATCAATTCCACTTTCTTCTTATCACCATGCTTCTGTACTCATATGTACTGCAGCACAGATAATAATGCTGTCCAAGGATGTGATGACGGACATCTTGTCAAGGCTACACGCAAAGACATTGTGCAGGTTAAGGTGCGTTTGCAAACAATGGAGAAGCTTTATCTCTGACCCATTTTTCAAATCCCTTCATAGGGCACGCTCATCTCTTAAACCCAGTTTGGTTTTTCTCCAAGAAAAATGTTGCGGTACCTCTACTACTAGAGTAAGTATGTCATCAGTTGAGACGAGACGGCGAGAGGGAGAGACGAGACGGCGAGAGGGAGACCGGTGGCTGGTGGAAGTCGACGACGACGAGGACTGGTGGGCGGTGGCTGCTGGTTTAGGCGTTAGGGTTTCTATGATTTTTTTCTTTTGATTATTCAGGAATGCGTTAGTTTTAGAGAATAGACTATAGAGACAGACGGGTAAACCGGTCAAGGGTTTTTGTTTTTGATTATTCAAGGGTTTTTTTAAATATTTAATGTATATAAATAAAGATATATATATATATATATGTATATGTATATATATATATGTATATATATTCTTAACGGGTTAACGGATTATCCGTTAAGAAAATTGAATAATCCGCTCCCAAACCGATAAGCCGTTAATAAAAAAAATTTAATCCGTTCTCCGTCCGTTAAGCCGTTACCAGTAAGCCATTAAGCTTCGGTTCGGTTCGGCTTTCGGTTTTGGATCGGTTTTGAACACCCTAATGACCACTATCCCTTTGCCTAATAAACCTTTTGAAAAGTTTATTTATAGTGAAAATTCCAAGAAAAACAAAACAGTGGTTAAGAAGACAGCTTTGAGGTGGTGACCCACCAGTATTTTAATAAGAGCTGTACTTCATAAATCACTCCATGTTACACTCTGTCAAATTTCGGGCAGCGGGCAGCCCTTCCTTTATTTGCTGTCACAATTTAAGTATTACGTATTTAATTAACTAACTTTAACTTCTAAATAAAAAATACTCCCTCCGGTCCAAAATAAGTGATTTTTTGGATATTTTCATACAGATTAAGAAATCCACCTTTTAGCAATAATTAGCAATGGAATTGACCATATTAACCTTTACTATTTCACATAAACACTCCTAACACATATTTCAACACTATTTACTCCAAGGACAATGCAGGAAAAAAATAATTAATTCATTCTTGAAATCTGGAAAAATCACTTATTTTGGACCACAAGAAAAATGCCAAAAAATCACTTATTTTGGATAGAAGGGAGTAGTGTAGAAGGGTTACTCCTCCTTTTCAGTGTGAACAATGTTAGTATTAGATAGTACTTAATAGATAAAATAGAATATAGTTCAAGTTTTGCTCGCTTCATTTTGAACCAACAAAATTTTCCAACAGAGAAACACCAAATTTCCATCTTCAATTTCTATTATATTAATTCATAAATGATGCTTCAACAGTAGTTGAGCTCAGCTGCATGCATTTTTTTTGTAAAATTTTATTATATTCCTATGTGTTCCATTCTCGTATGAACCTATTATAACCTTCTGTTTTTTGTTTAAAACCAATATACTTTGAAAAATCAATCGATCTCTTATGATTTTTCAATTAGTTCAAAACTATATGTATAACAACAGCAACAACAACAGTAACGCAGTATAATCCTACAAGTGCGGTCTGGGGAGAGTAGAATAGACGCAGTCTTACTCCCACCCTAGAAGGGCAGAGAGACTGTTTCCGATAGACCCTCGACTAAAGAAGGTGAAAGAAGCCCCGATAGCAAGTAATAGCAAGACAATATAATTAGAAAACTAAATCGAAGATAGCAACAGAAAATATAAAAGAGATACCGATAACAAGTAATAGCAAGACAATATATTTAGAAAACTAAATCCAATGTAGCAAACGAGAATATGAACAAAGTACTACTAGCAAACTACGGAAGTAGCGATGTCAAGTAATAACAGATCAAGAAATGCGATAATAACAAACTAAGGATAAAAGGGTACCGTACTAACACTAATACTATCAAACTAGGAAAGACAAAGGGAAACGTACGACCACCCGCTAAGCTTCTACCGTAATCTTCAACCTACACACCCTTCTATCCAGGGTCACGTCCTCGGTTAGCTTAAGTTGCACTATATCCCGCCTGATCACCTCTCCCCAAGACTTCTTTGGACTACCTCTACCTCTCCTCTTACCCCCCCCCCTCCCCCCAAGGCCAACCTCTCACACCTTCTAATTGGGGCATTTGTGCTCTCCTCTTAACATGACCGAACCATCTCAACCTCGCCTCACGCATTTTTTTCTCCACAGGGGCCACTCTAACCTTATCCCGAATAACTTCATTCCTAATTCTATCCAATCTAGTATGCCTACACATCCATCTCAACATCCTTATTTCAGCTACTTTCATCTGCTTGTCACGATCCAATTTCTCCTTCCGTGAATTGTCGTGACGGAACCTAGTCTCTACAGCTAGGTAAGCCTAACACTTTGCGGAAAATAAAATAAAAGCATGAACATAAACTACTAACAGTAACAATAACTAGTAAGCAACCGAATGCCACTCAGCATATACAATTATCACTTCAGAAAAGTATAAAACAATTCCCAAAATCCGAAAACCCGCAAGTCACAAGCTACTAAGAAGTTGTAACTGTTCTATACATCATTTCTACAAAAGGAAGGAAAAATGAACATAGGGGGGATAGAAGGGGACTCCGAGGATCTGCAGGCGCGGCAAGATGTACCTTGAAGTCTCCAATACGCAGCAGCGACTGCAACTAGTGATGAGGCTGGTAAGATGAATCTGGATCTGCACACAAAAAATATGTGAAGGAAAGGGCATGAGTACACTACAACGGCACCCAGTAAGTTCCATGCCTAACCTCAGTCGAGTAGTGACGAGATCAGGTCAGGGCCCTACTGGTATAAATATAAAGAAATAAGACAGAATGGATATCACAGTAAAAATAAATACGGAAATCTAACAGGAATAGAATCAATGAAAGACAATAGCTCAGAACACAATGATAACAACAAGGGATCTCCCAAGATACCGTCCCGTGGTCCCAAACGTAAATGTGCAATGGGATCTCGCGGAATACCGTTCCGTAGTTCCAAAGTAAATATGCAGTGCTGGGGATCTCTCGGAATACCGTTTTGTAGTCCCAAAGTAAATAACAGTACAGGGGGATCTCCCGGAATGCCGTTCTGTAGTCCCAAAGTAAATATACAGTGTTGGGGGATCTCCCGGGATACCGTTCCGTAGTCCCAAAAGTAAATATGCAGCTCAAACAATAGAATTACACCTACAACACAAAATCCTACGATTTAGACTAAGTCCAAGTCAACAAAGAAGCAGGAAAGTCACTAAGCATGTTGCACAGAGTTCAGGTAAGCATTTAAGACACGTAGTCATGTTGTTCTAAACTAAACAGGATAATTACATATGCTAGTATAGCTCAGTTAAAGGAAAACATATATTTTACTTAATGAAGCTGGCGTTTTTTAATAAATAGCCCGTGTACGCACTCGTCACCTCACGTACACGATGCTCATATATCAAATAGTACCAAATCCTAAGAGGAGTTCCCCCACACAAGGTTAGGCAAGCCATTTACCTCAAACCAAGCTCAAATCAACACGTCACAATGTTCTTTCCACAAATATCCGACTCTGAATGGCCCAAATCTAGCCAAAACCAATTACATAACATAAATATAGCTACAAAAAACTAATCTAGCTAACGAGATCAAAGCTAAGGCAAGAAATTAGAAAAATGCCCAAAAAACCTGCTCAGTCCCACGTCTCAAAATCGGGTAAAAATCACAAAATATGAACACTCATTCACTCACGAGTCTAACCATACCAAATTTACTCCAATCCGATACCAAAATCTCGATCTAAACCCCAAAATTCGGCCTAAGAACTTTTCTCAATTTTTCCCAATTTTTTCAGCCCAAATCTGAAATTAAATGATGAAATCAAGCATAGATTAGTGGGATATAACTATAAGGGAGTTAGGAATCGTTACCCAATAACTTCCTCTAAAAATCTCTCGAAATTTTTCCCTCTACCGAGCTCCCAATTCAATTTTGTGATATGAACTCAAATCCTCCGTTTTTGAACATTAAATTCTACCCAGGTATGCCCCTTCTCCGCGAACGCTATCAAGCATCGCGTTCGCGAAGCACAAATTTCACCAGACCAAAAATCCCTTCTACGCGAACGCGGTCAATCACTCGCGAATGCAAAAGGTACTGACACCCTCTCATCGCGTTCGCGACCTTACTCCGCGAACGTGTAGACCAAATGGATGGGTCCCAGCTGCCTCACTTTCCTCTTTCCTCTACGCGAACGCGTTCTACTCCTCGCGTGTGCGATGCTTCCACTGACCATACCTTCGCAAAAGCGGACCCTTTTTTGCGAACGCGAAGAGTAAACTCGAGTCGTCCTCCCAGATGCCTTCGCGAACGCGATGAAGGAAATCTCTGCAACAAAATACCAGAAAATTTGCCAACTCTCAAAGTCCAAAAATGATCTGTTAACCACCCGAAATCAACCCGAGGCCTCAAGGACCTTAACCAAACATACCAACCAATCCTAAAGCATCATACGAACTTAGTCTAATCCTCAAATCACATCAAACAACGCTAAAATCAAGAATCACCCTCCAATTCAAACATAAACAACTTGAAACTTCAAAATTCTACAATCGATGTCGAAACCAACCAAACCACGTCCGGTCGACCCCAAGTTTTGCACACAAGTCATATTCAACACTACGGACCTACTCCAACTTCCGGAATCGGATTCCGACCCCGATATCAAAAATTCCACTACCAGTCCAAAACTCCAAAAATTCGACTTTCGCCATTTCAAGCCTAACTAAGCTACGGACCTCCAAAACATAATCCGGACACGCCCCTAAGCCCAAAATCACCCAACAGAGCTAACGGAATCGATGGAACTCCATTCCGGAGTCGTCTTCACACAGTTCTGACTACGGTCCAACTTCTAAAACTTAAGCCTCCGTTTAGGGACTAAGTGTCCCAAACACTTCCAAAAACCAAAATGAAACCTCTCGGCAAGTCACAATACCAGAAATAGATACGGGGGAAGCAGTTAATAGGAGATCGGAGCTCTAACTCTCAAAACGACAGGCCGGGTCGTTACACTGCTGGACATGTGTGTTCTTGACTAGCCAATACTCTGCCCTATACAACATAGTCGGTCTAACCACAACCTTGTAGAACTGACCTTAAATCTCAACGGCACATTCTTATCGTACAAGACACCGGAAGCGAGCCTCCACTTCATCCACCCTACACCGATACGGTGTGTGACATCCTCATCAATATAAGAAAAATATTATCAAATATAAGAAAAACTTACTGCATAAAATATTCAAAAAATTTGATAAAGTTTTGCTTTAACATTTTGAAATACATGAACATAAATTATTGGCAGAATGGCCTAAATGACACTTATACTTGTGCCACTTTGTCATGCCGGTCCTCCTACTTCACTTTTTGTCATCCAGACACTTTAACTTGTTCAAAAGTAATATTTTAAACCCCTCTGACCGTGTGTGTATCTCACTTGCTTGACGTGGATGACGCATCATATTCCACGTCTTTTTTTATATTTTATCTACTAAAATATTTATTATATATTATTTTCTTAAAGAAAAAGGAAATCAATATCTCCATCTCATCTCTCTTCCCTAAAATAAATTCACATATTTCTTCTTCCTACGAAATGTTAAAATTAAATGAAAATAGAACAAAATTAGTATTTGTAAGCAGCAATGGCCACTTTTAGTAATTGCTGACAAAAACATATGGCTGGAGTGCCGTAAAAATGGCCCAAAGAATATCCACCGCTTCTAATGGCCAAAGCACTACCGGAATTACCTCTCCCATGTTCAAAACTGCAGAAATCGCCACCCTGCCAATCATCTTGAGGTCATGAAGTCAACTCTTGAAGAACCTATGAGTGAATCACTAAGAGATGTCGAAGACCTTTCTCTTAAGTTTTCCATTGATGTGGACTTCAAAGCCAATGGGGAGCTTGATATGGCAAGAAGGCAGCAGGAACTTGTGGAGAAACTCTCCCGAAAAGCTAATTCAATTAGCAAGCCTATTGTTAGCGTACAGGGGGGAGACGAAAAGGGGGGTATTGTGTGCGTGGGGGTGGGGGGTGGGGGAAGGGAGTGGGGGAAGAAGAAGAAGAAGCGCACAGGAGGAGGAGGGGGGGGGGACGAGGAGGGAGGAACAGAATATCCCTTTTGCCTTTTTTTTTTCTTATTTAATTTTTATTCTTATTTTAATTTTAATGATTTTTTTTCTTTTTATTTTAATTATTTCTGGTTCAACATATTCATATTCACGCTCCTTATCCGCGTGAATTACACCACTTTATCCAGCTCAACCATTATTTTGCCACATGTGCTTGGTCAACGGTCAGAGGGGTTTAAAATATTGATTTTAAACAAGTTAAAGTGTCTGGATGAAAAAAAGTAAAGTAGAAGGACCGACATGACAAAGTGATACAAGTATAGGTGCCATTTAGGCCATTCTGCCTAAATTATTTCATTTATCAATAAGTTATTTTGAATTTCGATACTTATAAGTAAGGAAAGAATAAGTCTTGTTAATCACTAGTAGTAATTAAAGACTTGAAATGTCCAACCTAATTAATACACTTTCACATGTGGTATCGCACTTTCAACGGGCAGCCCACCTGCCCGTAATTCTTCTTCGCTTTCCCACGCCACACAACAGCTATATAAAAACAGCATATTAGCCCATAATCTTCCTTCACTGTCTCTGTAGTTCCTCTTTGCATTTGCCTTTTTCAGCATTTTGCTCTCAAAGAGGAATTTCAGAGTCTCTCATTTACTCGCATTCCCAAATTTCTACTACAAATGGAGGGCTTTAACATGAAGATGTTTGTTGTTGCTGTCGTCATGATGATGATGGCTATCTCCGCCGTGAAGAGCGTCGCCGCCGCTGATGCTCCGGCACCTGCCCCGGCTTCTGATGCCACCGTCTTCGTCCCCACCTTCTTCGCTTCGTTTGTTGCTCTTGCTTTTGCTCTTCTCTTCTAATTTAGCTCCGTGTATTCTTGATTAAATCATGAGGGCCGTTTCGTAAATTTCTTTTCTTTGGGTTTTTGTTTTGATTTTTTTGGGGTGACTCTTTGATTGTATTTTGTTAGTTTCATGTATTTTGTGTAATATATTTGGAATTTTAGTGAGTTTTTTTAGGTTATTACTATTAATAAGATATCTTGACTCTAGTGTTTTGGCTTCATAATTCTTACTATTTCTTTAATTATATTTAGCTTTCAAAGATGATACTCCCTCTCCCTCCGTTCCAGTACGTGAACCTATTTAGTTTTTGGTCCGTTTTAAAAAGAATGACTCTTTTCTAAATTCGGCAACAATTTAGTTTAAATTTACAATTCTACCCTCAATGAGAAGTTTTTATAACCACACAAATACTGTGCCCTTTTAACTTGTGTAGGACCACAAATTCTAAAAGTGTTCATTGAAACGAAGGGAGTACTATATTAAGATTCGTTCATTTAATATGGTAGAGATAATTATATGTTGCAAAAGTGATCAAACGACATCTTTACCTTAAAATTATAGTATGATGTTTTTTTTCCCCTAGTATATTTGGAACTAATTTGGAAGGTAAATACTTCTTTAATATGTTTTTTTTCCTTAAATGTGTACCTAATTGCAAAAATCTCAAGAAAGCAAGGGCACATTCTAATCAATTCAAAGTTAAAAGAGAAATAAATTGACGAAAAAGAACCTTTATAAGCATCATATGTTGGACGGTATACTATGTTGCGCAGATTCTACAAAGTATTGTTGTATTCGTGTCGGTTCCTTAAAAAGTATGCTGATTTTAAAAGATTCAACACACAACCAGTATTTTTGGAGAGTTCGAGCGACATATACGATATATATACTTTTCGAGCGACATATACGATATATATACTTTTTAAACCTCTTTTGTTATTCTTTCTAGAAAGAACTCCAAACCTATAAATTTACTTTAAATTAAAGGCCTAACTAGTAGAACTACCTTTTGTAAGGTGAAGTTCTTTATTAAAGTAACAAGTTGAGAGTGATTCCACTACTTGCAGTTGCAGTGGAATATATGTACAATAATGATTATTATTCTAAGAAATGTGAATTTCAAGTCTCCAAACATATGCATTTTCAAACCTCAAAAGGTTACGATGATCTAAGAATTTAAAGAAAGACCATATTCTGAAGTCCATATATAGCAAATTAAGAGGTACTTATTTTTATTACCATGATATTTTTCATGCACGGAATCATCAATTATATAAGGAGGGGCGAAAAAGAAAAGTAGCTAGGTTGAGGTATGCAAGCCAGCACGAACACTATAATTATTAAATAAAAACAAAATTAGCTAGAAATTTCTATATTCGAATCATGTGGTATCATTACATGAAAATAAATCCTTGGCCAGGTAATATATTTGCTTTCTAATTGTTTGAATGGTCAAGTAAATTGAGGAATAGAAGAAGCACAAGTGAGATTGAATAGATGCCATAAATTAAGTGATATTCTTTTGTTGAATAGAAACCATTGACGAGAATTCTCTGGGCATCAATTGATGGTGACTCTTGAGTTGTACATGTGAACTAATAAGTTGTGATCTTTATTGAAAGTTTCAATGAAAGGCCACCAAACTGTGCAAAATATGGACAACTCATCTTATAAATTTATAGCTATCAAATCTCCTCTTTATGTTGCTAGATTTATTTATTTTGTTTTCAAGGTGGGAATATAATTCACTTTTGGAGCCATCACAAAAATGTCAAGGATCACAGCTAAAATTCAAAAGCCCTAGTTGTAGGGAAAATGTTTAAAGCTAGAAAATTCAAACCACCACATGGCTACAAAAGAGAAGATACTCCTCCTAATAAATATGATTAAACATGATGGATGTCTATCTATATTCATTAGGGGTGCACATGGGGGAGTAAATTATAATGGAAAAGAGAAAAGGCCTAAACATATGATTAAACCATCCCTCAATAATTCTTCATCATTAAATGCAGCTCCAAAACTTGGTCGGTTGGTTTGGACCTTTATCTCTAAATTATACTATATACTAACTACATATTTATCTATCAATGCCTTTATTCGAGTGAGTTTGTTCGTTTAAGAAATAGGTCAAGATTTACATCAATGTAAGGCCCTTTGAAGTAGCGCTGGCCATATATAATCGATAGGCCGAACCGATAAAATGCTAGTATTGGATTATGGATATCGGGGTATTAGTTCGATAACGGTTTAATATTATTTGATTATTGGGTTATCGATTGGGGTGTCGATTTGCCCAATTTTATTAACGGTTTAACCGATGGCCCAATAAACTTTAACAAAATTATAGTTTTACCCACTAAGTATATAAAGCCACCTTATGGTTTCATTCCCTCAATTCTCTCGGCAGTCTTCAGACCTTAATCCTTAGAGTAAGTTTTAAACTTTTCTGAATTTTTCATCTTAATTCTTTTGTTAAGATTTGTAGTTCTATACTTTAAAGAATTAATTGTTTAGATTTTTAATTTGTCTATTTGTTTCTTTTGTTGCACTGATTCTTTTGTATTTACAAGATTACGAATTTATTTTTTTCTTATTAGTTATGCCCGCCCGCAGTGAGATAGTTAATAAGATTAGATTGTTGAATGTCTTATTCCTTACTCCTACTAACTTATAACTTTGAAAATTGAGATCATTCGTTGGGATTTTCAAATGCAAGAAAGTGTTCTTTTTTAAAGTTGAAATTTAATCCATCTTTCTTATGAGCAAAAATTCAGTTCCTTTCTCTTAACAGTATGATCACAATTTCTATAAAAAAAACATGAAAATTTTTGGATATTACCGATACCCGATAACCTATATCTTATCGGTTCAATTATCGATTTAGCATGTTTATAAACCGATAATCGATATGTCGAACCGATAACATTCACAACCGAACCAACCCGACCGATGCACACTTGTACTTTGAAGCCGAAAGATGAATGATGCAAATAATTTACTTTGTTTTACTAATGCCAATTAAACTCCAAGTTAACGACAATAAACCATCACAGAAAACAGATGTTCTTAATGAAGAGCATCCTCCCCTCAATAGTCAACGCCTTTTGTTAATGACAATAAACCATCACAGACAAATTCATGCAGTGTTACAAGTCTCCCTCATGTAATAATATACATAGAAACCCTCTGTTCTCAAAATTTACAAGATTGTTGTCATGTTTCCATCTAAACTCTAAAGCACAAGAGCTTCGGTTACCTGCGTATTTGAAAAACTTTCTGAAAAAGATAAGATACAACATGGGGCCGTAGCAACTAACCCAAAGGGGAAGAAATAAAAGGGAATGAAGAAAGCCACTCTAATTGCTGTAGAAGCCAGATTCTGAGATCTAAGTTCTTTGCTTTAGTGATAATCCGATCCAAGAGATGACGAGTAGTAGCTTACGAGTCTCCTGAGGAGGACACTCTTGCTGATGACGTCTCTCCCAGCGAAACAGATGCCAAAGACGAAGCCCAAACTCGAGCATTCCTAGCACCTTTATGAAAGTTTCTTGTTTTGCTCAGCTTTAGCTTGCTCCAAGCCCTCTTGAGGTCAATCACGTGGAAAACGCGCCCCAAAAGCTGCCTTGACTCTCCAAAGATTCCAATGTTTAGATGAGGAATATATGCAACCCACATTGCTACTACATGAGCTACCAACCCAGGGAAGAAATAAAGGGACGCCCTAAAAAATAGGAATGCAACCGACAGTACAAGGTAAGGTTCACTCGAGAGCAATTCCCTTAAAGAGGACCCTTTCCATTGCTGAAAAGCTTTGTGACCATCTGTCTTATAAGTAATTTGATGTTCAGTCACTTCTGTCACAGGATCAAGCCCTGAAAACAAGCATAAATGTGTGAATTCAATACCATTAAGTTGAAAATGAGAAAGTGTAAAGCACTGATTTGTTGCATGCCATAAAAATAAGTATTTCTATTACTTGTATAGTATATGGCTGCACGGTTAAACCCTGTATATATGCCAAGTAGCACTTCAAATTTTTTGACTTCACTAAATAAAGCAATCATTTTTTGGGGGAGGTGGGCCCTTACTGGTGTTCATTCGACAAGCTACAGCGAATTTTCTTGGCATTTCAGCAGTCTCATATTAAGGAATGTCCATATGTGAAACTCCCAGGATACAAAATCTCACTTCTATGCATCAGTTTGATTGGGATGTGGATATATACTTGGTCTTTGCTGACTTATTTTAAACTAACTTAATTCTTGTTCTTTCTATTATGTAAACATGCGACAAATAATTGCAGGCATGCCCTTTGCTAATCTACAGTCAGCTTAGCAGCTAATGTTTAGCTCATCTAGTTCTCCAGTATCTTAAAGGTTGATCCTCCAGATGCCTACAAGCTACAGCCAGTTGATTACTTTTACCTAATTACATATCACATGTTCATGTTAATTTTGGAAAAAGAAATGCAAAAGTAAAATGAAACAGAAAAGGGGAATAAAAATGTAAAGCCCAATACTATTCAGATTCTACTTAAGTTTTTGGTTGTGGGCTCTTCAGCTTTGGGACCAAATCTAAATGCTAAGTGGTGTGGTTGTGCTTCAGCATAAATGTATGGCACTTTGCTTCAACATTGAATTTTGCCAAAAGTGCTGAAGTCAGGAAAGCCATAGGGGAGAACCCTTGCTCGCCAAAATAGAAAAAGCCCTTCCCCTTTCTCTAATAATAAGGTAAGCTAGGATGCATTTTAGAGTATTCCATTCCGTTTTTCAGCTGGATCCGGGCCTCTTGTTATTGTTCGGCCTGAATTAACTATATTCAGTAGAGCAAGGGGCTTTATCGAAAGGCTAGAAACTTTTATGTATATAAATATAGTGTGTGTATACAGGGTGTAGGCATGCCACTTAAAATAAAGAACCCCAAGTCAGTAAGGTAGTTAACCAAACACAAGTAACAAGTTAAGAAAGATCCTCACACATTGCAAATACTAATTGGCTTAAGCGATGAGCATAGGCTAAGTGTAAAACATTTTAGAGTCAGAATTCAGTTTTCTTTGGCCGATCCGCTCAATCTTTTCCTTAAAAAAAATGGCACCAGGCTGAAAACCAAATATAATGAAATTGAAAAGCTAAAACCATTCCACCACAATAATCAAAGCCCATTGACCTAATTGCTGAAAAATGCTCACTCCTCCAAACAGTAAGGATGAACTCTTACTATTATGCCACCCAAGAGCAGGCAAAAGGAGAATATAGGCAAGCAATTGGAAAGGTCACCTGTAGTCCTCTTGTAGAAGTTCACAAGAGAGTGAAGATCTTTCCGGCCATGATACCGCACTCTCATTGTCTGATTCACAATCAATATTGCTGGAAAGCTGTGAACTCCATATCTGGAGAAGACACTGCAGGTGAGAGGCAAGACACGTGATTAAAATTGTAAGGAACTAACAGCTGAAAGAGAGCAGAGAAGCTTGGGATAGAGGAAAATGCTAAATACTTTTATCAATTTTCCTTTTCTTGGGGAAACATTATGATGTAGCACAGAGGCCTTATTATTGATGCACATAATAGTACTTATTTAATTGAAAGCATATGTAGGTAAGGACTCACAAAGGCTTCTGTCACTAGGTTGCTCAGGGAAATATTCATCTGATATTATTTTTTTGGATAAGGTATATTTATCTGATAGTTTCAATCTCATACTTTTCCTAGACAAATTTCCATGCAGTACATGCACATTCTGAAAACAAATAGGTAGAGTTGGGACGACATCCCAGGTACAGACCCTTAAATGAACTGCCGGTATCAGTCATAGATGGCATGCTTTCAGCACTTTTTCAACTATTTCATTGTTTAATTTAATATCCAGCACTGATTAAGTATTCTTAAAAAGGGCATAAAGGCGAGTCAGGGATCAGCAGTTGCCATAAATTTTAATGGCACCTTGTGAGCAGTTACTGCTGTATTGCACAAGCTCTAATGGTGGAGCAAAATGCTAATAGAGATGGCACGGCTTTAACATACTTAGAAAAGATAATAATGTAGCAAAAATTGAACCCACCTAGGCATGGCTTTTGATTGCTCAACCATCACATGTCTGATTCGCGGGAACATGGAACTCAGAGCACCAAACTTTGATTTAACATCTGTTGAGAAAGGACACCACGAGGCGTAGAACAAAATAGCAGTAACATCATCTTTCTGACTGGACCCTAGAGCCTTGTCAAGTGATTCTCCATCCGTCTTTTGTGAGGAGATTGAATAAAGGCACAAAAATCAGGATAAAAAGAAAAATAACTATATTAAGATGCATGCCATAGTTAAAAAGAAGAACGTAGTTTATGTGAAGAATTATTAAGTTATTTATGAGAAATTAGGTCCACAATTCCCTCTCCTACACCATAAAAGAAAAAGAAAAGAAAACACAACCCAGCTCCTGCCCCAAGGAACAAATGGAAAGAAAATGATAATATAACAAATGTAAACTTTGGGAAACTGTAAAAGGAGATCTAAATGAGATCCATCCATTCAGCACAAACTGCATAACAAGGTTGCACACACTTCAGGCTGGAGATGAATTAATGCAAGAAAAGAATAAACATTCCTCACAAGTATCCAGGAGAAATCAAAAGACCGGCTATGGAGGTAAAAGCTAAATTTCGAAAACAACTTATGAATAAAAAACCTTTCACATCAAAGAGAGAATAAGCCTGTTGCATTCAACACATAACAAGCCCTAAAAAAAGGAGCAATCCCAGAACCAAAGTGATATATATTGCTGAGACACAAACAATCGCACACTGATGGACATTTATTTGATACATCATCATCTAGAGAACCCACATTATCAGTTGAATAATCTATTTTTCAAAGATGATCCCAACATTACAAAACCATTTGAAGCCCCAACCGCAAGTTAGGTAAACATCCATTCAGCATAATAGAGCTTGACGACCAACTACTCCGTTCATTAACCACTTGATGACCACTTATTCATTCACTTACCTGAAAGCCAGTTCTTTTCCTAATTCTATTTCGGCTCTTATACATGCTATTGTCACCCTTCAAACCAAGCTCTTGCCATCTTTAGCTTGTAGGAAGTTGTAATATAAGTACCTTGCTTTAACCTGCATACTAAGTAAGGATTTACTAGGACAAGAGAAGTGCTGGAGCCAGAGGAGGTTAAATAGAAACTTATTCTTGTGGATTCCCCCTTCCCTAATACTGTTGAAAAACAGTATAATATTCACCTAGAGTGGAAATAACGCCACATTCTGATTGCAGCCAAGATAAAATGCCACAATTAATGTTTCACAATCAGTCAAATCATTATCAACGGATGTTTGCTGATAAAAGAAAATAATTATTAGTAGCGGATGTCCATATGAGCACTCATCCTAAAGGCGAATACATGAACCGCAGTCTGAGCCTAAAATTGTCCCGTCCACCTAACACTCTTCGAACCCAAGTTTCCCTCTCTATGCACACTTCATTATCTACTCTTGAAACAATAGAATACACTTTGCAAACGCTTGGCACAGCTTCAGAACAAAATTAATCACATAATGCTTTTCCAACTCACAGGCTTCTCCAGGGGAGGAGGGGAGGCTGTTGATACCACTTACACATCTTTTTTATCTACTACATATACACATGATAAAATATCCAAAAATCAATATCTCTAAACGCACTATTTACACTTCACTGTTTACTCTCGAGACATGAAATACAATTTCCAAACAGAAAATCTTCAAAAACAAAGTAAATGTCATTCCATCAAACAGTATCCTACTCATGGGTGCCTCTGCAAGGATGGGGAGGCTATCAACAACAACAATAACAACTACACCAGTACACCTCAGTCTCAAACAAGTTGGGGGGACTACCAATACAGCTTAATACTCCAGATTACTTTGATCTGTTTCTCCAATAATCAATAAAAAACAATAGTTCTTTTGTAATTTCTTAATTCAAAGAAAATCTTTAGTTTTTTACATCTAAATTACGCTCAAATGATCAGCTATGCTGCAACAAGGAGTTACAAAGAGGACCCTGAAACAGGAACGTTCAATGCTTAATGATAGAATTTCCATATCACCGGTGACTTAAGTAATCTTTTCAACGTCTACAGCAATTAAACATTACAAAAATTCATATTTTTCAAAAGATCTCCTAAACAATCAGCTGCAACTCCATGAGTAAGCAAAACTAAACCATTATTAGCTATTGAAAGTACTTAAAATGAGCTACGATGCAACAAGGGACTTATAAAACTGCCCTTGAACAAAAAGGTGATAACACATCTAAATACAAGTATCTCCACGTTACCGTGACTTGAAAAATCTGCAGAAATAAGCTGCAGTATTTTCCCCAATACCTTATCTATTGAATCATAAGATAATCTCAAACCCCAAATTAACTTTAAAAATCCAATCTTTTAAAGCAAAAATAATGAAAATCATCAAAAACAGAAGCAACTCAATGAAAAATTACTTAATCACAAGTCACAAGACCATGATTGGCTATTGATAAATAAACCCAATTAATCAAGGGGAAAAAAACCCAGCAAAGATTCTCACAAATCTTATAACAACTTCAAACCCCTAAGAATCACCAAAATAAGAAAACCACTTCAAAAAAATGAAATCTTTAGCAAAACCAAACAGCAAAATTTTTGAAAAATTCAACCCATTTCAATTAATCAACAAAACCCCAATACAAAAATACCAGATATATACTGAAACCAAATAAACAAAAAATCCCCAGAAAAAAAAAAGAGATAAAGAAATTAAATTACCTCAACAAGCAAAGGAGGTGGAAAGGAGATCCGAAGAGGGCATTGAGACCTCAGATCGTACAAAAACGTATTCGTATTATACGATGAAAATACGTATCCAAAAGCTGAAAATACATAACACAATACTACTATGTATCTCATCGACACCATCATCCTACAAACAACAATACTAACTACTTTCTGATTTTCTCCTATAAAAAGAAACCCAAATAAAATTCCCTAAATATTAAATACAAAAAGAAAATTCTTCCCTCTTAGCCTCTCTTTAAGAAAATCTTGAAATTTTGGATGATAAAGTCGCCTTCTTTTTTCCTTTTATATTTTTTGTATGTTTAGTGTCAATGTTCTGTCAAACCAGCTTTTCTTCTAAAACTCTCTCTCTCTCTCAGCAACTTTTTCGTCTTCGTACGATTTTTGATTTAAAACTAATTTGGCTTTTCTATTTTTCGATATACTTTAATAAGGCCTATTTGATTTGTAATCTTGAAAAGTAAATATTAAAATATCTTCTTATTTTTTATAAAATATGAAGAAATTACTTCTTCTTTTTTGTGGTTATCTAGTTTTCCACCATCTACCATTCAAAACATAGTGTCTCGACTCACGAGTTTGAATAATATTTTTTGAAAAAATGTAATAAATGTTATATTAAGCTACAGAATATTTTTGTGATATTTAATTATATTCTATTCATCCCAAACGATAAAAAGGTTAAGAGCACAAATGTTGACACACTTGCAGTTTATTATTATTTTAATATTTAAGAATTAGATAAATTCTAAATCACAATTCTTATATTTTGAAGAATCATAATTATAGGAAAGAATTACACCTCTTGTCACTTGGCATAGCAGCCCAACCGAAAATCGTCCAGATTTGAAGCTCTTACCCTATTTAACACATATTGTACATAACTTGAAAGAAACTTTTCAGCCTTTACCCATTATTAAAGACACACTTTTAAGGTTTTTATTATTTTCTTCTTTCTTCATTCCTAGCACACCAAATTGTCTCTCACCGCCTCTAGCTTCTTTCTTTCCAACACACATAGATCCCTCATCATCTCTTAACCTATCCACCGCTATTCCCCCTCCCCTACCCCCCTACGCAGTTCTGCCATCAATGGCTCGAAGAAGGCTCGGGCTCCTACTCTGTCGTCTATGGTGACAAGCAGAAGAATAACCTTAATTTCTAATGTCTGGTCGAGCTCCGAGGAGAAAAGATCGGAAGCTAAATCAATCTTCAACACGATGAAACAGAAAGCTCCAGACTTGCTTGTTCTTAAGCTTGTTGACCATCTTGGCTCATCGCAAGTTATTGATTCCCGTGATATGTGTGTTGTCCTCCTTGAAGTCTCGAATCTGAAATTGGGTGTATTGTATTTGTGCGTTGAATTCCGAATCGTTGGCGCAAAATTGCTAACCTATAGACGAGTTGAATCATCCAATACCTTCTACTACAACTCGAGGCTTGGATAAAAATCATAACTATGTAGCAGTTTGTATAAACACTGTATAATAGTGTATATGAATATACAAACACCTCTTATACACTATTATACATGTTTATACAAGTTATACAGTATTGTATAATTGTGTATAAATGTGTATATTTGTGTATAATGTTGTATAATTATATTTTCTTTTCAGTTTATAAGGATGTATATACATTGTTAGTGTGTAAGAGGCCTCTACGGAAGTTTGACACTTCCTTCTCTCTTTTTTTCCGTGTATGTGCTGTATAAAAAAGATTTGTACGCGTTGGAGGGATTCTACAATTCATTTACCAAGTTTTTATTTTTCTTTTATCCCGTTGCATTGCTTCAGCAATTACACATAATAGTGTATGAAAATAACTGGTTGTATAAAGAGGGAGCAATAACCGTAGTTGATTGTGTGAAATAAGCTGTCTTTCGGGAATTAGCCTATATTTTTGGGCTATAGATTTGCAAAGTGGTATCTAGGCTATTATGTTGCAAGTCAGGTGTATGAGTTGTATTTATGTGAAATTATCGCTTTGTTTATTGAAATAGCAAAGGATTGTTTTGTTGGGAACAAGTTAACCCTTAATTAGTTATACTATAATTTTATTCCAACCAAATATAGAATTAGATCATCTTAAATTTAATATTAAAATTAATTATCTCTTATACCTCGTACCAAACGAGCCCTAATAATGCACTTCTTCTTGGGGGTAGATGGAACATAAAAGAGTTGAATAAATTGACCAATTTTGACAATTTAACAAAAGACTATACCAAACCCAACCAACTAATCTATAAAAAATATATAAATACGTAGAAAATTTATTTCCATGCTGGCCATTATTCCAATTCTTCTCCACGCTTGGGAGAAAAAGAAGAAATAAATAAATAAATAAATGATTCTTTTCCCTTTCCTCGTTTTGTCATTCTTCTGATGACTACAGTAGCTATATGGTATTTCTTCTGATCTTTGATTTTTTTTGTTGTATTTTTATTTGGATTTTCTGTTCATGTAAAGGGGCTTAGATCATTGCGCAGTGGTTTTTCTTGCATGCCTTTAAGACCTCAACATCAAAATTTCCACTGCTTTAGATTTGGTTTTCATATGCTTTTTCAAGAATTTCAAGCCTTAAGAAAAAGGCCTGCTAGCTTATATTGATCCATTCATATTGTCTTTTTTTTTTTTTGAGAAGGATATATTGTCTTTTTGGAGTTGCAGATTCTTGAATGTTGCTAACTTATACTGTAGTTTGATGTCTTTGAGCTTTGGTGTATTAAGATTATGTTCAAAGCTAATTTACCATTAAAAAATAAAAAGATTATGTTCATAGCTCGAAATTTGTTTGATTCTAGCTGAATATGATGGGATTTATCTCTTACTAGTATGCTGTAATCACCGTTGATTTTCCTTTTTGGGTTGATGATAAAGATTGACAAGAGTGGGTTGCTCTAGTGGTGAGCACCCTCCACTTCCAACCAAAAGGTTGTGAGTTCAAGGTGGGGAGTTCTTGGAGGGAGGGAGCCGAGGGTCTATCGGAAACAGCCTCTCTACCCTAGAGTAGGGGTAAGGTCTGCGCACACACTACCCTCCCCAGACCCTACTAGTGGGATTATATTGGGTGGTTGTTGTTGTTGTTGTTGGTTGTTGATAAAGATTAATGACTTTCTCCTTTTATCAATCCTGGGAAAAAATCTCATCCTTCAGTGAATAAAGTCACCCTTTGACCCTATTCCTGAAGCAACTGAGATAACTATATGCAGTGAACAGGAACTGAGTTCTGGATTATTGCCAAATCAGTGAGCTTGTCCTCGAAGTTGATTCCTTTCCCCTATGGATCGACTTAGTGAGCTGCCTGAACTGATACTGGTTCACATCCTCTCATTCGTGAACATGAGAGATGTTGTCAGAACAGCCATTCTCTCCAAACGATGGCGACACCTGTGGTCAATTGTCCCAAATCTTGATTTTAGTTATGATGATTTCTATCCCTATCAGAATTATGTGGACTTTGTGAATCGGACCTTGCTTTCTCGTGGCACTTCTAAGATCAGAAGACTTAAAATTGGTCTCTTTTTAAATGCCAGTTATCCTAAAGATTATGAGGGATGGATTCTGTATGCTGTAAAGAGTAATATAGAAGAGCTCTTCTTAGAATTTAATCAAGACTGTTGCTACTGGTGCCCACCTCGGTGTGTGTATCGCAATTCTTCATTCAAGACATTGAATTTGTGGAGTTGCAAGTTTATACGTGATGTGCAAATAAGTTGGAACTTGTTGGCAAAGTTAACCCTCCGGTTCTCGGTGTTGGGGGATCAAGATGTTCATAAGATTATGGTGGGTGCTCCAAAACTGGAATTCCTTGAGTTGGATTCTTGCTGTGGCTATGATGATCTGAATATTGATTCTTCTTCTTTAAGAACACTGATTGTACGTGAGTCTGAGTCAGTTGAGTTTGAATATGGTCCCATCATGAAAATTTCAGCCCCCAATGTTCAGACCCTGCGCCTATCAGGATCTCTTTATAGGAAGTGTATTTTGATGAATGTGCAGTCCGTTGTTAATGCCACCCTCAATCTTCGTCCACACACTGGTTTTAATGGTGAAAAGAAGAACTTAAAAGGGCAGCAGGATAACCTAATGGAGCTAGTTAGGAGCCTTAAACATGTTGAGAACTTAACTTTGGGTGCTTGGTGCGTTGAGGTTAGTTTTCGAAACAAGTTATCTGTATCTGGTCTTTCTCTTTGCCTACCTTTAAGAGTCTCTCTCTTTTCTTTGTTTTTTTTGTGTGTGTGCGCGCGTGTCGTTATGGGGTAGGTGTCTTGACCTTTGGAGCAGAGTGAAGTAATTGTTAAAATTGCTAGCTTTAGTCCTCTCTTCTCTGGTTAGCTTTGCTTTCTCGGCATGCCTCTATATACACAAAGCACATTGGTCGAATCCTGATGTTCAAACAAGCACATTAGAGAGATCTTCCTTACAATCCTCCGAATTTTTAGCATTAGGTTACTTTCTAAAAGCTAATAACTTCAAGACACAAGTATTATTCTAATTTTTCTTTGTAAACAAACAATATTCCTTCCAAATGCAACTGTAAGTACAATTTCCGAAGCTCACAAGGAAATTGAACTGTTACTGGCTCACCTGAATTCTTCAGCCACATAATATTTGTAAACAAAATCTAACTAAAAAAAAAACTAATTCCTAGGTTTACTTAGATCAGAATCTATTGAGAAGAAATCTCTTAAGCTCTCCAATGGCAAAAATTCTCCAGATATCTAAAATGACCAAATTTTCAGCACAGTAATTGAATGCCTAAAGATGGAGACATCTTAGAGGAAGTAAAAATCATTTCAAAGTAAGTATGATTCAGCACATTGCTCACCTCCTTTCATCTTTATCTTAAGTTTATCATGTTTTATTATGATCTAGTATGTGACTAGGTTTAAGAAGTTAACGGCTTGGCAGTGTGTTTTTATATTACAACTTCCCCATAACTACACATTATACAATTTGTTTTTCATGAAATTCTGATCGGGCACGCTTGTCCTAGCGGGTACTGAAATATCTACTTTTTCCCTCTGGATTCGGTGAATTTGACGATACAAGGTTCTAGCGCTAAGGGAGAAGAAACGCATTCCTTCTCAGATTTCAACTCACAAATGTGTCACATTAAGTATACATATGAAGGAAGATGATCTTTTTGGAACAGTTAACCTGCTTAAAGGTTCACCAGCTCTGCAGATGCTAATAATAGACATGCAATATGTACCCTATGAAGAGGTACATATTTCCTAAACTTTCTTGATCTCTATTTCTTATCTGACATATTCTGCCCAGAGTATTTACTAGAAATTTGTGGAGAAAGAGCACTTTCAGTCAAACTAATTCTCTTGAAGACAAGTGGAGGAAAGCATAGTGCTATTTCTTCTCTCGACTTAGACACCAAAAAAATTTAGTATGTAGGTTTTTATAGGTATTCTTCTAACATGTTCATAGTTTATTCTATATTTCCTCTTTCTCCCAAATACATAAGAATCATACATGCATTCTTACATTAATATCGTAATACATGAACTAAGAAAATTTATATGCTTGGGATGAATCTAGTTTATTCATCAAACACTCCCTTAAAACCTGATTCATCACTCCAAGAAGCATTCTGGATTTTAAACTGCGTTCTTGCTGACACTTTGTGTGATTGGAAGAAGAGAATAATACAATTCAAAGGATAAAATTTTATAAGGTTCAAAGAGAATCGAATAAGGAGATAAGCACTCTAATAACATTAGGAGAAGTTCCATTTTACATTTAAAAAAAAACACACTAGACTCACATATGTGTAGCTACTTTATACTTCTAGTTACATGAACCATCTAGGATAACTCAACTCAAAGGACACACACTTCAATTATAACTTTCAGAACATATATATTAGACTTAAACAGCTAGAAAAACTCAAAATACAAATAAACCTAGCACTTGTTCATACTGTTAACATTTAAGTTTACTATTTCCAACAGTATCTTCGCGATGAACTGGTTATGGAAATTTAGCTTCAGTTAATAAACTAAACACCGCATTCATTACATTGCCAGAGAAGTAGAAAATGCTTTCATTGACATACATCCATTGATCTGATCCTCCTTATCAAAAGAAAATAAAAACATAAACAAAAATATCCGTTATATCTGATCCTGTACTGGCTTGTGGAGATCATTTGTATTATTCATTTCTGCTTCTATCTAAATGTAAGCAAACCTTATCTTGGAAATTTTTTCTAGCCAAAAGGCGCGGGGCTAGCAGATTCAAAAAATTTCTACAATTCTAATGGCGCAAACTACTTAGCGTCACAAGCGAAGCACGTTAAATGTTTGCTGCACCATTTGAAGACAGTCAAGATTACCCAGTTTGTGGCAAAAACCTCCGTGTTTCCATTTCTGGAGTTCATTTTGAAGAACGGGAAGGTACTAGAGAATGTTGTAATCATAGCGAAAAGGGTAGATACAAATTCACCAGACTACTTGCTAAAAGTTGCCCAAATATTACTAAGTCTGCCTAGGGCTTCTTCCCGAGCAGTTGTTACGCTCCTCAACTGATGACATCAAGTCATTTTGTAATTTCAATAACTCATCAGCTTGTTCCGAAGCTGCATGGATTATGTTTGATTTTTGTGGGGTGTCAGACATCTTGAATAGTTCAAACACGTTTTTTCTAAAATGAACTAATGCATTTTGTGAAGGTAAATGTCTCTTGTTGTTGTAATATTGCTCAGTGGCGGAGCCACATGCACCCAAGGGAAGCGACACCCCTTTGTCGGAAAATTATAGTGTAGCTGGGTAATTTCTTTTAAGATATGTATATATACTATATATATTGATACCCCTTGACTTGTTGGTGAGTTTATTTCTGTATGTTTTGACTCCCCTTAATGAAAATCTTGGCTCCGCCACCGATATTGCTATGATGCTTCTTGTCTCCTGGATATTATATATTCTGTTGCCTCAAGTTAATACTTGAGTATATATCCCCTTAGGCTTGTGGTTAAGTCTTTAAATCGTGTGATTCTCCCTTGGTAATTCCAATAGCCCCTTCTTTTGTTATGCTGATTTTTTTTTTTTGTTGGTTGAAAAAGATGAAGAGGGGGGGGGGGGGGGGGTAGGTGGATTAAGTTATTATACATAAGATTAGTGAAAAACAATTGTTAGGGTAGTCTTAGTAGTTTAGTTGATTAGCAACTCAAACTTTCACCTTGTTGGTGAGGGTTCGATTTCCCACCTTGTTATAAAATGACTTTTATTCTTGCTACCTCTCTGGTAAGTCCACTACTCAGAGTTCTCATGTCCGTAGGGATGCGGACTGTTTGTCTCCTTATATGGTATTGGGCAATTCCCGCCTCATAAGTTATGTAGTACTTGAGGTTCGAGTAGTCCTTATAGAAGCTTTCTAGAATTTAATATGTGTTTATTATTTGAAGGGTAATGAATTCTTGTCTTTCTATTTTTTTTTATTGTAAATCTTTTTGGGGCTTTGGAGTTATTTTGCATTGAATATATTTTCAGTTTTAATTGTTTCTTCTCTTTTCAGTTTCTTCATTTATTATTTATGTTTAATTTCATGAATAAATGACATGAAATTTGTTGGGTTTTCTAACGGTATTATAGTGCGATTATCTTCCGTTTTATTTTGGTTCAACAAATATTTAACAAGCTAATTAATGGTACTCTACTAATCTGTTGGTTTCTGTCTTAACAGTTACAGAATACAGACGACCCCTATGTATACATAAATCTTTTTTTGTTTATCTAATTACCAATTAATCCATCACATTTATGCTATAACTGGTCATAAAATTCTTCTTATATTTTTTTTAAAGGGGTCAAAATAGTTCTTCCTTTTTCCACTATCAAGAGAAATCAACCTAAACATAGCTAGTTCTTACAATTTTTTTCCTAAAAGATAGCTTCTTCATTTTTTTTTTCTAACTAAAATATAGCTCAATTGAAGGCCAAAAAAAACAAGCTGGTATAAAATTTCGTTTTCTCAAACTACCTATTTTTTTCTTTCAAAAATATTTAATTTCTGATTCCGTCTCTATCATTCAAGTAATTCCATATATTGAAATATTTTGAAATAAATTATCACTTACCATATATTCTAAATTATAAGTAAAGTTTAAACAAAAGATGTTTGATCAAAGATGAAGAAGCAAAATGATGGATTTGAAGGAGAGAATGTTTTATCTTCTATCTTTTATAATTTCCCTTATTATTGGTCTTTTCTTTCCTCTATCTGTTGATTCACAGTGTAATGGAAATCTAGTAATTATCAATTTTGGTGACTCCAATTCTGATACTGGTGGCTACGTTATAATACGTGGAATGATCGGACAGCTTCCAATAAAGCACACCATCAATCATGATTTAGCTGGTCGAATGTGTGATGGCAAATTAGTCATTGATTTTCTATGTAAGTTAGGTTTAAACTTTAATATTACCTCGCAATGGCGTGCACAGAATTTTTCATAAACAAATAGTGTCAATTTATTATCACAATTTGGGTTATAAGCGTTTGAATTTGCCCCTTTGTGAGGCTAGTCTGATAGAGTTTTTGTCTAAGTTAGCTAGTGACAATGTTGTATCTTACTACTCTTTCATTTTACATATTGCCGGGTCTATGTAATGACTATCGCTTTTGCTTTGCATCTATTTTCTGGTTTTCATGATGTTATTTTCCTTGTGGTTTCTGTTGGTGGTACTGATATTGTCTCTTTTCGCCTTCTTGAGCTGAGAGTCTTTCGGAAACAGCTTCTCTACTCCCTCGGGGTAGAGGTCGTCTGCATACACTACTCCCCAGACTCCACTAATGAGATTTCACTGGGTCGTTGTTGTTGTTTTTTTCTATGGTATACGTCTTTGCATATACATTTGTTTTTGTTTTTTTTTTCTTAAAGATACCATTTACATATATGTTGAAAAGATTTTAACGAAGTGTGTCGATGACATTTCTTTATATACGAAAGTATTTTTTACACTGCATTTGTTTTTACTTCTTTTAAGTTTGAACACTTTTGAGAAAATTCCTGACTTCGCTATTGACTGTTGTTTTATTTTTTTTGTTAAGTAAGCACAAATATCATTAATTCATCCATTTTCAAGGCTCATGTTCATCTTTTTGTTTATTTATTTATTTGTTTGTTTAATTTTATTTTATTCATTGCAGGCGAAAGTGTGAAAAATGGTTATTTAACTCCATTTATGGAGTCAATGGGGAAAAACTTTACAAACGGAGTTAATTTTGCTATTGCTGGTTCTAAAACTCTTCCAGCCTCAGATTCTTTTAATTTGAAGATCCAAATTGCCCAGTTCCATCGGTTTCGTTCTCTTTCTCTTGAGTTATTTGACAAAGGTATATATTAAATTATAACCATACTAAAAAGTCAACCACTCCTATTAAAAAATATTGACATTTTCGAGCCGAAAGGAAAAAAGGAATTAAAGACAATTTTTTTTATAATCAGAAAATCTAGAAATCTCGAGGGTTACTAGCGTATGGTTTAAAACTTAGTGATCAAAGGCTCGAAGGCAAGATAACAACTTTTATCACTTTCACTATTACTCAAATTCTTAAAAAGGAATATTATTTTTTCTATCTTTTAGGTAATGGAAATTTGCTAGGAGATGAAGATTTAAGGAATGCCCTCTACACAATTGATATTGGACAAAATGATTTGGATGGAGTATTTGGTGGTCTCTCATATGAAAAAGCTATCCTAAAAATTCCTGATTTCATTTATGAAATTGAAAATGCAATAAAGGTAACCATACTTATAGTCCTCTTCTCGTCCTTTTTGCCGATAATCTTTCGGAAACAGCCTCCCTACTCTTTCGGAGTAGGGCTAAGGTCTGCATACACACTACCCTCCCCAGATCCCATTTATGGGATTTTACTGGGTCGTTGTTGTTATTGTACTTATAGTCCTCTTCCTTTTTATGTTTCTTCTTTCTATAGTTTTTTCTTTTTTCTTTCTAAATTTGTATACTTTTGCTCTTTTTGCTTGTCCTTTTTTCTGGATTTGTTGAATTTCTATATTGAATTGTAGGAAATTTATGAAGAAGGTGGAAAGAATTTTTGGGTACATAATACAGGGCCAATAGGGTGCTTGCCTAAATCACTTACAACATATAACAAGTATAAGGATGATTATGATGAGCATGGTTGCCTAAGATCTCTAAATGAAGGTGCAAAAATATTCAATGACAAATTATACCTTCTCTGTGAAACACTAAGAGATGAATTGAAGAATATCACCATTGTATATGTTGATGTCTACTCCATCAAGTATGACCTCATTGCCAATTCTTCTAATTATGGTAAGTGTTCCTTTCTTTCATTTTTCGGAAAATATGATGAAGCATTCACCGTTTTCACCTTCAAAGGTTAAATTGCTTAGTTTAGTGTAAATATTGAGTGTGGATAAATATTTATCGATTTCTTGCATGTGTATCGCTATCTTCAAGGATAAATTGCTTAGTTTAGTGTAAATACCAAGTGTTGTAGGTTAGGAGGGAGTCGAACGTTTTTCTACGTTGTTTCCGGGGGCGGGGCTAGGCTAGGCTGATAATGTTTCGCCTTGGGTTGTTAGTGGTTTATGTAGCTTCCACACTAATGGCATTATTACTGGGTATTGTTATTGCTTTTATATTTATTTTCTATTTCTTACGATGCTGATATTAATTTTATTTTTCTGGCTTCTGTTGTTGTCACTGATCTATTGTCTATTGTTTATTTTCATCTTCTTGAGCCGAGGGTCTTTTGGAAACAGCCTCTCTACCCCTCCGGGGTAGAGGTAAGGTCTGCGTGCACTTTACCCTCCCTAGACCCCACTTATGGGATTTTACTGGATTGTTGTTGACAGTGTAAATACTAAGAAGTGATTGGGTCTATTTTGGTAGGGTTTGTGAATCCATTGATGGCATGTTGTGGATATGGAGGGCCACCATATAACTTTGAATCAAACAACAAATGTGGGCAAGGAAATTACACAATATGTGAGAATAGATCCAAGTACATTAGCTGGGATGGTGCTCATTATACAGAAGCAGCTAATGCAGCTGTTGCCTCTAAAATACTCTCATCAAACTACTCTACACCTCCACTCAAGTTCAATAGTTTTTGCAATATTGCACCTTGATATGGGACTAAAGACTTTTGTCAATCAGTGAAGTTGTATGCAGTTTTGTTTGGTAAATAAGTTTATTTTCAGGTTCTGTATCGAAAACAATAATATGCAAACCCAACCCAGTAATTTCAATGTCAAGAAAAGCTACTAAACCATCTCCCCCAGTCTGGAAACTAGGAAAACTTCAATACAAGATCCTATAGGAATTGAAAAATTTATGTATGGCCTACCTATACACTAATACATACAATCAGATCTATAAATAATGCATGCATATCAGGTTCTTGAGGCATGATTTTGTATATATAATGTGATAAATAGGGGCATGAACACCTATACTTATGGTCTAAAGGCATATACACCTATAGACAACTACATCTCAAACTACTTGAGAACAACTACATGAATCTCTATTTTTCTGTTCTTGCTACATTTGGATCCATCTTCACTCCAATACTCAATAGCTCATTCCAGGAGGATACTAACAAAAAAAACTTAACCATTTAAGAACAGCCAAATATAGGTAACCAAAATTAAGCTAAAGATGACAAGCCGAAACTGGTGTAAAACTCCATAAAACCTACTTCAAGAAAGTTGTTGAAGTACATAGCTTATTCAGCTAAAAGAATCTTCCCATCCATTTGGATAAAGCAGTCCTCCCAAAACTAAATAGGTAGGAATATCAAAAAAGACCAAATGTCTAACCTAAATTTCACGAGTCAATGTATCACCACAAAAATCTTCAAGCACCCTTTCACTTTGAAGGTGCGCAACTAAAGAAATAGATAAAGAAGTACCAATACAACAATGCAAAGATGTTATTCTAATAGAGCTCAACTTGAGCGGATGTATTGTTTAGCAGCAAATCACAATCCAATTTTCTTCTCTGCCTTCTGAATTTGGTTAAGGAAAATCCAAGTCATCTGCATAGGGAAAAGAATGAAGCAAACATTTAGTAAAAGCTGACGTAAATCTGGGAGAACAGAAGTTGGGAAAAACATAGGGAAACATACCATAACATGAGGGGCAATCCTAACACAATATACTGGGAATCCGGTGTAAAATTTGAAGGGTCCTCCTGCCTTCAAAGTTTTCATGGCACAATCGAAAGAACCAGAGTAAGGCAACTTTCCTTCAGCATCTGGCTGCATTTTCTGTATCTGAGTCTTGACATAATCAAATGGCAAACTGCAAGCAGCAGCAAAGAATCCAGAAACACTGCTGGCTCCTGTGTTTTAGGAAAGAGAAAGGTACTATCTGTAAGAAGGGGAAACGCTGCGCCTCATGGGAGATACTGAATTTTGCATCATCCAATGAGAACACTAACGTTCAAGACAGTCAATGTGAAGAGCGAGAGAAAAAAATGTACTCGAACACACAATATCCCAGACAAACTTTGCAAAGCACTATTTCCATGTTATTGAATGCCACAGCAGAAATGACTTCCTAGAGAACATTCTAGAGCCGGAGCAGAAGAATGACCTGCCCTACTCACTGGCGACACCTCAAAGGCATAGCTTATACCATCTAATAGTTACACTGACCAGCTTTACCAGAGTCCCAAATTCCCTCAATCTACCAAGTAGCTTGAATGCAGAAAGGCAGGAAGCAAAGTAGAGATTAACATCAAGCATTTCTCAGCAAGCAGTTTTTTGCCATAATGCACCAATTGCACCAAAGAAAGGAACCAGGCCCAAAGATGCTGCATTTTCTAGCAGATAGTAACTAAAATGATTAACCAGGATATGCAAAAGATGGGTGAAATTCCCTAAAGAGAAGTTTACTGATTTTATTATAAGACAAGATTCATTATTTGATCCCTCTTGAAATTACAAAATGAGCTTAAACGCTTCTTGAGCGAAGGCATTAAAGAAACTCAGAGCACTTGAGACTAAAATCAGGACCCTTAGAAGCATTAAAAGAGAACTTCTCTTACCTACTACTGTAGCAGCCTCACTCATGCCAAGGTTGTCCCTACAGAACTCCACACTCTGGTCATAAGAGGCAAGCATTCCCATGTTCAATGCCATTGCCCTTACTACTGTGGGGCCAGCACCTTTCCAGAGGGCTAGAACTCCTTCATCAGCCACAATACGGGAGAGTGCATGAAATGCATTTGTGTAATGGCGTCTCTGTGCTAAAGGCAAGGTAGCATCAGCTTGCATACGAATGAGGGCTAAATCTGCTGGACTACCAAAACATGCACCAATTGCTCCAGCAGTAAGACCACATAAAGCCTTTTGGTACAGAGGCAAGGGCTTCCCTTCATTGGCCTCAATGGCCTTGTTCGTCAAAATTCTATTTCAAGAAAACCAGAAGAAAGGCAGAAAAGTAAGTCGTTTTTTCTTTTATTGGATGAATATAGGCAAGAATCTTATCAAGCAAAAAGCATAACAGCAATAAGTTGGGCTATTGTATAAAATCATCCTCAATATCACCAATAATATAGTGCTTTTAGCTAGGTCCTCTTTGCTCCAAAGAAAAATTTGAGCTTAATTTTATTACGCAAGTAACTAGAATCGACATTCCAAACATGCTTGGTGAAGTAGGTTATTAAGCCTCTGTATTATCTAAAATTGTACGTGTCACTTATTCTTCTACCTGCTGAGTTTTATGACACCAATTCTTTCAAAAGGTGTGTTAGCTCAATATTTCTATAAACACATAAAAATTTTGCAAAACCCTGCATCTCTATGGAGGTCCAACAGTGATATCACAGACCTTGCAACAAGAATCACCAGAAAAGCACAACAGAGCAAACCCAATAAGCACAACCACCTCAAAAAAATTACAAAATAAGACCAAACCACAAAACTTTCAAGAAAATTAGCAGCCAAGTGGAGGGAAGGGGGAGAGGATAAAATGAAGCGTCGTAATCCCAAGATCTTAAAAAAAAAAATGAAAAGCAAGACTTGCAGAAAATCAATAAGATCACATTGTTCATTAATTTATTCCTATATTGACACTTGACATATCCAAAGAGTAACTTCTTTAAACGGAAATTCCAGTAAGATGTGCACAGCACCTCAATATGCTTCGTTCAGACTGTATCTTTGATTCAAAAAAGCAAAATGAAAAAAGACCTGAGAAGGAAGGTGTGACTCAAAAAGTATCACGCAGAATAATGGTGGTGTCCAGAGTAAATCCTTTGAAAACCTCCAATTTATTACGCACTCGTATGTAATGTATAAGACATACTATTGGGAGGGTATGATCAATTATGTGTCACAACTATGAGCCTAGATGCATCAAAGAACAATAGAAGGCAATCCTAAGGGTTGTGAAGTATTATGAACCTTGATGTATATCAATAGTATCAAAAGTACTTAAAAACTTAAATAAATCCGGCACATTATGAATGGAGAAAAGACAAAATTTAGACAAATAGTCACCTGAATGACCCAAGCCTGGCTGTTGTATAGGTTGCCTGCCTAAGAAGCCCAGCTGACAAACCCTGCATATGACGATAAAATAATTGATGGCATGGAATCACAAAAAACCATACAATACAAAAAAGTTAGAGAAAATTATGCATTAAATAAAACAAGTGCATCAGGCCATCAGCTGTTCCACAACAGATAAGTTAATGCATTTGGGAGTCACCTTATATAATCCAATTTATGTTACTCGGCACCTGTCTAATCCATGATATGTTACACTTGTAGCATTCACCAATTAAAAGTTTGAATGGAATCAGAGTATCTCTTACGCATTACGCCAAAGATGGGTATTGAAAGACGTAAAACATTTGTATTAAATACAGAAAGACTTTCAGCAGCTCATTTCTAGAGAAAAGCAGCATCTAGTTCTCTTGCTGATATGTTCCAGGTGTACTATCGATTGACAAAAAAAATTCAGAAATTGTTCCTTTCAGGCATTTAAACTTTCAAGATCATATGAGGTAGTAAAAGGTAATGCTAAAATACCATAAGCTCCAGAAAAGTAGCTAATTCGGTAAGGCATAACGCCATAACCAAGGTGAAACATTAGGAATATTTATCAGTCGTCTCTTGAGAATACTATAATATAAGGACTACAAACCCATTCAGCACCAAGTTTAAAAGAGCAGGTATACTCATTATTAGTGGGGAATTAAAATACCTATCTGTTTCTTGTGATCTAAGATAAAATAATGAATTATTCAGTCAGAGATCAAAAAGTAAATGGTGCAACATTATTAATCAAGGACAGAGTTAACCAATATAAATCTCAGGGGAACAAACCTTGTAAAAGGCACCAAAGCCTTCATTTTTAAGCATGGTCTTGGTGACATCAACTGCTGATCCCTGACCCAATTGTATCCTCACCTGCCATCATAAAAAAGTACCATAAATCAGAATAGATCCCATCAAATTTAAGTAGTAGTATTACAAACTGCAAGATTCAAACTTTATCTCGCATTGAATAAAAAAACCAAAGATTCAGTTTTTGTTATAATGGTGGTGTCCGTGCCAGCTTGCGCGCAACTAGACTATACCATCGGGTACCTGCTACCTCCCACAAGCACCAACATAGGTAGAGGCGGAGCTAGCCTTTCGGCTACGGGTTCGGTCGAACTGAGTAGCTTTGGTATAAATCATACATTTGTCTTAAGAAAATTTAAAACCTATTAACTTAATAAAATACCGAACCCATAAACTTCAAATCATGGCTCCGCCTCTGATTACATAGGTACGGGATAACTCTGAAAGCAAGGGTTAGGTAGATGGGAAGAAATTCCTAGTGTAAAGATCAAATCTTTTTAAGGCTAGATCTTGTTCATTCACTACAAAAACAACTCTAAATTGGAAAAAGTAAAATGAGACATTGTAGCATAATCCCCATTTGATCTAAGATCTGAATTCACCAAATACACCATAAGATCAAAACCAAACATCACATACAAAACAAAAAGGAAAAAAAACCCCAAAATGACAATCATTTGAGCCAAGATCTGAACCTGACCCACTAACCAAACACATCTTAAAAACAAAACAACGCCCTAAAACATCAAAAAGGCAGGATCTTTACAAACAAGAACAGTAATAACCAATTTAAAAAAAGCAAGTGGGTTCAAGGGGCAATACCTTGATCATATCGATGGGCTGAATAACACAGGTGGCAAGCATACCAGAAGCACCTCCATTAACAAAGGGCTTAACAGTGGGCCAAACACCTCCAGATTTTGGCTTCTCTCCCATTCTTTTTTCTGTTCTCTTTTCCCTTCAGATTCAAAAAGAAAAAGAGAATAATAAATGGGGGGGCTGAAGCTCTATGAGGGTTTACAGAGAAAAAGGAGAAAAGGAAGGGAGAGGGGGGCTAGCTATTTATACACAGTTGTAAGCAGCAAAGATCAGCTCACTCGTCGAGCCAACAAAAGCAAGCCCTCTTTGTGGCCTCTGGTATCACGCTTGTGTGTGAGTGTGACTAGACCTTAATTTATTCTCTCTACTCTTGGCCCTTGATTTCGAGAAAATTACACTTTTAGAAATTGTAGTAATATTTATTTATTATTTTTGGGATTTTTAATTAGATTCTTTGCTTTCATCAGTTCATGTACTACTTTCATTGTTGGGATATATACTACTCCCTCCGTTTCAGTTTATGTGAACCTATTTCCTTTTTTTGTCCGTTCCAAAGAATGAACTCTTTGGTAACAATTTAGCTTAAACTTACAACTTTACCCTTAATGAGAAGCTTTTATAACCACACAAATACTCTGGCCCCATTTGGACTTGTTTAGGACCACAAATTCCAAAAGTCTTCATTATTTTCTTAAACTCCGTGCCCAGTCAAACAGGTTCACATAAATTGAAACGGAGGGAGTACTAACTATGGATTTGGTTTAGATATAGTATTTATTATGATCTAATTGTTCATTCAATTTTAATAAAATTTTAAATAGATCATATATTAGTTTGTGTCATTTGCTTATATAGTAGATGATTTAGTGTACAGAGTTTAGCTTATATACGGAAGATTAACTTATCGGTTCTTATAAGTATAAAGTGTGAGTTCACAATCTAATGATGGAATTGAACAAACCATCAGGAATGATTGTAGCATAAGATTAAATATAATTTATCTTAATTATTGGAATGGTTTAATTCCAACTTCTTGTGCTATTACATTTTGTATGTATTGAACGGACCAAGTAGAGATAAGTAGCTTATACTAACTTAATAAAATAAACTCTCTAGCCATTAAATGTACTTATACTCTTAATCTTGATATAATTATCATTAGCTGTTTACATTATTATTGTTTTGATTTATTAAAAGGCGAGATTCTTTCGTGGGTCAATATGCCTGGTAAATTGGATAATAATAATATACATTGGCGAAGTAATAGTTAGTTGATGGAATCCATGTCTCGATTTAGAGATTGATGATACACCTTTATGAAAGCTTATAAGTTTTCATGTGCAAAACCCGGCTGGTGAATTTTGTATCCGACACATGAAATAAGTTAAGCGAAAGTGTGAAGGAAAAAATCAATAAATTAAATCGTCAGTAATTTAATTTAATTGATTAGTATCTGAATCTTAACATGGGGAGTTAAATAAGATTTAATGGATGAATTTCGAAATTGAATAAGAAGTGCAATTACGAATTTTTAGTGGAATAATTCGTAATTAATTATGGTGGATATTAATTTTCAAAAATTATAAATTAATTTCATAATTGGAAGCCTTGTTAATTAAATTTTGTGGTCCCTGTTGTGCCTAAATAATAGGAAATAAAGGAATCATTTTTCTGGTGGAAAGGAAAACCTGTCACGCCCCGAACCTGGGCCTGGACGTAACACGGCACTCGGTGCCTGACTACATGTGACTTGAGCGAACCAACTGGCTGGCTGAATCAACATGTGGTATCATAACATACTGAATGCAGAAGATAAACTAACACATGCTGATATACTGAAAGTCTGGATGATATAAATCAAAGTGCGGAAATACTAATACAATTTTGAAAAATATTTGTAGCCAACATAGCTTAACATGAAAAGCCTGAGACACTGTCTAACTGTTACTCTAGTCTATGAAGCCTCTAATGAAATACTGAAAACACTGACTATCTATAAATACTGAAAGGCTGTAAAGTAATGATAATGCCCCGAAAAAACTGGGGATCACCAAATAGCAGGTACGAGAATCCTAGCGCTCTGAATCATCAACCTGTAAATCATTACCTGCATTGTGAGATGCAGGCCCCGGGCAAAAGAGACGTCAGTACATTTGAATTGTACTGGTATGTAAAGTAACTGAAAGAAAGAATTATAAATGCTGGAACTGAAACTAAGCTGATAACTGAAAAGATAACTGATAACTGATAACTGAACTAATAACTGATAACTGATAACTGAACTGATAACTGAAAAGATAACTGATAACTGATAACTGAACTGAATAACTCAAAAGATAACTGATAACTGATAACTGAACTGAATAAAGGAAGTAAGGATATGAATACTCCCTCTTTTGAATGATGAACAACCTGTTTATCTGAATAAGCTACGGCCTCGGGCCCAATATATATGTGCACAAGCTACGGCCTCAGGCCCAAAAATGCATAAAGCATAAACTACGGCCTCAGGCCCAAACATGCATAAAGCATAAACTACGGCCTCAGGCCCAAACAAGCATAAAGCATAAACTACGGCCTCAGGCCCAAACATGCATAAAGCATATAAACTACGGTCTCAAGCCCAAATACAGGTGTTCAACATTCAGGAGTTTAAAATCATACACTGAGAATCATACTACAATACATGATAGTGAAATACTGAATCACATTGAGTTACATGATACTGGAATACTAGATCATACTGGGTTACATAATACTGACATATTGAATGGGACTAGACTGAGATATGTATTCTTGAACTGATTGTGAATACTGAAATTTAAACTGTATATGGCATACTGAGTAATCTATACTAAGACTCGGGGGCATCAAACCCAAGTATATATTTAATACGCACTGAGCTCACAACGTTCAGAATGAAAGTCATGGGCGAGTTATGAAGCTAGAGAATATAAGTTCTACAACTATTCAAGGAACTAGGCTTAACTATATTTCTGAGGCAATTGGTAACGTCGTAAAAGAATGTAGTGTAGGGAGAATCATTAAAATTCCCAAACATAGAGAGTTAGCCTCACATACCTTAACTTCCTGCTCTTGAGCGTAATACAACGTTCGCCAACCTTTTTAACTTTAATATATATCAATACAAGTCAAAGGGATTCCATATTAGCATAAATTCTCATGTTTTAGTCACTTAAATATTTTCTCAAACACTTGGTGACATAAAGCTTCATGGTCCTTATTAATGGTATTTCTACACCCAACAAGCCATTCTCTTGATCCTAGATAAATTCTAAAGTCTCAAACGGTTATAATAAATGTCATTCTTCTTCACCCATAAGATAAACAACACCCTTAACCAATAATCCACAATCAACAAGCCAAACCTATAATTGTTCATGCTATTCTATCAAACCCATCAACTCATATCTCATGAACTAGGGTTTAAAATCATTAAACCAATGCTATAATCAATTAAAGGGTGAAGACATTACCTTTTTGAAGTTCAAACCCTTGAATTTCGAGTTATAGGCTTCCTTCTCTCAACAATGATGTCCCAATCGAATATCTAATGATATGGAGGGCTTACCCATGTTAATAAGATGTTAGAAAATTGAAATTAACTTAGAATCACCATTAAAACTTACCTTGGGTGGTGGAAGGAGCCTTAAGGAGTTAGGTTTTTGAGAGTTCTCCTTTGTAGAGCAAGTTTTTATGTTTTGGGGTTGTGGGGGACGAAATATAGCTTTAAAACGACCCCCCACTAGCGCGCTCGCGCACCTGGAGGCTTGCTCGCGCTACTGACCACGCTAAACGGCAGTAACACTGCCTCAAAATTAGTGCAGTCGCGCTAATGGGCGCGCTACCGGGCGCGCATACGCGTACTGTTCCGTAAAATGCACATAACTTTTTGCACAGAGATCCGTTCGGGATCCATAATATATCGTTGGAAGCTATTTCAAAGGCCTACAACTTTCATGCTTTGCGTTTTCCCCAGTTCCTTACACATTTTCACTAAAACTTGATGGAAGATAGACCTTCTGCAAACTTAGTCGATTTTGTCAAATCTTATGCACCTCTCTTTCCATCTTGATTTTGAAACAACTATTTTACCCATAATCATCCCGATGGGACTTCACATGTTCAAAATATAACCTTACCACTCATTTAACACATTCACACCTAAGCCGAATTTACGGGGTGTTACATTATCTCCCCCTTGGGATCATTCGTCCTCGAATGATTGTCTTGACTGTAACTTCTACTAACTCCGGACCTTAAATGAGTCTGGTGCAAACATGAACTTTCATTAACACTTATATACTAAACTGAATGAATACATGATTACTGAACTATTACGATACTGAACTGAATGACTACTGCATTGACTGAATATTGGTCTGCCATGGATACGTGAATATTGAACTAACATGGATATATGAATATTGAACTGGCACGAATATTTGAGTAGTCTGAGTACTAAGCTGGCATGAATGTCTAAGTATTGGACTAACATGAGTAGCTGAGTATTGAGCTGACATAAGTATCGGAGTACTGAACTGACATGAGTATCTGAGTACTGAACTGACATGAGTATTTGAGTACTGAACTGACATGAGTATCTGAGTACTGAACTGACATGAGTATCTGAGTGCCGGAAACTTGAATGTTATAACATGACACGTGAAATACTGGTTGTACCACCACTAATTCTGGTGGCAACTCCAACTCATAAGCTAATTGACCGATCCTTCGCAAGATTCTATATGGCCCAATATAGTAGGGACTATGCTTTCCCTTCTTCCCAAATCTCATAACGCTTTTCATAAGCGAAACTTTCAGAAATACCTAATCATCAACTTGAAACTCTAGGTCTCTATGTTGCACGCTCGAATAGGACATTTTGGTGGCTCTGAGTTTTCTTCAAACGCTCTTGAATCAACTTAACTTTCTCTATAGTCTGATAGACCAAATCGGGTCCTAACAACTCCACTTCTCCAACTTCGAACCAACCAATTGGTGATCTACACCTTCACCCATACATAGCTTCGTACGGTGCCATCTTGATACTAGAATGGTAGGTTATTATTAGCAAGGTCAATGAGAGGTATGTGATAAAACACTAGGCTTTCTGCTGCTCGACTTTCACTTATCTGATAATTCGGACACTAGGCCACAAAGTCTGCAACGTTCTTTTTCGTGTTGCTCCACCAATTAATATCCTTAATGCCATGATACATCTTTGGGGAACCTGGATGGAAAGAATACCTGGAATTATGGGCTTCTAACATGATATTCCCTCTTTAAGTCCATCTATGTCTGGAACACACAATCTGTCTTGGTACCTCAAAGTACCATCATCTCCCCCTTATTCAAAAGCTATCGTTTTATACTTGTGAATCTCCTCTTTCAATTGCAACACGTATGGATCATCAAATTGTTTCTCCTTCTCTTCAGCTACTAATGGGGAACACGTCCTGTTCTAGACAACAATTCCGTCATCTTCGGAGTCCAAAGTCAAACTCCTATCTTGGTTGGTGAACTTCTTTCACCAGAGTTCTCTTATCTACCTCAATTATGAGTTATACTTCTCACACTTTATCTTCTTAAGCACTTCCTGAAAGCACTTATAGCATTATTGTGACCTAAGTCTTTGACATGTACTCTAAATTTTAGAGTCCCGTGCAATGGCTCTACCCTCATAACACACAAATAGGCATGATTTTACAGCTTTTCTGTGATCACTTTATCATCAATAACTAAGCTCGGTGATCATTCTAATCACTTTATGTTTCTTACACACGCTAGACATAATCCTTGTTGTAATTACACAATTTTTCCTCATTACTGAACTGATTTTCTTTTTCATATCCCATGCTAACTATTCGAGTTTCAAATCTCTAACTGGACTTACTGAAAATTTTCACATTACCCCTTAGACCAAAGGTCTTATACTTGTGGATCCTTCTCTTTTTGTTGGGATCCAAATAACTTTCCTTACTTTCTTCAATTCTTTGCACTCTACGTCAATGACGACTCATCTTCCTACTAACTTCTGAGAAATCCTTCTTACTAGAAAAAAACTAAATTATTCACTTAACGGAAATCTAATGTATTCATAACTATCATACACAATCTTAATAATTTAACTCTGCTTACACTGTGTAGTTTGCTCTCTTACTGCTAGCTAATTTTTTTCCCACTATCGTTGTACCTCGGGTTTAACTTAAGCTCTTTGGGTTACTAACACACGATCAGTATTTCAAACTGTCATCCACTCACTATAGTTAACCTGGCTAAGTGCATCAAATTGTACCTTTACTAGCTCTGCTGAAATTGCTAATTTGTTGTATCTACTCAAAACTTACTTAATAATACTTTTACTAACCACCTGCTAGCATCATATTTTCTTCTCCTGCTTTGAATAACTAAAGTGAAGCATAAGGTTACTCCTAACTTCCCTCGTCATCCGACCATATTCTTTTGTCGCACACTATCATTCTTTTTGAACTATGTACATGGATCACACTTAGGGAAATTTCATCTGTCTTAAACAAAATTAGAATATCTAACCCTGAACTTTCTATACAATACTAAATCGTATCATACTATAAATATCCGCGGTAATCACTTGGTCACATAACCTAAGGGGGAACTGCCATATCTCTTATCTAACATCAATAACTACTTCTTATAGTATCTTGCTAACGTGGTACTTCTAGTTCTGATTTGAATAAATCTACACAACTTAAAATCATTCCCTGAAATTCAATATTGGTTGCTCTTGGTTCTCATTGCATACATCATATCTTCTAGTCATTTGCATGAGTTGTACGAAATCACATCTTTGGTAATAACAAACGTTTCTGACTCCTAGGTATTTTAACCTTAGGCTCTTTTCTGTCCAAACTATAGTCACCAAAGTTAGGGTCTGACATCTGAACTATCATCATCCAGCATGTTGCTCCATTTGCAAGAATTAAAAAAAATTGTTCTCTGAGGTCAAACACATACAATTACCATACACAAACTTATCCTTCAGAGTATACCATCATCTGATAAATCACTTCCTGCGCCATCCGGCGAGTCTTGGTCTTAATATGAACCTAAAATATGCAAAGATTTAGCTATAACCACTGCTACTTACATTTTCTTTGAGAACCCCTATGCATCACCGTATACTCACAAGTCACCAGAAATTTTGATACACTGAAAATTGGAGATCTGGTAACTGAATAAAAAAAAAATATAACTGGCTTACTGAATAACCATAAACTTGCTAACTGAAAAGATTGTATAACTGGTAACTGAGGTAAACTAATAGCCATAAGACATGATAACTGCTTTTGTCTTTCTGATAAGGTTATGCTCTAATGTGTAATACTATCCATTGCATCCCACTTTTAACATCCTCTAAAGTCTCATATTTACCAACCCGTACTCCATGATTATACCCCAATGGGCAATTATCCTCTCTAGGACCATACGTTTTTCCTGCGCGTCGCTTGGGAATCCAATACGTTTGGAATTCGATAGGAAGAGAAGGTTTATTGCTCTAAGCTTCATGGCACGATCTAGAGTAGAAAGAAATGAGACAATCCTGGATGTCTTGGTAGTTAACCGTTTATACGAGTGGCCGACACACACATATAAAGGAAACTCCACTAGACACGGCTTCATAGACTCCCTAGGACACTTGAACCTAGGGCTCTGATACCAAGCTTTGTCACGCCCCGAACCTGGGCCTGGACATAACACGGCACTCGGTGCCTGACTACATGTGACCGAGCGAACCAACTGGCTGGTTGAATCAACATGTGGTATCATAACATACTGAATGCGGAAGATAAACTAACACATGCTGATATACTGAAAGTCTGGATGATATAAATCAAACTGCGGAAATACTAATACAATTTTGAAAAATATTTGTAGCCAACATAGCTTAACATGAAAAGCCTGAGACACTGTCTAACTGTTACTCTAGTCTATGAAGCCTCTAATGAAATACTGAAATACTGACTATCTGTAAATACTGAAAGGCTGTAAAGTAATGATAATGCCCCGAAAGAACTGGGGATCACCAAATAGCTGGTACGAGAATCCTAGCGCTCTGAATCATCAACCTGTAAATCATTACCTGCATTGTGAGATGCAGGCCCCAGACAAAAGGGACGTCAGTACATTTGAATTGTACTGGTATGTAAAGTAACTGAAAGAAAGAATTATAAGTGCTGAAACTGAAACTAAGCTGATAACTGATAACTGATAACAGAAAAGATAACTAATAACTGATAACTGAACTGATAACTGAAAAGATAACTGATAACTGATAAGTGAACTGAATAACTCAAAAGATAACTGATACCTAATAACTGAACTGAATAAAGGAAGTAAGGATATGAATACTCCCTCTTCTGAATGATGAACAACCTGTTTATCTGAAAAAGCTACGGCCTCGGGCCCAATATATATGTGCACAAGCTACGGCCTCAGGCCTAAGTATACGTATACATAACTACGGCCTCAGGCCTAAAAAATGCATAAAGCATAAACTACAGCCTCAGGCCCAAACATGCATAAAGCATAAACTACGGCCTCAGGCCCAAACATGCATAAAGCATATAAACTACGGCCTCAGGCCCAAATACAGGTGTTCAACATTCAGGAATTTAAAATTAGAAACTGAGAATCATACTGCAATACATGATAGTGAAATACTGAATCACATTGAGTTACATGATACTGGAATACTGGATCATACTGGGTTACATAATACTGACATATTGAATGGGACTAGATTGAGACATGTATTCTTGAACTGATTGTGAATACTGAAATTTCAACTGTATATGGCATACTGAGTAATCTATACTAAGACTCGGGGGCATCAAACCCAAGCATATATTGAATATGCACTGAGCTCACAACGTTCAGAATGAAAGTCATGGGCGAGTTATGAAGCTAGAGAATAGAAGTTCTACAACTATTCAAGGAACTAGGCTTAACTATATTTCTGAGGCAATTGGTAACGTCGTAAAAGAATGTAGTGTAGGGAGAATCATTAAAATTCCCAAACATAGAGAGTTAGCCTCACATACCTTAATTTCCTACAACATTCGCCAACCCTTTCAACTTTAATATATATCAATACAAGTCAAAGGGATTCCATATTAGCATAAATTCTCATGTTTTAGTCACTTAAACATTTTCTCAAACACTTGGTGACATAAAGCTTCATGGTCCTTATTAATGGTATTTCTACACCCAACAAGCCATTCTCTTGATCCTAGATAAATTTTAAAGTCTCAAACGGTTATAATAAATGTCATTCTTCTTCACCCATAAGATAAACAACACCCTTAACCAATAATCCACAATCAACAAGCCAAAACTATAATTGTTCATGCTTTTCTATCAAACCCATCAACTCATATCTCATGAACTAGGGTTTAAAATCATTAAACCAATGCTATAATCAATTAGAGGGTGAAGATATTACCTTTTTGAAGTTCAAACCCTTGAATTTCGAGTTCTAGGCTTCCTTCTCTCAACAATGATGTCCCAATCGAATATGTAATGATATGGAGGGTTTACCCATATTAATAAGATGTTGGAAAAATGAAATTAACTTAGAATCACCATTAAAACTTACCTTGGGTGGTAGAAGGACCCTTAAGGAGTTAGGTTTTTGAGAGTTCTCCTTTGTAGAGCAAGTTTTTATATTTTGGGGCTGTGGGGGACAAAATATAGCTTTAAAACGAAACCCCACTAGCGCTCTCGTGCACCTGGAGGCTTGCTCGCGCTACTGACCGCGCTAAACGGCAGTAACACTACCTCAAAATTAGCGCGGTCGCGCTACCGGGTGCGCATACGCGTACTGTTCTGTAAAATGCACATAACTTTTTGCACAAAGATCCGTTCGGGCTCCATGATATTTCATTGGAAAGATATTTCAAAGGCCTACAACTTTCATGCTTTGCATTATTCCTAATTCCTTACACATTTTCACTAAAACTTGGTGGAAGACAGACCTTCTGCAAACTTAGTCGATTTTGTCAAATCTTATGCACCTCTCTTTCCATCTTGATTTTGAAACAAATATTTTAGCCATAATCATCCCGATGGGACTTCACATGTTCAAAATATAACCTTACCACTCATTTAACACATTCACACCTAAGCCGAATTTACGGGGTGTTACAAAACCTAACAGGTTTTAGAAAAGGGTTCCAACCCTTAAAACTTGTGCTATAAATACATAAGGTTTTTCACCTAGAAAAAGTAGACATAGTGGCCGAAATTCTCAGCCCTTTTCCTTAGAAAATTTCCCACACGAAATTATTATTTTCGGATATTATTTGGGTAACACAACAGAAGACCGTGGAACGTTCGAGGATCACGATTGCGCGGGCGATGGAGATTACGTTGAAAAGTTATGGAATTGAAGGCTCACGTGATAGAAGAGATTTGTTCACGCTTCAAGAGGTAACCCGTGAAATTCTGTTTATGCTAGTTGTCTAGATTACGTGTGATTTTGATACTGGGATTGCTTCCGCTGCTTATTATAATCCATCAATTGGTATCAAATCCCACTCATATCTAATTAGATAACTAAGTTTTTCATAAAACAAGAATATCGTCTTTATGTGCGTTTTTTTATTTACATGTATATGTGGTTTTCTGAAAAACTGCACTGCTGTTTTGTGAATTAACTGGTGCAAAATTTTTGGATTATTCTTGTAATCATGAGATATCTGCTTTCTTATTGGTATTTGATTGAGATGATCTGGATTTTTTGGGTAAACCCCAAAAAAACGCAAAACCTGATTTTGACCGAATTGCCGGTATTTTCGGAGGTCAGCGAACTTGACGGACTCCGATTGAGCTGAAATTTGGTGGGTCCATCAGAAATGACGTGCTGAGAAAACTCACTGCTATAGCAGTGAATCATGATATGTTTCGGCATTTTGAGGTCGTTTGGACTGTGTTTTGGACGTTTTCTTATTTTCTGAAAATTAATTCTTGATTATTTTAATTCGTTTTTAATTCAATGGTGGTGGGAGTGACTCCCCATGGTATCCATGATTAAATACGGGTCATCTAATAGGTTTACACATTGGCTATTAGTAAATAGACGTGTTGTTGTATTAAATTCAATAATAGAGGTGTAGGATTTTATTGACTAGGTCTTACAAGGTATAATTGATATTGTGTGATGATATAATTATTTTGTAAGAAAGTGAAATCCTCTATTTGATATCCTGGATGACTAATGATTAGAGCGTTTGGCATATTTGTGCATAAAAAAAATTCTCAAATTTTAGTTTATGTTTTCATGCCCTACGTGATTACTAGTCTTGGATTTTCGATGAAAGTTTTTGTTCTTTGGTTGGAGGTTGTAATTAAGTGAAATATGACGATATTTTGTGTATGAGCTTTATATTATTGGCATGACTTTTAAGCTGTGGTCCATAATCTGCCATGAAATAATTTTATGAGCTACATCTATCTTCACTCGTAAATTGAGAATTTTGCGAGTAATAAATAGTTACCACTAAAGTGGTTTGTTTATTTGAACTCGTGAATTTTTTTAAATAAATTTGTACATGTGAAATTATGTATATTCATGGATTGAGCATTATGATTAATAAGTAGGATCCACAAAATGGTCTATTTATTTGAGTCATTGAAATCTGCTTAATGTACTGTGTGAAAATTATCCTTGATAAATCTACATTAGTGGTGGAGGTTCTTAACTAGAAAAAGATTTTTATCTTTGGATACTAGTGTAACCAACTCCAACCATGAGAAGAGATATTGGGATTTTCGCCGAACGGGAGAAAATATAATATCTTAGGTTCTTGTGTATTTAATAAAAGGATAATTTATTGCAAAAGCAGATATTATGTATCCTAGAAATTTGAAGAACATAATATATGCCTTGAGCTCATAGTATAATTATAAGGAGAATGGAAATCAATATCATATTTATTTTAAATAATGAAACTGCTTAATACGGTTATTCTCCGAGTTTGATAACAGGTTGGTGGTCATGAATTTGACGAACTCCGATTAACCTGAAACTTGGTAGGTTCATCAAAAACAATCTAGTGAGAAAAACTCTCTGCTATGCAGTGAATCATGCTGTTTTTCGGCATTTTGAGGTCGTTTAGATGGGTTTTCAAGCAGTTTATTAAATTGAATTTGTTATAAATATGAAAAATTATTCTTTATATATCGGCTATATTTGTGTTAAATCTGAAACATGATGGTTTAACTTGATATGATATATAGCAAGAATGCAAATCACATGGATTTAATCCTAAATACGCCAAAAATAATTTATTCGAATTTGGTCTAGTTTTGGCGATCGTGAATCTCACGATCTCTGAATGACCTGAAATTTGGTAGGATCATCGGAAACGATCAGTTAAGAAGAACTCATTGCTATGCAGTGAATCACATCGTATTTTGACGATTTGGGATCGTTTAGATGAGTTGTTTGGAGGTTTGGCGGATTAAAATGTGATTTATATACGAAAAGTCATTCTTTCTATCTTTTTATTTATGTCTAATCTGGAACATGATAACACATGTTGATTTGACATGAATTGGAGTATGATAAGAATGTAGGTCATATTTTATATTCTTAAAAAAAATTGCTTAAAATGGTAATATTCCAAATTTGGTCGCAATTTTTGGAGATTATGATTTTAACGATCTCCGGTTGATCTGAAATTTGGTAGGTTCATCAGAAATAACTCAGTGAACAATACTCACTACAATGCAGTGAAAAACGTTAATTTCAGTGTTTAAGACTATTTAAATGGGGTATTGAGCATTTTTTTAATTATTGAACTTAATCCTCAGAGAAAAGTTCATGGTTGTGATAAAGTGGTGATAGGAATTAACTCCTATGGTCTCCATTTTTTATTTATAGTGAGATAATAAAATTACGCGTTGACATTAGGTCTTTCTCCATATCGGATAAATTTATTATGAACTCACTGGATATAGTTACTAGCTATTGATAACCTGTATTAACTCTCTATCTGAGTTTAAAGTGTCGAATCAATTTTGTAACTCAAATACCACCATGATTAAGTGGTGATAGAAATATATTTCTATGGTCTTCCACAATTAATTTCAAGTGAGTAATAAGTTTATGCGTTGACTTTGGGTCTTCCTCCATATCGGATAAATTTATTGTAAGCTCACTAGGTGAAATACTAGTAATTGATATCGTGTACTTACTCTCCATCTGAGTATACATGTTGGATCAATGGAACTAGAGCTATTAATTATGATGTTCACGTGACTTAAATTAACAGTAAACTCTCCATCCGAGTTGGGTCTGTTTTAATTATTGGAGTGAATAATCTGGCATTACATATGTATGTTGCATGAGTAGTTCTTTTCCCATCGAAATTGCTATTCAAGATGCATGACATATATGTGTAGTGTGTTTAAAATTTTTTGTATTAAAAGGTTATATACAATTGACTGAAAATAATAGTTTACTCTCCATCTGAGTTGGTTCTATTTATTTTTTTGGATTGTATAATTTTTGCATTATATAACATACTTTGCATGAATGATTCTTTTCCCATCGAAATTTATTATTCGAGATGCATGTATGCATATAAATATTGAATGCCGTCTGAATTGTACTATTTAGTGTTTTGACTTTATGATCTATTTAATGTTTTTATCTCAACTCCACAATGACTTTATGCAATTTGTCGTATTACTTGGAAAAAAAATTCTTTCAGTGATAAGACATTAATTTGAAGGATGCAATATATGTACTTTTTGTTAGAAGGAATTTAATTCCGATTTCTGGGCAAAATAAGAGATGGATATTTATTTCATTTTTTTAATAACTTTTGAGTTATTGAGCTTGATAAATATTTTATCTCTAGTGGTACATGAATGCATGACCTTGTTATTATATATTAATGTCTCCCCTGGACAGAACAATATCAGTCTGCCTCATAAGAGAATATGTTCTTCAAAATTGAGTAAAACTTATCTGTGCACTTTTGTCTAAGTCATATTAATCTGGATAGGATTTCAAGTTGGTCAAGGATGGACCTTAAGGTTCATTGAAAGTAGAGGCACTACCAACTTGTAGATCCTGTTTGGAAGGTAATTTGACTAAAGGTTGTTTCCCTTCAAAAGGAAATAAAGCTAGTGATAAGCTAGAATGAATCCCTTCTGATTTTTATGGTTAAATGAACATACTGGTAAGAGATAGTTTTGAGTATTTTTGTGACGTTCATAAATTATTACTCAAAATATTAATATATTTATTTGATGCACCATAAGTCTTAATGAATTAAGTAATTCAAGGTTTTTAAGACTTGAAACGAAAAAGCACCAAGAAAATATATTAAGTTACTGCAATTTGATTGTAGTGGCGAGCACCTCTCTAAAGAGTTCTTTTGATACTTATCAGAATAAGGGATTACATCTCAATTGACTACACCGTAAACTCCATAAAAAAATGGTGTGGTAGAAAGAAGAAATAAGTCTCTATTGGACATGGATAGATTAATGACGTGTTATTCAGATTGCCTTATTTGTTTTTGGAATATTTCGTAGAAACTGCAAATTACATTCTGAATTTAGTTCTTTCAAAGTTAGTACCTGGGATATCTATAGAACTGCGAACTGAATGTAAGCTCAGTCTGTGGCATGTTTAGATATAGGATTGTCCCGCATATGTGCTGAAAGGGAAAGCGGATATGTAAGTTGGAACTAAGAATGGATAGGTGCATGTTTATAGAATATCCAAGAAAACGAATAGAGTTTTATTTCATTGTCCTAAAGAAAATAAGGCAAGTGACGTTCAAGAACATCAAAACCCACAAGTCGGAATTGACGTTCCATTGCATTTATGTAGTGGGAGAACGTTAATAGACATGATATACTTTTATCGAGTGGGAGTGATTTTTGAACAGTGAACACTATAGTAAGAAGTCACTAATATTTCAATGTCGTAAGGTAATGAAGGTAATATTAGTAGTACTTCATCGTAGTGGGAGAATGCTAAAGAAAATCATAGTTCGGTGTACACTCTTGGGATAGTCTCATTAACAGGATCCCTGAAGAGTTTAATATCAAACTAGATGGTTGCGACAAAGCACTACTGGACAAATATTGCATCATAAATAACTTGGCACGATTCTTTAACAAAACCTTATTTGGTGAAGATGTTTAATAGTCATGTAAAAGAATGCCTAAGAAAGTAGTATATGCATTGTTATGAGTCTAAGTGGGAGATTGTTGGGGCATATACTATTAACCATGCGTTTAGATATAGTATACTCTGACAATTGTCATGGTTAAAAGTCTAAGTGGGAGATTGTTGGGATATATACTATTAACCATGGATTTGGTTTAGCTATAGTATTTATTATGATATAATTGTTCATTCAATTTTAATAAAATTTTAAATAGATCATATATTAGTTTGTGTCCTTTGCTTATATAGTAGATGATTTAGTGTAAGAGTTTAGCTTATATACGGAAGATTAAATCATCGGTTCTTATAAGTATAAAGTTTGAGTTCACAATCTAATGATGGAATTGGACAAACCATCAGGAATGATTGTAGCACAAGATTAAATATAATTTATCTTGATTATGGGAATGGTTTAATTCCAACTTCTTATGCTAGTACATTTTGTATGTATTTAATGGACCAAGTAGAGATAAGTATTTTATACTGACTTAATAAAATAAACTCTCTAGCCATTAGATGTACTTATACTCTTAATCTTGATATAATTATTATTAGATGTGTACGTTTGTGACGACCCAAAGGGTCATCACCTGTTTTCTCTTTCATTCCGTGCTCCCGAGGCCTTGAAAACCTCATTTTTACTTGCCTCGATTTGCGTGCGCAGTCCGGGCGCGTAGCCGGAAAGCTTAAATATGAATTCTATGTAAAAATTGATGAATTTTGATATTAATATGATTAAAGTTGACTTTGGTCAATATTTTGGGTAAATGGACCCGGACCCGTGATTGGACGGTCCCGGAGGGTCCGTAGGAAAATATGGGACTCGGGCGTATGCCCGGAATCGAAATCCGAGGTCCCGAGCCCGAGAAATGAATTTTTAAAAGAAATTATTTTTCTGAAATTTATATGGAAATTTGAACTGAAAATGGATTAGAAAGCGTTGGTATCGGGCCCGTATTTTGGTTCCGGCGCCCGGTACAGGTCTTATATGTGGTTTAAGCGCTTCCTGTGAAATTTGGTCGAAATCGGACGTCATTTGACGTGTTTCAGACTATAGGTTCTAAATTTGAAAGTTTATGAAACTTAGAAGAAAACCAAGTGATTTGAGGCTTGATTCTATGTATATGATGTTATTTTGGCGATTTGATCGCACGGTTAAGCTCGTAGGATGTTGTTGAGTTAGTGTGTGTGTTTGGTTAGGAGCCCCGAGGACTCAGGAGTGTTTTTGGAGGAATGTAAGGCCCCGGAAATTTTCGCTAAGTAATTTAGGATTTCGTGGTGTCATGTAGGCTCATTATAATATTTTTATGTGCTATTAACATGGTGTACATCCATTGGATTTGGTAGATATGTGTATAAGTCTTATTGTAAGTAATTTGAGGTCCAAGGAAAGGCCTAAGTCTAAGAAAAATTGGAAAAGTCCATAATAGGCTAAAATTCCCAACGATCTTGCACTAGTCCATACTTTGAACGAGCATATCTAAATATATATAAGGTTTTAGGAGGTGGATAACCTATCAAAGGAAAGGTCTTCGAGTCTAGTTTCCAACACTTCAAACCGTTCGTCATTTGGACATTCCTACACAAAGTTATGACCAAATTACCAAAGGCTGGAAAAAATGCGATCCCGTGTCAGATCTGCGATCTCAATGTCCATTATGCTGTCCACATTTTTGATCTGCGGCCGCAAATCAGGTCGCAAATTGGACTAGTGTAGCCTAGTTTTGGACGCCGATTTTGCGGTGCATTATGCGGCCAGCATTCGCGTTCTGCGGTCCATTCTGCTATAGCAGACTTGACATCGGAGGGTTAATTTTCTAAGTTTTATAACCCGACCCCATTTTAATATATAGGCTTTAGAGTTCATTTTGGGGTCATTTTCTACTGATTTTAGAGAGAGGTGAGAGCATTTTAGAGAGAGAAGGAGGAACCCAACATTTAAATCATCCAAACTTGCATCAATCTTCAAGAATCAAAGATCCCAATCACAAGTTCTTCATCTAAGAGGTAAGATTCTATACCCTAGGTTTTAATTTCGAGTTTGGAGTATAAGATGGGTTATTAAGGTATGATTCTTGGGTGTATTAATATTGTATATACATGCATGTACAACTTAGGTTTATGGGAAGATTGCTTAACATAAATAAGTAAGGATTGGGTTAGGGAATGAAGAAAATTTTGGAAAGGGGATTTGAAATCAAGATGCTCAACTAGTATTTGATAAAATGCTCAAATGAGCTAGAATTATGAATATCTTCCTAATTTGTGTTCAATTTTGCTATGTCCCAAAATAGATTGAAGTTGCTAGAATTTCCGGAATATCGTAGTAATTAAAGAAAAGCTCAAGAAAGGTATGTATGGCTAACTTTAACTCTTGTAGAATCCCCTTGTTGTGACGAGCATACGGTATGTGTACCTTGTATGAAAATATGTGAATTGATTGCCTTAGTTAATTTCCCTACCACCAAGTTATATGTGATTGTGCGAAGTGATTTGATGTGCCTATCTTATTATGTGCAAAGTATGTAAAAACTTGAGGATGTCGACATGGAAGTATGTGTTTACTTATGTGAACTACTTGTGAATTCGTGTGATTAATGAGCCTTGAACATTGTTGGTTAAGTCTTCCAATATGGTGGTGCAAGTGAATGGCAATAAACCAAATGTGGGTATGTGAATGTGTTTGTGTGGTAAGAGCTGTGTAACAAATGATGGAAAGAAGTTGTAATCGATGCAATTGAAACAAATGTGATAACATTATATCTGGCTGGTTGTGGGAAACTACCGTTGTGATCTAAATTGTGCATTGGGCTATTGAATAAGATGGAAATGGCATTGATGGTTAAAGAATTCCCTTGTGTATCGTGCTGCTATTCCTTGAGATTTGTCGCTGTTGTTATTGGGATTTGATGTTGTTGACCTTGACATTTGTCGTTGTTATCCTTGTTTATGTAAATTGTTATTGCTGTGGTATTGTTGTTGTTGTCCTTGTGAATTGTTGTTGTTGTTGTGTTGCTTGTGAGTTGTGATTGCTCGGTGGGATCGGGTTGCGCGCTGCAACACGAAGTAATAAGGTGTGG
>NC_031991.1:67158498-67225469 GCF_001879085.1 Nicotiana attenuata
GTATTATGAATAGAATTGTAATTAGAGTGAATGTCTATCTTTTTAGAGAGTTTTTACTTTGTTGGCTAAGTATTTTTCCCCTTTAAATAGACGGGGTCTTACCCCATTATAAATCATCCCAAAAATTCAATAAGAATTACTCTCTTTCTCAGCAATATTGTTCTTCTACTTTTATTATTTTATTACAAGAGAGAAATTTAAAAAGTAAAGAAAAAATAGAGAATGATATAGAATGATATTGTGTGCTAACGACAGAATTGTTATAAACTTTTGTTCGAAACATACTGATCTGATTAATTTAGATTCACGTTACACTCATGTGACAAAGTTCTAATTCACGCCGCATATGATTTACCAGAGAGACATGCATGGTATATGATCTACTCAAGGGAAAAACATAAGCTCAAACTAGAAATTTTTGGTATAAGATGAAGGGATCATATGGTAAATAATTACATCAAGTATTTATATGAACATCAAATATGAATAAGTATTTATTGAGATTTCATCCATCCCAACAGGGGCGGACTTATAGGCTTATATATGGGGCACGTGAATTCATGATCTTTCTTCCAAACTAGGTATTTTATGTACATATTATTTTATAATTAATTTAATATTATCTGCTGGCACTAAAGATGTTAACCGGTGTGTTGGTCTGGGCTGGACACGAAAAACAAATAGCCCGTCCAGTTATTGTTCCGGGTGAGTTGGCTGGGGTTCCGGCTAGGATTTTTCGGGTTTTGGTGGGCCTGTCCGGTTCCGGGCTTAAAGGGCCGGAGCGGGTTGGGTTACTTACTTTTTTTTTTTAGTATATTTTGTTTTCTTATTCAATGTTATTGATACTTAGGTGTTTGAAAATTTTTAAGGCTTAAAATTAAAGTTTTAAAATTTAAAGTTTTAAATGTGAAATTTGAATTAAAATTTGAAAATTGAAATTAAGTGGCTACATAAAATTATTTAATAAGACCAATATGTAAGGATTAAACTTCAAAGGCTTTCATTTCATATTTTTATTGCATAATGATACTTCAAATTAACTTGTCTAATACACTAACACATTAAGTTTAAATAAGTCTAACAAATACAAAATAACACAAATTATCTCAAATCAACTTATAATACGAATTGACGGAGGACACTCAAGACAACCCTTGATATGCCTCCTTAAACCAGTTGTGCCTTCCCCCTTTCGACGAACATTAAAGACTAGACCACAATTCTTGCACTGAACTTTGCAAACTTTTTCATTTTCTTCTACCACCTCAAAGTGTTCCCAAACATGTGAGTGCACTCTAGAAGCACGGGGTATGATTTAACTTGAACCTAACAAAAATGGTAATCACACTTCACTTGATAATTGTAATATTGTAGTGGCTACCGTAAATAATTGATAAACTTAAAATATTAATTAATTGAACTTGAGAGCAATAAGCAATTCAATAATCAAAAGGGAATTGGGAGAGAATTAGAGTAGAAGAAGAGAGCAAGTTGTGAAATAAAATGAAGAAGAGGAGGGCTATTTATAGTTATTAAAAGGCTAAGAATGTAATTTATCAATTATTAGGGGATGAAGGGGCTAGTTTAGTAAGGAGGGAGCCCGAAATAGCTAAAAGTGCAAAAAATGGCCGTTTTCCAACGATCATTTTTTATTTTGACTGTTGGCAACTGTCGGATTTTTTTTTAAAATATTACAACATAAATCGAGTTGGAAGGGTTAGCGGGCTAGCCGGGTTCCGATGCACCGCTAGCAAAAAAAAGCCCAACCCCGTCCAGCACAACCCCCCTACCGTAGCCAACCCGTCACACCCCTTACCGAACCGGGCTGAACCAGGTCAAACCGGGTTGTTAGTGGGCCGGCCTAACCCGATTAATACCTTTAGTTGGCACTCATGCTACAAAGAGGCTAAATAGTGCACTTAGCTGAATGCTGAGTCATTTACGTAAAGGAGCAAGGATCAATTCTCCTTAATACTTTTATTTTTCTCCTTTTTTTAGTGGTGCACTGATTTTATAAAAATTCTAGATCCGCCTCTGCTCCTCAGTCAGAGCTCGTCGCATCAGGCTCCCTTAGTGCGGTTTATATCTCCTGACTCCTGTATAGTTTGCGAGAAACGAATCTTCTCGAACTAGTACGTATAGAGATCCAAACCTTCCACATTTTGTGCGCGTTATATATCCCCACTATTGTTGATATAGGATATTCTGGGAGGCAGTAACTAAACTATTAGATTCCGTCCAAACCGATAGCTAATACTTTCCTTCCGCGCCTGTATTTAAGGAGTGTGATAGAACAAACGAATTTCTTCTACTCTTAATTAAAGATTTTCTATTTGATATCTAGGATCGGGAAAAAAATCTGATAAAGAACATTTTATTATCTTTGTTTGTTTACTTGTTGCAAATTCGAATCTAACCAATAAATTTCAATACTGAATGTTCAAAAAACAAAAGAAAATTAAGTAGATGAAGCAAGGACTGATGGTGAAAAGGTAGAGAGTCACATGGGATTCCTGAATGTGCTCTTATGCACTTCAATTTTAGCTATTGATAGTATCAACTTGGCTAATGTAGGATCCCAACATGCTTTCCCACTCCAATTGACTTGGAAAACTCAATCTACCACCCACGTTTGCAGATATTTCTCGGGACTTCCTCTTAAGCTACTTTATTTATCAGCACCTATTTTTATAAATACATAATTTTTTCTTTTTTCTTTCAGCTCGATACACAAAGTATCTCGCAATCACATGTAATCTATGAAAGGATCACATTTTTAGGGGTGTTATGTAAATAACTTATTTTAATAAATATTACTCCCTCCGGTTCATTATAAGTGACCAGTTTCCTTTTTCATTTTGGTTCAAAATAAGTGTTCAGTTATGTAATCAAGAAAGTATTCAATTTGTTTTTACAAAATAACCCCTATGTACATATCCCTAAAAAGTTTTTTTACTCCTCACATTAAATGTTTAATTAGGGGTAGTTTAGTCATAGTAGGTATTTTTGTATAGAATTTAGTATTTTCTTAATGGGCGTGCTAAAAGCAAATCGGTCACTTATTGTGAACCGGAGGGAGTAATGACTACCGTTTACCCTTAAAAATGGATAACAATTGAATTTATACGCGATTTTAAGGATATGTGGACTAATTCAATACAAGTGATTAATAGCGTTAGATGAGCAAATTAAAAATGAAATAAATGGCCAAACCAGTTGTAAGGCGAGTTTGGGCTCGGTTGTGATCCAAACAATTAGCATGCCTTCGACTCAGAATCAAACACTTATGAAGGGCTATGAACAAAACTAAGAACTTAGGATAATCTTTAGAAGCAGAGGAAACAAATGTATATTGCCTTGATATGCGTGTTATAGAGTCTCTAATGAATAATCAGTTTTCCCTTTATATAGTAGGGGAGTTTTACCCTAAGTACATTTCTAAGAAAGATAAAAATCTTCCTTTTCGCTAATCACTGATCCACCGCTGATACAGGCCGAGATTCACGTCGTGATATCCGGTTGGACACGGATATCACGGCCCGTCGTTAATCGTGCACGGTAGTTTGGTAATGCTCTCCAAGGTCTTGGAGCTCGAACCGGACCCGGGGGCGTGGTCTTGATAGCTCCGAGGGCGAGTGTTTTGGTCGGGCCTTTATACGAGAGGCTCCTGGTTTCGATTCCGATTCATTGCAGTCATGTCCTTGCTTCGTTTGTCTCACCTGAAAATCAGGTATCCATAGCTTCGATTTTACCCGTATACAACTACATAGACAGCTCGAATCCTTAACTTATAGATCATACAACAACTTTTTAAATTTTAAAAAGGAAGAAAAGGACAAAGAAGAAAAACAAATAAAAAAGAGCTTTTTCCCGTGTAGACCGAGACAAACCACGTGGTGCGAATGGCCGGCTTCGTTGTTGCCTTGCCATCTCTACATCATCGCCGTCCCCACGACGTTTAATGTAGTCTTATCTTATCCCCCTCACCTTCTCCCACTACTTCAATTTTTATCTTCTAATCAAACAATTCTTGGGCCATTGCCAAGAGACTCTCTTCTATATATGGAGGTATGTTTTACTGCTATCCCTCTCGGGACATACTCTGACCACTTCGTCACATGCATATCTCACCTCTCTTTTTTACAGGTGGGATGGATTAAGAAAGAGTTCACGTTTGTTTATGTGAAAAAGGAATCAAATAAAGGATCATAAACCCACCCAATATGATCAAACTCGTTTGTGGGGGCTTGTTTTGAATTTTAATAGGATTTTTACATAAATAGTCAACCGAATTCATGGTTATAGACACTAATTACATAGGGTTAAAATTTGATCCCTGGAGTATGTTGTTTGACTCACTACGACTTGATATTTTGACGGGTCATTTCTGATTCAATATCTTAAGTCAAGTCAATTAAACGAGTCATAATCACCCTGTTTAAGGTGGAGCGGATTTAGTGGATTGTATGGGTCAAAACTAGGTTTAGTGTAGCGAATGCAAATGGACGAGCAGAGGCCGAGGTCAAAACCAAATACGGTCTAGTGGCGAGGAGTCGCTCAAAGGGGGAGGCCGGTGCCGAGGTCGAGTACAGAGCAACGACAACAATTGTTAGAATGTTCCTATGACTGTGAATAGGAATATTCTGCTGAATATTCCCTCACATTGTACTTTTCTAGGGTTTTCTAAGAATATCCCTTATAAATAGGAAGAGAGAGGAAACAAAAAGGGGATTCCGGACCTTTGTGAGAAGAGGATCTTGTAAAGAGTTGACTATCAGCAATATATAAAAAGCTTGTTTTGTCTCTCTTGTTTGGTTCCATCACATAGCATTCCTCTTTAGCTCACAAGATCCAAGAACACATAATCCACTTCACTTGTCTGTTGTCACGTGTTGTACTCAAGGGAGGGAATCATCCATCTCATCCAACCTTTAGGTGACAAATTCCTTTTAATTACATTTAATGTCATTTGTCACATTTATTGCATGTTTCCATCATCATATTGATTGTTAGTCATAGAGCATTAACTCGGCATTTGTCAACTTGAACACGGACTCATGCTGTCTAGGTTGATTGATTTCGTATCTAGAATTTATTACTTTTAACTTGGATTCATCCCTCATCTCTTTATTAAATTGGTTTAACTAAAAGGGTTCAAACTTTTTGGTCAAACAATTTGGCGCCGTCTGTAGGGACTTCCTAGTTAAAGATCTTCATTTCCTCTAGATAAAAAAAACAACAACAAAAGCTCCTTTTTTTCCCGTTTGCACAAGCTAACAATGGCACGAAAAGGAGAGGAAAGACTGAAAGCAATGATGGGTGTCACCACCAACCTCCTAGGCACCATCAACGAGATGGACAGGGAAGGCGAGGAGGATGCGACACCGAGCGCCTCACCAAGGCAAAGTGATTCACCCCCTCCTCATGGGAGTGTAACCGCTTCACATAAGAAGGGGGCCTCTATGTCCACGACGGAAGAAGCGTTGCCCGTAGTGAGAAAGTTATTGGAAGCATGGCTGCCAAGCACCCTAAACAGTATACTCGACAAACCCGCTCAAGTGGCGAGTAGGAGCACCGTGCGAGTTGACACCCTAATAATCATCAACGAGCAACACGCTCCTCCCCCAACAGGTAACCCTCACACCGTTGTTGATGCAGGTAATGACGCCCTCGTAGCTGTTCTAAAGAAAGTGGAAAAATGGAGAATGAGAATAAAGCGCTCCACGACTAGATGAGGGAGCACCAAGAAAGAGTTGATAAGATACCAGGCGCCCCGAAACTCCTGCCAAAACGGGATGTCGGCCGGTTCGTGGAACAGCCATACATCGAGGAGGCAGCCCCACATGCCATACCTAAAACATTCAAAATGCCACCATATCTAAAAATATACAACGGCACACGACGGTAAAAGGCAACGACCTCTCGAAAGAGCAGGTGCCGTCGGTACTGCTGAAGAAGTTTGGTGAAACCCTAACAGGAGGAGCCTTAACATGGTACTCATAATTATCAGCACGTTCCATAATGACGTTCGAAGAAATGGCCGACAAGTTTGTCACTGCCCATGCCGGGGCCAAGAAAGCAGAAGCGAGAGGGAATTACATATTCGCCGTCAAACAATCGCTCGGCAAAGGGCTCAGGGACTTCCTTGGCCGGTTCAACGGTGTGAGAATGAGCCTGCCGAATATGCCAGAAGGGATGGCGGTAGCGGCATTTTAAAATGGGTTAAACAGAAATAGTTCAAGGGCGACCAAAAAATTATTAAGTAGACTCATGAAATACCCTCCCGCCACTTGGGAAGAAATTCACAACACTTACTGTGCCGAGGTCAGGGCAGATGAAGACGACCTCAATGGTCCGACCCAACGGCTAACGACAGTCCAAATGGAATCAAGGAAAGATCGCCGGAATGACAGCCGAAGAGATCATGCAGGCCCACACCTCAATCGGGAAATGCACTAACCGTACAACAGAGCGACCATCCCGCCATCCCCCCGCCAAGCCGAAGGGGCTTCCCGGCTACAAATAGGAACTCACCGAAATGAAAGAGGTATGCCTCCACTATTATCTTCTCACAATTTTTGTGTGTCTCCTTCAAAAATAGTTTACGCCCTGGAGACGCTCGGTCCCAAGGTGAAATGGCCACAAAAGATGAAGTTGGACCCAAATTCTAGAAAGTCGAATATCCTCTGTGATTTCTATCAGGAATGGGGCACAAGACCGAGGATTGCATAGCCCTACGGCAAGAAGTAGTGAACATGCTCCACCAAGGACATTTAAGGGAGTTGATAAGCGACCGAGGGAGAGCCAATTTCGCCCGTGGACGAGAACCACATCAAGGACCCCAAAGCCACCCTCCTCCGCTCGCACCATCCAAATGATCATTGGCGGAGGCGATGAAGCAACAATCAACCATCTGAAGTTCACCACCACACACAAATTGAATCGGTCGATCACCCATGAACGGTATGATGACCTCGAAGACATATCATCTTCGATAAGTCAGATACCCACGGTTTGACCTTTCCTCATTTTGACGCTCTTATTATTACCTTACGAATTTCAGATACCGACGTAAAAAAGAATCATGGTAGACGACGGGAGCGGTGTGTGTATTATCCACCCACGATTTCTCACAAAGATGAAATTCGAGGATAAGATAGTGCCACGCTGCATAACGCTAACAAGTTTTAACAATGCAGTTGAACGAACATCCGGAGAGATAATATTGCCCATTCTGGCCGGGGACGTCACCCTGGAAATAACATTCCATGTCATGAACCAAGACACAGCCTACAACGCCATTATAGGACGACCCTGGATACACGCCATGAGGGCCATCCCGTCCAGTTTATATCAGGTCATCAAGTTCCCTACCCCATGGGGAATATTCAGCATCCGCGGTGAAAAATGCAGGGGCGACCTACCAAAGGTTGGTCACCAAAATGTTCAAAGAGCAGTTCGGCAAAATGATGAAAGTCTATATAGACGACATGCTAGTCAAATCCAAAAGAAAAGAGGATCACATCGACCACCTGAGGGAAGCCTTCGACATACTCAGACGATACGGCATGAAGCTGAACCCCGAGAAGTGTGCTTTCGGTGTGACCTCGGGAAAGTTCCTCAGTTTTTTGGTGTCATAGAGAGGCACCAAGGTCAATCCCGACCAAATCAAGGCTATAGAGGGAATACCTGAAATTTTGACCAACAAGAAACAAGTGCAGAAGCTGACCGGCCGTATAGCCCTCTGTCGAGGTTCATCTCATGATCCTCTGACAGATGCCACAAATTCTTCAACGTTCTCAAAAAGGACAATGGACTCCAGTAGAATTCCGAACGCATCAATGCCCTAAGAGAACTAAAGACGTACTTGTCCTCACCCCCATTACCCACCAAGGCAGAACCAGGAGAACGTCTCTCAATCTACCTGGCCGTGTCCGATGTCGCAGTAAGCGCAGTCTTGGTCCGAGAAAATAAAGGTACGCAATCTTCAATCTATTACATTAGCAAAACCCTGGCCGATGCCGAAACGAGGTATCCCCACCTCGAAAAACTGGCCCCGGCATTAGTCGTTGCTTCACGAAAGCTGAGACGCTATTTCCAATCCATTTCGGTGGTCACGACCTTCCCTCAAGAAGCATCTTACATAAACCCGAGCTGTCGATAGACTGGCCAAGTGGGCCATCGAATTAAGCGAGCACGATATAACATATCAACCGCGAACAGCGATAAAGTCGCAAGTACTTCCCGACTTCGTCGCCGACTTCAGCACCAAAATATCACCTAAGGCCGAGCGGGAAGCCACTCGTACCTCTCCCAAGTTACCCGACCTATGGGTCCTATACACCGATGGTGCCTCTAACGCGGCAGGGTCTGGACTGGGACTCGTGCTCGAGGTCCCAACAGGCGAAGTCATTCGCCAGTCCATACGGTGTCCCGACATGACTAACAATGAGGCCGAGTATGAGGTCGTAATTGCAAGACCGAAACTAGCTCTCAAGCATGAAGCACGGCAAGTCATCCTCCGATGTGACTCAGAACTCGTCGTCAACCAAGTCACAGGGACTTTCCAAATAAAAGAAGAAAGGCTACAAAAACATCAGGCAGAAATTCATAAGCTACTGCCCAAGTTCGACGAGTGCCAACTCGACCAGATACCCCGAGCACAAAACATCAAAGCAGACGGCCTTGCCAAATTAGCAACGGCCACCAAAAACATAAGCGGAAAAGAAAACGTGGTCACCCTCCTCCGTTCGTCGATAGACCAAATTGAGGTACACACTATAAACTTGACTTGGGACTGGCGCAACCGCATTGTGTCATATTTGCAGGACGGTTGCTCTCACCCGACAAAAAAGAAGGCAAGAAGCTCCGAATGCAGGCGGCCCGATACAACATCATCAACCATGAGCTATACAAAAGAACATTCGGCGGTCCCTTTGCAAAATGCCTAGGACCAAACCAAACTAGGCGCATCCTCGAAAAAGTACACGAAGGCTATTGCGGAGCACATACCGGTAATCGAGCCCTCATTAGATGCCTCATACGGGCCAGCTATTACTGGACAACCATGAAAAAGGAAGCCGCCGACTACGTTCGAAAGTGTGAACAATGCCAAAAATACGCTCCAATGATCCACCAGGTGGGCGAGCACCTCCACTCCGTCACTTCACCTTGGCCATTTATCAAGTGGGGGATGGACATCGTCGGACCCCTTCCAGCGGGACGAGGTAATATACGATTCCTTTTGGTTTTAACTGACTATTTTTCCAAGTGGGTAGAAGCAGGTGCATTCGCTCAAATACGCGAGCAGGAAGTTATCACATTCATATGGAGAAACATCATATGCCGCTTCGGCATCCCAAAGAAATCAGTTGTGACAACAGACCCCAGTTCACCGGTAAAAAGACCGCCGAATTCTTCGAGAAATGGCACGTTAAGCGAATACTCTCCACACCATATCACCCCGCCGGCAATGGTTGGTCAGAATCCTCCAACAAAACAATACTGAACATCATGAAGAAGAAGCTTGAGGACGCCAAGGGACTGTGGCCGGAAATGCTACCGGAAGTGCTATGGTCATACCGCACCACGCCAAAAACAAGCACAGGAGAAACACCATATTCACTAGTCTATGGGACTGACGCAATGATACCAGTCGAAGTCGGGGAGCCAAGTTTAAGACACTCCAACGAGAGCGGACCAAGTAACGATGAAAGCAGAAAGCAAGACCTCGACGAAACAGATGAGCGAAGAAACATGGCCTACATAAGAATGATAGCTCGAAAACAACAAGCAGAAAGGTACTACAACAAAAAAGCCAAAGTCAGACCACTCAAGGTAGGGGATTATGTGCTCAAAGCCAAAACACAAGCGAGCAAAGACCCACGATAAGGTAAACTGGGAACCAATTGGGACGGACCATACAAAATCACAGCAACAACAATCAAAGGGTCATTCCAACTAGAAACAATGGAGGGAAAACTACTACCAAACAATTGGAACGTTGCCCACCTCAAAGACTTCAACTTTTGAAGATGGACGTCCTCCAAGTCGTACTCTTTTTCCCTCACCCGAGCTTTGTCCCAATTGGGTATTCTCGGGGAGGTGTTTAATGAGGCGACGAAGGGAGCATCTCGGAGTTTAGGTATTTTGTTCATCGCCCCGCCTATCGACTACTTCTCTAGGCCGGGTGGTGAAGGGACTAGATAGACTGGGACTCCTCGAATGTATGTACGAACCGAAAAGGAATGTAATTTTCTCCAATGAATAAACAAAGCAATATTTTTTACACCTCCGCCAAATTTGCACGTCACGCCAAACCAAAGGCAATGCACATTCGACCTCGTTCGAATCAATATACATTCGACCTCGCTCGAATTAACTTACATTCGACCTCGTTAGAATCAATACACTTTCGACCTCGCTCGAATTAACTTTCATTCGACCTCGTTCGAATCAATATACATTTGATCTCGCTCGAATTAACTTACATTCGACCTCGTTCGAATCAATATACATTCAACCTCGCTCAATTAACTTACCTTCGACCTCGTTCGAGTCGACGACCTCGTCCAGAGTAAACCGAAAGTCAGGGACTTTCTCGCAAAAGAACTCACAAGAAAAAGAAAGAAGAGAAATAAGAGCCAGAAATACACAACAAAAGAAAACTATTTCATTTTAATCATTCCATTCCAATACATTTTTTACAAAGGGCTGGAAAGACGCCCCCACAAAGACAGCAAAACACAAAAAAGCAAAAAGCAAGTACAAACACTTCATGCTGCATCATCCCCCCCCCCCCATCACCAACATCACCAACATACTCATCGTCGTACCTAGGGTCGGAGGCAAGCCTATCCAAGGCATCTTCATCATCGTCTCCTTCGAGCATACTGGGATCATAACCACAGGTGTCACAGGATGCACGCGCCTTAACACGAACATCCTCAAATTCAGCCTCAGAAACCTTCCCAACCGTCTTCAAAGACCTATATATGTCAAGTTGAGCCTCACACCGGGAGCAACAGAAGTATGAGAAGTGGATGGCTGAGCCTGCACCCGCATCTTCTCGGCTCTTAGGGCGACAACCTGCTCATTCAGCCGAGATAGATCCACCTCCAAATCCCCAATTCTCTCCTCAAACCTCGCTTCCTTAAGCGCCGAAGTTTCTGCCTCAGTATCTTGCTCAGACCTGCAAACTTGAAGGGTGTCCTAGGGTTGCCGCCTTCGCCACAGCAATCGTTCTCGCTTTCTCGGCTCGACCCAACTCTTCAACCCTGGTGCTCAACTCATCCTGCAAGTTGACGGCCCTTGTTTTGCTCTGCTCGAGCTCGGCCTTTAAAGACGCCACCTGCGCTTGAAGGTCAGCATTTTCGGTCGTCATTCCCTTGCTCACCTCGAGCTCATCGTCCTTAGCCTTCAACGCCTCCTCAAGCATACTACACTTGCCGATGACCCTCATAAGCTCTTCGTCTTTCTCTCTCAACTCCTCATCTTTCTGCTTGAGCCCATCACGGAGCGCCTGGAATTGGCTATACTGGTTAAGAAAGTCAACTAGCATTCGATGCTTAGAACGATACTCTCTGTACTTGGACACCATCTTCTTGAAAAGGACCGTCCTTCGCTCTTCCCGCCGGTCACGCTCAATCTCTATGATGAGGGTCTGACGTGTAAAAGAAGATATGTCAGTGGAAGCAAATTACACAAACGAAGTAATTAACCTAAAATGGGAAAAGCAAACTCACTCGCAAGGCCATGCCAAATATACCCAACGACAGATCCGCATCCCTCAGCGACTGTAGCGTCCTATTCTCAGAATCCGCACACAGAGGGGCAAAGGCCGATACCACCCGTTCTGAGTTGGCCAAGAGATCGTAATCCACAGGAATGACTATGTGTCGATCAGTCCTTTCCGTCCTTATCTCCACTCAGGTGTACCTCTCCTCAAAAGCTCGCACCTCCACAGCGGAGCGAGGTTTTGACCCCCTCGGGCAGATTCAGCTAGTACGAATAGCATTCCAGCCAAAGCGACTGCCTGGCGAAACACGGGCACCAGAGCCTTCGCCTTTTCAGAAGCTCGCCGACCTGGCGCAAAAAAAAAATCATATTTAACAAAAATGATGACGAAACTGTGGTAAGCTATAACGAAAGAGAAAGGATCGTAGAAATAGAAATTAGACTCACCAGTCAAAGGCTTGAGACCGAGCCGCTTGTTAAATGATAGCCAGTCACGAATCTCCGCAGTATGAGGTAAGACGCGAGTCACCTAGTCCTTGATGTCAGGAACCAAGAGAGGTGGATACTTACCAGCTGAAAGTAGAAAAACATGAGAAAGTCAGAAACAAAAAAGAGGGTGGATGAACAAAATGTGACGAACAGAAAAAGGCCCTTACGGTTGAAGTTCCACTGCTTAGGGAACCCGGTTGGGTTCGCCATAACATGCTCGGTCCTGAAGAAGAAATAATTGCACCAGAACCGGCATTTGGCCTTGTCATCCATCCCCGTCACCAATCCTTTAGTCCCACAGTGGCGAAGATGAATCAGCATCCCCCTGTAGAAACTGGGCGCAAAAAGGTGCAGGAGATGACGAAAGGAGACCTGACAACCGGCCAATTCTGCAAACTTCACCAGCATTAAAAAGGCCTTATATAGGTAAGGGGAAAGCTGAGCCGGGGAGACGCTATAAAAATGGCAGAACTACTTAGTAAGAGGGGAAGAGGAAAAGAGTAACCCACCAAGAACGGGTATTGGTAGAAAGGGCAATACCCAGGTCGGTAAATTTTTATTGAGTCGTTCCCCACCGGAACGATATCGACGTAATCAGGAATACGGAATTTAGACCGCATATCAGATATTTGCTTCGAACCCATGACTGATAGAACCTGCTCAGGAGTGGGAGCAGGTTCCTTCTAAAAGTTATTTCTGACCGACGCGTTCCAAGGAACTATCTCCTCTATGGTGGGAAAATTTTCATCTTCCACAACCGTAGGTTCGCCACTACCGGAAGGCATAGCCATCGATAAAGGGGTGGCATCGGAAATTATATCGAAAACATGAGGGGGGTTTGTCATTTCTGCAATAAACGTATGTACAATAGAACCGGAAGAATGGTACCAATGGGAAATGTATGGCCAACAGGAAAGCTGGAGCCGAGAAGAAGAAGGGAATTAGAAGCAAGGGTCAGACAAGAAGCAGAAGAACAAGCAAAGTACCAAATAAGTATGAAATTCAAAAGTCTCATTTTTGAATCTCCCTTCCCCTATTTATAAGGTATTATGGCGCCAAAATCGATGCAAGAAACTGTCACTGACACTAAGATCGAAGCAACAGAGGCGCTGGAAATAATGCATTGCATCGGGAAAATGGGTAATGATGACGCGTGTGGTCATGACGTCATCCTGTGTTAGCCATACCAACCACAACCTTTGTGACGACCTGTCACCAATGCGACCTTGACCAATTCAGCCCATACGCCGTGGCGAAATATTTTGTGATTAGATACAGATAAAATTTTCTCATCAAGGACTCACAAGAGGACGACCCCAATAAGCGGAGGGACTAACTGTATGGGTCAAAATTAGGTCTAGTGTAGCGAATACAAATGGACGAGCTGAGGCCAAGGTCGAAACCAAGTACGGTCTAATGGCGAGGAGTCGCTCAAAGGGGGAGACCGGTGCCGAGGTCGAGTACAGAGCAACGGCTACAATTGTTAGAATGTTCCTGTGACTGTGAATAGGAATATTCTGTTGAATATTCTCCCACATTGTACTTTTCTAGGGTTTTCTAGAATATCCCATATAAATTGGAAGAGAGAGGAAACAAAAAGGGGATTCGGGACCTTTGTGAGAAGAGGATCTTGTAAAGAGTTGACTATCAGGAATATACAAAAAGCTTGTTTTGTCTCTCTTGTTTGGTTCAATCACATAGCATTCCTCTTTAGCTCACAAGATCCAAGAACACATAATCCACTTCACTTGTATGTTGTCACGTGTTGTAGTCAAGGGAGGGAATCATCCATCTCATCCAATCTTTGGGTGACAAATTCCTTTTAATTACATTTAATGACATTTGTCACGTTTATTGCATGTTTCCATCCTCATATTGATTGTTAGTCATAGAGCATTAACTCGGCATTTGTTAACTTGAACACGGACTCGTGCCGCCTACGTTGATTGATTTCGAATCTAGAATTTAGTACTTTTAACTTGGATTCACCCCTCATCTCTTTATTAAATTGGTTTAACTTAAAAGGGTTCAAACTTTTTGGTCAAACATAGATTAGAAATTAATGGATTGACCTTGCGCCTCTGCTTTCTCTCTTAAATCCTTCCATGAATTTCACTAATGAAAACCACTTATCCAATCATCATATTAGTTCAAATGGAGTTCTTACTTGGTCAAGATCGAATTGTTTTTGCTCTTACGCCACTGTAAAGTTAATTTAAAAGGCACTCCCCTTTTTGTTTTGTTAAAATGTTAGCCTTTTTTTGGTTAAAGGGATATTATATATATTAGAAGTTGACACATGGTGTTACACTACTTTGGCAGTTACTGGGGTACTTTAAGGCCCCCAGGGATGCATAGTTTTGCATAATTGTACTTAAGTTACAACCCAAAAAAGATCTAGGTAGTTCAGTTCCTGGGATGTCTGCCCAAAATATATCAGTGGCAAACACCGGAGGAACTGCTAGCGATACTGATTTACACAAAAAAATTTCCTTTGCTGCTTCCTTTGCCAGCTGGTCAGCTACCCTGTTTTGCTCCATGAATGTGTGCCTTACCACCACGCTGCCCATCCTTTGGATCAGTGATTTGCATTCACAAATTAGAGGATCAAATATTAGATTACCATTTAACAGCATATTGATTACTTCAGAAGAATTAGTGTCTATTTCTAGTGGAAGTATGTTATTTTGTTCTGCTAGTTGTAGACCTCTGATAAGGGCTTTGATTTCTGCTCTATGTTTGTTGCATGGGGTATGTTTTCCATGTACCCCAAGATCCAGTTTCCATTGTGGTTTCTGAAGACCCCCCCTATTCCTCCCATTCCTAGGTTTCCTTTAGATGCACCATCTGTGTTGAGCTTGTAGGAGCCTCTTGGTGGTGGAGTCCACTTTAGCATGATTTGGTGCTTGTATTTGTGTTGCTTGTTATTATTAAGCACACGGTACTCAGTTGCCTTGGCAATTGTGTTGTTGGCGTTGATTGGGTCCTTTTTATTGTTGAATACATTGTTGTTCCTAGCCAGCCAAATGTGCCAGAGGCAGTATGGGAGGAGATTGCCCCAGTTGAGGCATTTATTATACTTAACACCTTTGATATTTTGCAAGACAGATATCCAAGGGTGGCTATTGGGATTTGGATTGGATGATGGAGGGGCTGTAGATTTTGATTGAATTTCCTGCCAAAACTGAACAGCATTTGGACATTGGGAGAAGATGTGGTCAATGTCTTCATTTTCAAACCTATAGAATTGGCATTGGGGGGGGGGGGGGGGGGACAGTCCAGTCCTATTGAGTTTAGGAAGCTCCTGGTGGACGGTCTTCTGTGGGTCAAGAGCCAAATGAGATATTTTATTTTGTTTGGTGTTTGGAGTTTCCAGATCTCCTTGAATTGTTGTTCTTCATTAGGAGAGTAGGCATGAGTATTCCTGCTTAAGAAGGAGTAAGCAGTGCTATTGGAGAATTGCCCATTGGCAGTGAGGTCCCAAATTAGGTTGTCCTCTTTAGTGGCTACACTTGGGATGAACACAGAGTTAAGGAGGTTTAGGATATGGGGGGGGGGTGGGGGTAGATCAAAGGACAAGATTGAGGTGTCCCAGGTGCCCATATTGTGGATTGAATCGACCTTGATGTTAAGGTCATTCTGAGTTTGGGAACCTTGAATCAATTGCCTGAGTGCTGGCTGATTGGGAATCCAGGTGTCATTGAAGACCCTATTCCCTTTGTTAACTACCCATCTGTTGGCTTTGCTACATGTTTCCCAGCCCTTTAGAATACCCTTCCAAATTGGTGATTTTTGGATCCTAGGGTGTCTCAAAGCTTGTGTAGGTCTGGACATGTTACAGTGTTTGTGGATCAGAACTCTGGCCCAAAGGTTGTTAGTGTTCTTGTAGGCTCTCCAAGCTAGGTTTGCTAGAGCAGCTTTGTTTTTAAAGCTAGTTTTTTGCAATCCTAGTCCTCCCTCTGATTTTGTTTGAGTAACTACATCCCACTTAATCAAGTGAATCTTCCTTTTTTCAGGGGTGGTGCCCCAGAGGAAGTTTCTCTGGATTCTATCAATTTGATTAGTTACTTTGATGGGGAGGGAGATGTATTGCATTACATGGCTTGGGATACTGCTCAGTGTGGTCTTAGCCAGGACTGTTCTCCCAGCCATGTTGAGGTATTTAGTTTTCCAACCAGCCAATTTAGATTGCATATTATCCATGAGGAATTGGAAATCTGAGGTTGTCTGTTTTTTGTGGAAAATGGGGAAGCCAAGATATTTCCCAAAGGAGGTAGTGTGCTTGATGGAAAGGAGGTTGGTGAGTTGTTGGGAGGTGTCCTTGGTTATATTTGAAGAGAACAGGACTCTGGATTTGGTTAGGTTTATTTTTTATCCTGGTTGATTGTTGAAGTTCTGTAATATGGATAAGATTGTATTGCAGTTCCTAATATTACCTTTTGCAAAGAGGGTGAGGTCATCTGCAAAGAAAAGGTGTGAAATCTTAGGCCCGGTCCTGCTTATGCTTATGGGGTGCCATTGGTTTTGCATGACTGCCTGGTCAATGGATCTGGAGAGCCTTTCCATAAGATGAATAGGTATGGTGACATGGGGTCCCCCTGCCTGATGCCTCTTGAAGGAGTGAAAGCATCAGTTTTACCTCCATTGACAAGGATGAAGTTGGATGAAGTATTGATGCATGACATGATGAGTTTGGACAGGCCCTTGGGGAAGTTGAAGGCTTGGAGAGTGTCTCTAATGAAAGATCATTCCAGCCTGTCAAAGGCTTTCTCTAGGTCTATTTTGAGGATCATGTTGCTACTCTTTCCTTTCATTTTCCTAAAATGGTTGATGTATTCCTGGACAATAATGGCATTGTCACAGGCCCTTCTATTGGATAGGAAACTGGCTTGGCTTGGACCTATGATGTGGGGCATGATTGGTTTTATCCTATTTACTATGATCTTTGTGACTGTTTTGTAGATTGTGTTGCAGAGGCCAATGGGCCTGAAGTTTTTCAGCATTGAAGCTTGGGGGCATTTTGGGATTAGGCCCAAAAGGGTTTGATTCATGGTTTTATCCATAGAGGCATTGCTGAAGCATTTCATGCAAAATTCCGAGACAGAGTCCCCCACAATATCCAGTATTTTTGGTAGAAAAAGGGCTGGAGGCCATCAGGACCAGGAGATTTGAATGGTTTATTGGAGAAGACAACCTTTTTTTATTTCAGACATATGGAGGGGCCTATCCATGAAAGCCTTATGGCTTTGATGCAGGGTAGGATCCATAGTGGAGTGGTTAGTGGTTGCCCAAGGAACTTGAGAATGGGAGGTAGTGTAAAGCTTAGTAAAGAAGTTGACAATGGTGGACTGGATCTCTTTTTGATCATTGATCCAGTTGCCATTGTCTTCTTTGAGGGAAAGTATCCTGTTTCTCCTCCTTCTATTTAGGGTAGAAGTATGGAAGAACCTTGTGCTGGCATCTCCATCATTGAGCCAGTTGATCCTTGATTTCAGTTTCCAAAAGTCTTCCTCATTTTTGAGGATGAGGTTCAGCTCATTGTTGAGTTCTGATTCAAGGTTTTGCAGGAATCTACTGAATTGGTAGCTAGGGGACTTTTGGATGCCACTGATTCTGGCCAGGAGTCTATTTTTTTGGTGGAATATGTTACCAAAGACCTCCTGGTTCCATTTTATTGCCAGCCTTTTGAATTCATCAGTGGATTAGAGGAGGGTGTGCTGGCCAGAGAAGGCTTGGTTGATGATACTGGGGAAAGAAGGGTGGCTAGCCCACATTGTTTCAAACTTGAAGGTCCTTGTTGGTTTATTACTTGGGGGCCCTTCCATTTGAATTTTCAAGGGGCAATGATCTGAGTGGATCCTAGGGAGGTGTTGTACACTTGCCTCAGGTTACTGTTTAATCCAGCCCTCGTTGGCAAAGCACCTATCAATCCTTTCCAGAATTAGGGCATTACTATTGGAGTATCTTTTGTTAGTCCATGTGTATTTGCTACCTTTGTACCCTAGGTCAATTAAGTTACACTTATTTATGCATTTCCAGAATTGGTTACTACGGCTTAAGTTTATAGGGTTTCCCCAAACTTGTCTCTAGCCTTCAAGACTTCATTGAAGTCAATGAACCAGTTTTCACTGGTGTTTCTAGCGATGGTGATAAGCTGCTCCCATAGGATTTTTCTTTCTGAGAGCATGTTACTGGCATAGATAGCTGAAAAAAACCAAGGAGGGTGCTCAGGTCTTACCTTCACCATTGCGTGGATGCCTTGGGGGGTAGTGGCTACTTCTTCCACAGCTACAAGGTCCTCCTTCCACATGAATACGATTCCCCCAGATGAGCCCACCGCTGGAGATTGAATGATCATATCAAGCTCTAGGGTTTGGGCCAATGCCTGATAGTCAGCCATCTTGGTTTCCAGTAGGACTAGCATAGCCGGCTTGTGCATTTTAACCATCTCTAGACAGTGCCTTTTAAATTCGGCACTGTTACCACCCCTAACATTCCATATGATGTAATTCATCACTGGGGATGTGGGTGATAGTTGAGTTCCCTCTTGAGGGGTCGAAGGGCCTGGTAGGCTGGGCACTAGAGGGGGGAGACTTCCTCTTCAGACTCAGGATAGGGGTTAGATTCAAAAGTGGTTTCAGTGGTCCTTGTGTTTGGGCTGAGACTAGGCTCATTCCACACTTAGACATTTCTTTGGGGCACAAGACCACTATTATTTCGCTCGCTTCTGTGCTGAACTCGATCGACCTTACCGAGTCTAGTAAGATCGATTCTGTTCTTGGTGCTGGGTAGGTCTGTTCCAGCTCTTCTGTGGCATATGTCTTCTTGAGAATCTCCAGTGATGTGGAGATTCCTTGATGGATGTTCTGTAGTGGAGGTGGGGAGTTCCTTTTTTTGGATTGGAAGCTGTGGGTTTTGATGGTAGGTTGATCTGAGTGAAGACTGGCTCCGCTGCCGGGTCCTCCCTCATCAGATCTGGGAAGAAGGGGAGCGATTGGAAATTCTGGAGGATGTGGTTGTTGAGGGCTTGTGGGTATCGGTGCTGGACTATCGTTGTTGGCCATCGACTGCCATAGGAGAGGGCCAAATGCTGCTAGGGCTTTGTTGAGGGCTTCCATTGTCACTCTTGCAAGATGCGCCGGATTTTGCACTATTAGTGTGATCTTCTTGTTGTCCAGTGTGAAATCATATGAGAGGCCTTGCCCCTGCAAGGCAACTTCCAACCAGGAGGCCAGTTGGTGGTCCGGTGGCAATGGGTGGGTGGTTATGGTGGTTGGGATCGTGTTTCTTGCCATTTTTGTCTTTCTTGGCTTTGCTATTTTGGGGAAAGATTGAAGTGGGGTTAATCGACGGATTTACCATCATAAAACCTCCTAATGTCACATCTTGGACAGTGGAAGGGTTGCTTGGTGTTGGGATTAGGGGATTTGGCTGCTCATTAATTGGGGGTGTAATGGAGGTGACCTTTGAGGTCTTTTCGACTGGAGAGGGAGAAGAGTGCAGATAGGGCACTCGATTGCCATTCCTATCGCTTGGATTTTCTCCATTAGAGGGAGTTTCAGTAGCTTTGGTAGGGGAGGCGTAGGCTTTGACGTTTGGGTTGGAAGGTACGTTACCAGAGATGCCTATGGTTGTGTATTCATGTGATTGCATATTTGCGGCCCCATTGGGCAAATTGCCCAGAGTGATGATTGAAGCATCGGGGGTTGGGTTGTATCCCACTTGAGAGCTGGGCTGATGAGTGGGGTTGGTGGGGTCGTCAGAATTGGACCCCGTGTTGGGCTGCTCTCTTGGGCTTGGGTTAGGCACATGTCTAGGCGTTTGTGGGTCACCGGTGGTTTTAATTATTGGGCCTTGTGGCCTTCTTGAGTTTTTTTGAGTGTTTTATACTTGTTTTTTAACATCGTAATTTAAGGATTTTGTTTGGAGGAATTTACCTGAGATGGCGTCAAACATGTTTACCTGTTCCTCCTCCGCATTTGTAGTACATTGTGGTTTCAGCACATTACCTTCAACGTTGATGGTTGCTTTTTGTTGTCCCTGTTTACGTCTTTGTGGGAATGTGACAGTCTTCCATTCACTCTCTTCTGGTGAGAGGTCTGTTTGGTGGGATTCTTGTGATCCATTGGCTATTGTGGCTGGACGTGGATTGTAATTACATTTTGAGGCCATGTGACCTATCCTACCACAACTGGTGCATAAGGTTCCATTGCCTTCATAGACCACTGACTGCTTGTGATCGCCAATAATTACTGATGTTTCCACTGGTGATTCAAGTGGGACTTGGATACATATGCGTGCGTATCTACCCCTTAGTGTAGAAGATGTACATTGATCAATCTTCAGTAGTTTGCCTAGTTTCTTCCCAACTTTCTCCAGGATGACTATGTCATAGAACTCCGTTGGTTGTTGGGGTAGTCTTATCCAAATGGCAGTAGAAGTAAGAGTGGCTTCCTGAGGAATAAATTTCGGTTCCCATTTTCGAACAGAAAGAAAGTGCCCAGAGACAAACCATGGGCCTAAGTGTAGCGCTTTCATCATGCTTTCCTCTAAGCTAAATTTCACTATGAAGAAGTTCCATCCAAGGCAATCAAGATTAACTGTTCGGATGGCTTCCATAGATCAATTAGTTTAGAGCGTAGCATGTGATGAGGCATCTTTCTTTTGTAAACCTTGATGATTACTGAGAATTCCATGGCCTGTATAAGCGTTCCTTCTCCTCTGGTGATAGGGGAATGGATCCTTCAATGTGTTTTTCTTTGACCCCCTATGGGGTTAATTGGTGTTCCATGTCGTAATAGTTAGCTTGGTTGCACTCTTGTTTGTCTAAGAGCGTTCCCTTATAGGAATGTTGAGGTGATTCAATCTCCATTTGGACTTGTTTATCCGGGGGTTCTGGTGGAAGTGGTGGGTTGATCAAGGGGGGTTTCGGGAGAGTAGTTCTTCTATTTTTTAGAGAGAATTGACAATTGCTATATTTCAACACACATGATAGGAGACAAAAGTTTTGGTTTAGCTCCAAATTGTATTCAAAATGTTAGCCTTTTAATTAGACTTCAGATAAACAAAGAAAGTAGTTGGCGTAATCAACAAAGGTGGTCGCCAATATGTTCTACTATTAGTTAAAAATTCATAATTTATACTAAAATGTTACTTGTTCATATTAGCAACCATTTGAGCCTTTTGCTGTTCAATTTGACAGCTAGCCCCTAATATGCGAAAAATAAAATGAAAGGTATGATTGGATGTGACATAGTTGAAATTTCAACTATCCTACTCCCTTCGTTTTAATTTATCTGAATCTATTTTATTTTTAGTCAGATCCAAAAAAAACGATATCTTCCCCTATTTGAAAATAATTTATCTTGATACAATAATTTATAGCTATACAAAATATATATACTTTATTTTATACTATAAATTTAAAAATCTTCTTTTTTTTTTAAACTCTGTACCCAGTCAAATAGGTTCATATAAATTGAAACAAAAGGGAATATTAAAAAGAGTTTGTCAAATGAAATTTGTGAAATAAAGAAAAGCAAGAAGGGAAAAAACTCCGTGTAAAGAATGCGTCGGAGGCAGCTATCAACCGCCACGTGTCACTTAGCTTTATGTAAAGTCGACTTGGTATTTTCAGACTCTGTTTGGACCATATAAAACTATTCAACATTAAATACCACGCCTCTCATCCTCTCCGTCCTCTTTTAGTTTCCATTTCAAAACAGTAGAAGTCTATTCCACGGCGAAATAATGACAAATTACGGCACAATACCGACGTCCTCTTCAGGTCCGGCAAACGTGGAGTACATCTCCAGGGCAAAAGATAGGATAAAGGAAGGATTAGGTACTCGCCGGCCATGGAAGGAGATGTTCAATTTCCACTCCCTAAATCTTCCATCTGGAGTCAACGATGCAATTTCACGAATTAAAACAAATATCTCCTACTTCCAGATGAACTACGCCATCGTAGTGCTCGGAATTGTCTTCTTAAGCCTCCTCTGGCACGCGATCTCGCTTATTGTGTTCTTAGTTCTGATGGCCATTTGGTTGTTTTTGTATTTTCTCCGTGATGAGCCTTTGGTGATTTTTGGCCGTCTGATTTCTGATCTTGTGGTTCTGATTGTGCTCTCTGTTTTTACTATCGGTATGCTCCTGCTTACTAATGCGACTTCGAATATTTTAATTTCGCTAGCGGTGGCCGTGGTTGTGGTGTTGATTCATGCTTCGATAAGGAAGACTGATGATTTGTTCATGGATGAAGAAGCTGCTGGGTTTTTGAGAACTCCTCCGTCGTCTTAGTTTTGCTGTGTTATTTTCCCCAATTCAATTGAAGCGTGAGAACCAATGTAGTTTCTTTTTCTGTTTTTCGTTTTTTAATTTATTTATTTCCGGTAATATCTTCGATTGATTGTTGTATTTTTATCACCATAAACTTTGTTTATTCCTCGTTGAATTTGATCATAATTGAATGGTGGTTACCTTGTTGTTATTAGTGATTTTTGTTTACTTATGCAATGCGTGTTGTGTTTAGTTAATTAGTGTCGGCAGAAATAATTTTGGGGACATGGCAAAAACGTGTACTTTCGCGGTCCTTCTTCGTCCAAATTGGGCATTTTAATTACGTGTAGTAAATTACCAACAAAAAAAAAAAGTTACTTGTAATAGCAGGACATAAATTGGAAAGGCACGGGAAGATGGTATCACTACTACTAAAACCTTCCTGAAAAGAGAATCGTCCAAATTAAACGTTCAAATAAAAAGGGTGTTATCACTTTTAGCCCTCAACAGAAACTATTTATATTTGTTAGTCGAAAAAGTGTATCAAATTGTATAATTTTTATATATAACATTATTTACCCTAAAAATTGGATAACACTTAAACTTATAATGTGATTTTAAGGATACGTGATTTTACCTAATACCAATTGATGAATATGAAGATCAATAATGGAAATTGACAATATGATAAAGCAAACCACTGTTTGGATGGAATTCAGCCCTTGAGCTTGAGTACCCTCAAACTAATTGGTGCAAGAACAGTTAAAAGTATAACAAGCTGATGAACAAGAATATGAGCTAGAGAAAGTGTTATATTGCTTTGATACGTGAGAACAATGTGTCTTACAAATGATTGGAACTGTGTTTATATAGTAGAGGAATCCTATCTATGGTACAATTCCAATTATAGAAGTAAATCCCATGATTAACTAAACAACCGCCCTTAATTCGATCTGTTCCGAGATTTCCACCACGACCTTCGACCAGTTACAGATATCTCACCTTTCCGTTCGGTCTTGCTCGATGTCTGTCTTGCTCAACCTCGATCATTATCGGTTTCGATCTTGCTAGGTACCTCGAATCCGAACTCGGTGTCTTATCCTCGTGCCTCGATCTGATCTATTACGGGATCGATCTTCGATGCTTCATACCGGTCTCGATAAATCAGTAAAATCGGGTGAGCCTGATTTTAACCGTATACATATATATAGTCCCCTCGTTTTTGGAGTGTAATGACAAGAAACGAATTAAGCCCAATTTCCTTTGCTTGTTCTTCTCGAAGCACCAAATATTTCAATATCTATTCTTCCTTGCTCACAAAAACAAAATGGCCAAAATATCTAAAACCGTTCCGCAAAAGGAAACTGCTTGGGTTCGGGCAAAGGAGGTTGCCGAGCGCGCCAAGTGTCAGTCTCGGGGGGAGACCCTTGAAAATACCCATGCTCGGGGCTTTGATCTTTCGAATGAGATCGATGGACCCCGAATGACCATTTAAACTAGAGTTTGAGTAGCTCTTAGGCTTACCAGTCGAGTGAAGATTTGCTCGAACTCGAAGTAAAGTTAACCCTTAGGCTTCATAAATAGTCCCCGGGTGAGAGTTTGCTCGAGCTCGGATTAAGACAGCCCTTGGGCTTTTATGATCGAGTAAGGACTTACTCGAACTCGAAGTGAAGTTAGCCCTTAGGCTTTATAGTCGAGTGAGGATTTGCTCGAACTCGAAGTAAAGTTAGCCCTTAGGCTTTATAGATAGTCCTTGAGTGAGAGTTTGCTCGAACTCGGGTTATGATAGCCCTTGGGCTTTTATGATCGAGTGAGGACTTGCTCGAACTCGAAGTGAAGTTAGCCCTTAGGCCTTATAACCGAGTGAGTATTTTCTCGAACTCGAAGTGAAGTAACCCTTAGGCTTTATAGTCAAGTGAGGATTTGCTCGAACTCGAAGTAAAGTTAGCCCTTAGGCTTTATAGATAGTCCCTGAGTGAGAGTTTGCTCGAACTCGGGTTAAGATAGCCCTTAGGCTTTTATGATCGAGTGAGGACTTGCTCAAACTCGAAGTGAAGTTAGCCCTTAGGCTTTATAGTCGAGTGAGGATTTGCTCGAACTCGAAGTAAAGTTAGCCCTTAGGCTTTATAGATAGTCCCTAAGTGAAAGTTTGCTCGAACTCAGGTTATAATAGACCTTGGGCTTTTATGATCGAGTAAGGACTTGCTCGAACTCGAAGTGAAGTTAGCCCTTAGGCTTTATAGTCGAGTGAGGATTTGCTCGAACTCGAAGTAAAGTTAGCCCTTAGGCTTTATAGATAGTCCCCGAGTGAGAGTTTGCTCGAACTCGGGTTAAGATAGCCCTTGGGCTTTTATGATCGAGTGAGGACTTGTTCGAACTCGAAGTAGAAGTAGCCCTTAGGCCTTTGTATTTGTTATGGATTTCGGACGTCCGCGTTAATTTGGTCGTAGCCTCTTTAGTTCGGAACTTGCCCTTTGGGATTATTTTCCGTTTCACCTCGAGCTTGCCCGAAGTGTCAGTCCCCGAGTGGGGTGGCCGTGGCCTGTAAAATCGAGGGTCGCCTTTAAGGTCTTATGGTCTCGAAATTTTAGTAGCTCGACTTCGTTTGTTTTTCGGACGGTAGTCCTCAAGCGTGGGGTTAGTTGTTCGAACTTCCGTCATGATCAGCCCGTAAGCCTGTTTACACAATAGATCAAGAGAATAAAGTAGGAAATTTTTCTAAAGGCATGAGATTTTAGCAAGGAAAAGTACTCCTCTCAATAGATGATTATACATGCATGCATGTTTGATGTTAGGGCTCGAGTAATCTATATGGGCACGGTTCATTTGATCGTTTGACCCTTACAACGTTTTCCTATCGAGACCTCGCTATCACGAAGTAATTTCCTTGCAACAAAGTAGACATTCGAGGGTAATGCCCCCCAGTACTTGAGGCTTATTGTAGGGAACCTCAGATACTGTTGAACTGCTCTAAGTTAGCACGAACAATGGTTGCCTCGTTAAAACCCTCGCCGGGAAAACCCATTTGGGATAAAAGCCGATCTAAAGGAAAAAGAGTGTAACGCATGCTTTAAGATCCAAAGCTTCGTGTCGATCCTTTTCAATAGCCTGCAAGTGTTAGTCGAAAAAATTGAAAGAACTGGAATGGGGTCGTACCTTTCATTCGGATTTTGGATATTTAACGTGATCTTCCTCAGCATCAATCCCCCGTGAATTTTGGCCTCGATCATTTCGTACGAAGCTTCGCCCATACCTGCTGCCTCTACGGTCTCCGTTGTAGGGTTGATATCGATCTCTATTCGACCTCGGATCTCGATCGATGTCCCTTTTGATCCTATCCATGGGCCTGCTAGGATTAACGGACCCCAAAGGAGTCCCCAGTTGATCATCCTCAACCCGGATCTTCGACTGATATCGATTATGTAAGTCGGCCCAAGTGATAGCCGGGTACTCGATTAAACTTTGCTCCAATTGACGTTAAGCTATGGAACTCCGAGTGTTGAGACCTTGAGTAAAAGCTTGAACAACCTAGTCATCGGTGACCAGAGGTAAATCCATTCTCTCCGCTTGGAACCTAGTCTTCTCTTCTTAAATTTATGCCCAATCACATGCGTTGAATAAACTGAAACGAAGAGAATAATTAGTAACTTGATAAAAATAGCTATTGTTAATTTGTTATTATGACTTTAAGACTAAATACATACGGGGACATCTAAAGTTACCACAATTTTTCATTTATATGTTTTAACTAGGTCTTATTTCAATTGAACACTTGTAATAGGTCCAAAGTGTACCAATTAGACACCTCAAGCGTGTGTCTACAACCGCTCTTTACGTGGACTAATTAGCCAATTAAATTAGTTTGGTGTGAAAAATTATGAAAAATTGTCCGAAGGAGATGTGAAATTGACATGTTTCAAGTGTAATAAATGATAGTAATTAGTTAATTATTTTATGTAAGTAGTGTTTGTAGACACGCGCTTTGGATATTTCTAACCCAATGTGAGGTGTCTGACTGGCACTTTGAATCCACTATAGGTGTTCGATCAAAACAAGTCTTCGTGGAGATATCTAACAGCTTGTTTGGATGGTTGTTACGTATCGTTTCATAATGTATCGTATCGTATTGTATTGTATTGTACTCTATCGTTTGATAAATACAATGTTTGGATGAATTGTCGTTTTGGCGTCGTTTCATGGTATCACGCACCTGTGATATGATGAATGAACTTGCAATATTATAAAGAAAAATTATGATACGGTATATAAAAAGGTAGGGTAAATGATAAAATAAAATTATTTAATTAATAATGAAGGGTGAGATTGAGAGAAAAACACAAGGAAACGACGCGACCACACCAAATCGGTCGTTACATAAAGTAACACATTTCATCGTTACGTAACGACGGATTTAACGATACGATACTATAAAATTTAAGTAACAATCAAAACAAATATTGTATTTAAAGTAACAATACGATACGATACGATACGATAGGTAACAACCGTCCAAATTAGCTGTAAATGAAAATAGTAGCAACTTATTCAGCCTATAAAAATGAACACGTCAGAACAAGTGAAAATAATTATAATTCGAAACAGTGATTTTTACTCCCTGGATTGAAAGATTGATGCGATTATATTTATACATTTTCTTTTCTTAAGGATTTCAGAATTCAGACAACATTACATAACATTCATAACTTGTGCGCCGTGCCGAAGGAGTTGTACCTGCTATGTAATGCAGGTGACTAGGTGAGTAAAGCGTATTTTACCGTGGTAAAAAAAGAAAAGAAATCTGAAAACTATAGACGATTGCAATTGCCAGTCGCCAATTCAATCATCTCCTCTACCGAAACCCGTCGCCGTCGCCGTCGCCGTCGCAGTGAAGATGGCTCACGTCCCGGCGTACGATCCTTACTACGTAACAGCACCAGTGTATGGGTACAACAAGGAGCAGAACGATATAAAAACACTGTTCGTATCCGGACTTCCCGACGATGTTAAAGCTCGTGAAATTCACAATCTCTTCCGCCGCCGTCTTGGTTTTGAATCCTGTCAGCTTAAGTACACGGGTCGAGGGGATCAGGTATCCTCTCTCTCTCCTAATTTTCCGCCGACTTGATGCTAATATATTACGAAGCTATTAAGTTCTCCGAGTAAGGAACTTTTAGTCCCCTATGTGAATAGTTATGCTTATTTATGAAGTTCAGAAACGTTTAGGATTAAATTTTTGAATTTTGGCAGGTTATTGTTATTACTTAGATTTTGAAGACAGAAAGGTTTTACTTGTTATTAGAAATAATAAGGGTTTCACTTCCTGAAACTGTACTGATTAGAAATAAAATAGGTACTTGTTATTAGAAATAATCATTCGTCTGCAAAGGATTTGATACTTGATACGCAATGCAGACAGAAATAGGCAAAGGTCATTTTCACTTTAGCTTCTTCCACATACAAAAGAGACTCTTAGAAGGGGAAAGTAAATAGTTACTTGTTAGTTATTCTGAAGACATCATGATCAATGACTAAACTTTATTCTCTTCTGAAGCTTCCGGTTTGAAAATGAAGGAATTGGTAGTGAAAGACAAGATGTTTTTTTTCATCTATTGTAGTATCCATGCGCCAATCAAAGGTGGAGCTAAGTATTCCTGCACCAATCAAAGGTGGAGCTAAGTGGAGGCTAGGGGTTTCATTGAATCCCCTTCGCCATAAAATTATACTGTGCTAATAGGGCAGCAACAAATTAGTTATATATAAATTGTTGATTCTCTTGACATAAGGAAAGATTCTAGTGTAGTGGTAAAGGATGTTTGGAATTTATTTGTCTTGGTTTTAAATCCAAATGTAGTGTGGCTGTTCTAGTATTTATTTGAGTCCCTTTGCATTCGTGGCTCCGCCATCGGCGCCAATCCGTTTAGATTTACATTCCTACTTCTAATCTTCTTCTCCCATTATGCAGGTTGTTGCTTTTGCTACTTTTATAGATCATCCATCAGCAATGGCTGCCATGCATTCCCTGAATGTGAGATATCTAATCTGAGTATGTCTAGTTATGTTCCACATGCTGTTTGGATTTTGGAAATTACATATAGCTGATTTCAAGACCACCTTATTCCAAGATCTTCTTATTCCATTCTTCTTGTTTTTCTGTTTAAAAGATAAAGGATCTCAGAAGCATTAAACTCATCCAACTATTCACACCGAGACCTTGGCTTATTATCTGGACGTGTCAATTCATCGTTGATGATTTAATCTGGTCTAGTTTTGTTGCTCCTCTTCTTCTAATACTATATGTCCACAGTGTACATTAAGTGCAAAAGAGAGCAAAAAGTTCTCTTTTTTCTGCTAACCTTCTCTTAATTCAAATTTGAGTTTACTATGTGTACTCTCTCTCTCTCCCTCTCCCTCCCTCCCTCTCTCTCTCTCTCTCTCTCTCTCTCTCTCTCTCTCTCTCTCTCTCTCTCTCTCTCACACACACACGCACACACACACACACACACAAGCACACAAACATGATGAGTGGAGGAGGTGGTGGTGGTTTTGTAAACCATACAAGCAGTAGAACTTTGACAGACAATACCGGAGGTCATTCTATGCTTATTTTTGTTATCTTTTAGTCCGTAATACTCATCTTGAACGAAAGCTGTCAAATTAAAATAAAAACTGAAAGCATTCTAAACTACATATTTGGTTGTTTTCTTTGCTTTAAAAAAATGTAGAAATCATTAGATGCGAAGATAGCTTTCTGATTGCATATTCATTTAACTTCAATTTAAAAACAGATTAATTATCTGGCTCCTCTAATATTTTTACATGAATGTAGCCATCACCACAGTAACTAGTTTTGCTGATTCCTAATAAATAGCTACCTAGCTTGAGGCTCATTTGGGCATTCAACTTTTGCTTTGCTATTAGTTTAGTCATTTCGTATCTTTCTGGTCCTTTACCATTCCCATTTCCAGGGTGTAGAATTTGATCCTCAAACAGGATCGACTTTGCATATTGAACTGGCGAGATCAAACTCTAGAAGAGTACAAGTTCCAGGTATAATTTATTGCAATTTTTAATATTTATTAGATATCCATAAACTCTTTGCATCCCATACCATGATATCCAATAAAATGGGAAATTTCTTTTCTAGTTCTTGTTTTCTTATGGTTATTGCTTATATTAGCTCATTTAGATGGTTATTCTCAGGAAGAGGACCTTATGTAGTTATTGACAACAGAACCAAGTCCAAAAATGCCAAAGACACATCAAGCAATGAAGGTACTAGCCTTGATCTTTGCTAATACTCCAGTGCACACATTAAGATGCCAAAATACATCTGTATTTCGCATATATGTCCAATTTCTGAATTGAGACTCATAACATGTTACCGTTGTTTGCTTATTCAGGTGATACTGAATCAGATGATGCTTCCGAGCCTGACAATGCTGATTCTGGCACAAATGACGATCCTTCGGAAGAGAACAGGTCAAACATTCTTGACACTCAAACTAAATTTACTTATGAAGGCATGGTTATTAGAGGTCTGTTGCTTTAATGTGTCATGGAAGACTTTATATTCTTTATTGTGAAACAGTGAGGAGAAAGTGGTAGAGTCTGACCATGCTTTGGCCCCGAAAAGTGTAAGCCTATATATTACCCTCTATCTGTAGCATGTGTTGTACGTTAGACTGTTACATATGCATTGCAAGCAGAGTAGATAAATCTCTGAAAGTGTGCCCTTCAAATTTTGAAAACAGCAAAGGGCCAAATATACCCTTACACTATGAGAAAAAGTTTAAATATACCCTTCGTTATACTTTGGGTCCAAATACACCCCTGCCGTAATACTATTTGTTCAAATATACCCCTCTTCTTTTAAGTTTGTCCAAGATGGGATCCAATCCTTCGTGGCACTTACATTTGATGAAGTGGATGCCACCTGGCATGCCACCTCAGCGCCACTACTCCATATATAAAAGACTAAAATTTGAAATACAATATTTTCTATGGTAGCGGTAATGGTGGCAATAGTGGGGGAGGGAAAAAAATTTAGTGGTGGAAAAAAAATAAAAGGGAGGGGTAAAATTGGTTAGGGGCACTCAGGTGGCAAGCCATGTGGCATCCATCCCATCAAATGTTAGTGCCACGTAGGATTGAATGTCCACTTTGGACAAACTTGACGGAAAAGGGATATATTTAAACCAATAGTATAACGATAAGGGTATATTTGGACTCAAAGTATAACAAGGGGTACATTTAAACCTTTTCTAATAGTATAGGGGTATATTTGACCCTTTATCCGTTTTGAAAATCGGAATAAATGTAATGCATATAAATCAGTATTCTGTACTTCCAAGCAAAAGTTTCGCTATATTTATGCAGCAAGTGCTCTTCAATTAATGCATGGACCAATGTGACTTTTAGCGTCTTTGGATTGGACATTATAGGAACAAAGCGAGAAGACAACAGATGGTGCACAACCATGTTCCACTCTGTTTATTGCCAATCTTGGTCCAAATTGCACTGAGGATGAACTGAAGCAAGTTATTTCTAAGTAAGTTCCTGTATAACTCCTGCAATGGAGGGTGTTCTCTTTCAGTTCTTTCTTGACAACTCAGTGTTCATATGGCTAAAAAGTTGGTTCTCTGTACCTAGCTGCAGAATGGCAATATTATACTTGAGACATTTTTCTCTCTCATACGTACCATCTCATGAAGTAGCTTGCTAAAGGCTACCTATAATTGACAGTATATGTTGTTTTTCCTGTCAGGTATCCTGGATTTAACACCCTCAAGGTGCGTGCAAGAGGCGGGATGCCTGTTGCTTTTGCTGATTTTCAGGTACTCCTTGCAGCTTCTTAGTGTGGCTACAGCAAAACTGTAAATTTTCTATCAGGTCAAAGACTTAAAACTAAAACTAATTTACCTAAATAAGAAGCTTATTTTCAGCTGTCGCATTTCGAATTTCTCAAGAGACATGCCCATGTATTTGGAATTTTCAATCATTCTAAATCTCTGCTGCAGTAATTCGGGAAAATATCAGAGTTCCCTGTACATACGTTACTAACTGTAAAGGGTTTTTACCATAACCATGTTCCCACCAGTTATGCAGGGGCATATCAATATGTTGGAGCATGGGGCGCATGGACCCATGCTCCTCTCTCTATACTATGTATAATATTTCTTTAAATTCCTTAAATATACATGTGTGCACCCAGCTCAAAGAGTTTTATGATTATCGGGTGCACCTTTACTAGTAAAGTTAGAGGTTCAAATCTTAATTGGTAAACCTAAGCATGTCTAGTGTCCCCTCTTGTGTTTTAATTAAGTATTTTTTCTTTTATTTCTTGTTTTATTTGGTTTATCCATTCAAAATCCCAAAATCTAACACATTGAAATCCTTGATCTACCTTTTTATCATCACAAAATTTAATATAATTAAAACTAATAGCAGTGGATGATGTAGCATGGTTTAATTATTCCAAGATTTTTGGTGTGGAGTATTAAGTATATACGTTAAAAATCACTAAAATTGCAAGAAAAAAGTTTATTTTATCCTATAAATTCTAAATGGTATTGGAATTATGGTAAGAACCCAAAGGTTGAACCTGTCAAATATAAATTCCAGATTCACCTTTTTGTAATAGTGTAGTCATTTTCTTGGAATTCTGAATCCGCTCTACAGTTATGTATTTATATTTTACCTTTTAGGGAATTGACCAAGCAACTGAAGTGCTGAATGCTCTTCAAGGAACCACATTACCATCTTCTGATCGGGGTGGCATGCACATAGAGTATTCTTCTCAGTCCTGATCATGCTCTGCGTGTATATTCTGAGGTTTACATTCTTGTTGTGCTTTTGCTGATATTTTCCTCCTCTCCTATTCAGGTACGCGAGATCCAAAATGAGAAAGCCCTAGATGCCTTCTTATGGTAAACAAGCAGTTCAATGGTTACTTAACTGACTACTCTTTTGTGGACCAGCAGTTGACTGCCTTTTCTATTGGCTTTAAGGGCAGAAATGCGAATCCAAGATTTTTGCAGACTTAACTGCCTTGACATATGTTTGTGTTATTGTAGATTTTAGCTATGGGTTATCGAACAGGACCGTATAGTTTTACTAGCAGTATTCTGAGGTTTCTGATTAGTACAAAATGACAACAGGGCATAGGTTATTCAATCTTCTTCCCTGACCGTGGGGGTTGAGGGAACTATAGAATTCTTAACATTTCGTGCATTTTCCTTGTAAGAAATTGTTCTTTCAAGAAACAAATCACATTACTTTGGCATACATGGTGTTAGTATCATCTTTTGGGTTTTCAATTGTGGTTGAGTCGGAGTGTAATTGTATCTCTTTTGTTATCTTATTAACAAGAGAAGGAACGAAACAATATAAATGTGTAGGCAAGCTGGCAACAGAGATTGCAACAACAGATTCTTTTTTGCCCATGAAAATAGAGCTCTTTTCTTTGAGCTACACGAATAAACAACTTGAGGATTGAGTACAGTGGCCAGTTTTTCATTAAATCCTAAAATACAAAATATGTAAACAAGCCAGCAAATATAAAACATATACTAACTATTATGCCTACCTTCTATACAAGATATGACAAAAAACATGGCTTTCGACAAAAATGCCTGGCTAATAGACCTGATAAACCAAGCAATGTATCTTAGTGTCAAAATCATGCAATTTACAGATGGTCCTAATATGCTTTCCTGGATTGATCCCTATCCCAAATATTGGAGGGACTCCTTTTGTCGAATGAGAGCTTAGCACTAAAGCCCTCTAATCCATCACTTAATAAGGAACCACTAAACCTTTGGTACTGTTGCAGCGAATCTGACACAATTCTTCCACTTTGGCTTCCAACATCATAAGCAGGTGGTGCTGACAGTTTACCAGATTCCACGATGAGGTCGCCTTCAAGTATCCGCAGTACCTTCACCACAACATCCAAAGAAACATGAGAATTCCCCAATATATATGGCAAAATATCAAAGCACGAAGATGCAACGGGCAACAAGAGCTGGATCCAAGACTTCACTTGATGAGTTCAACCTTAAGGTTCTTGGAACTTAACTTGCTTCATATATGAAATTATCGGTTCAGAAGTCAAATTCTTTTGAAATTTTAGTGATTTTCCACATGAAAATATATATTGTGTCAAAAATGCTTGTTAAGTTAAACTTGTTGGTGCATGCTATATCTGCCATTGCATGCATTCATGTTTGTGAAAAATGAAAACACAAGTTGTACCATTACCTGAGACATGCGAGGCCTGGCCTGAGGATCCCGCCGTATGCACAAAGATGCCGCATGCAACATGCAGTATATTTCATGTTCGGAGTAGCAGTTTTCTAGCCGGGGATCTATTAGCTCGTCAACCGCACATTCTTCCAATAATGGACGCGCCTATAACAAATTAATTACAATATCAGCTACACATGAAAGGGGAGGAGGGCGGTCTCCTTAATCTCCACATATATATTCCTCATGTCAGCACAAAAAATGGCTGCAATTAAGATAAACTAAATATATACCCATTCTGTGAGACATTGCTGGCCCTTAGGCCTAGTAAGATCCACCGCCTTGCGTCCTGTAACAAGCTCGACCAGTACCACTCCAAATGAGTAAACATCAGCTTTTTCTGTAATCTGGCCACTTTGAGCATACTCGGGCGCCAAGTACCTAAATTCCTCAAATTAGCCGATTGATTCAATAATATAACATCAAAGTAAACCAAACAACTTCCAATGCTTACCCAAATGTTCCAATTACTCTCGTTTCAACACCTGTGTCGCCATCAGGTTGCCACCTGGCCAAACCAAAGTCTCCAACCTGGAAAAAGAAAAAGATAGTATGTGATCAACCGAGATGTGCAGTTGAAATAGTCCAGTATGTAGTGATATTTAGAGACTAATAGTATAATCGAATCGAATAGAGACTTCACCACAAACTTTTCTATTAGTATCAACTTTTTTCAATGAGTATTCTAATCAGTGCCTTGACAATGCAAGGAGAAGCATAAAAGGTATACTCATGAGTAATGTATATCATTAAAATTTGGAGAAGAGAGATTTCCATACTAGTGGTTCGAAGTCATGGGTTATGAGAATGTTGTTGGGTCTCATATCTCGGTGGACAATGCAGCCCACTCTGCATTCTTCATGAAGATAACGTAAACCTCGGGCAGCACCTACAGCAATCTTTTGACGAGCAGACCATTCCAAAGGATCTCTAGTACGACCTGTGAATACCAGAAAGTGATTTTAAACAATAAAAGACGAAAGAATTAACCTTGAAGACAAATGAGCAGATCACCAAAACCTTTACATAAACTTTTCCCATATAAATTTTATCAAGTGCAAGTTTATATCATATGAGATTAAATTTAGATTCACAAAGCAAAAAAGAAAATCTACAAATTTTGAATGCTCAGTACGTCTAAAACAACCCAATGTTAATTTGCAAGGTAATCGAAGTTGAGAAGCGTGCAGATACAAATTCACCTTAGGTAATTACAAATTAGTAAAACCAGACAGTGAGCTAGAAAGGAGATCAAGATCTTAGAGTGTCCCTCTTCACACAAGGTATCTAGATAGAGGTCGATTTACTGATTAAAGAAAGTATTATCATACTCATTGGAGCTGTCAAGGATAGAAAGAAAAAAAAAAGGGGGTATAACATACCATATAGATGAGAATCTAAAGATCCGTTGCATATATATTCATATACTAGCAGTCTTCTGCTGTTCTCGATACAGAATCCTATTAGCATTACAACATTTCGGTGCTGAGCACAGCTGAGCACTTCAACTTCCGAGCAAAACTCTTGATCCCCTTGAGAACTTGCCAATTTGTGTTGCTTAACAGCAACAACCTGACCATCCGGAAGGACTCCTCTATGAACAGATCCGTATCCTCCCTCAGCCAAAAAATTGGCTTGTGAGAATCCTCCGGTTGCAAGCTCCAGCTCAGCATAAGCGAACCACCGAGGAGGTTTTCCAAATACAGGTGCCTTGTGTTGACAAATTGAGCACAAGGGAGGAGGGCCAAGAGGTGCACTTCTAGATAGCGAAACTGCTTCTCTCACATTCCCACTGTACTCCAAATCAGATCTACAACTCGGGGATCCAAAATCACCTTCATCATCAAGCTTACTAAACTTCCGCAGCAATGCCTTATTTGTGGAATCTTGTGGCCTGTCATGAGTTCTCAACGAACTCTTCCCTTTGATTTGTGAGAGTTCAGAATGTGAAGTGATCATGTCCACCATCCATGGTTGGAACCTCAAACTTGATGACGCGGATAAATTTTCACTCTCACTCTCTGAACTCGATTCATCTACATCTTGATCTTCCTTAGCAGCCAACAAATCTGCTTTCTTCATATCCCTATTTACTTCAGCGACAGAAAATGGTGAAGTTCCAGGATCAGAGCTTGAAACTGATGAAGTACCAGCTTCAGTCGTACTGAACATCTCTGGACTACTTGTTGGAGTTACTAGTGGACCTCGAGAGGAATCCAACGAATCCTTTTTGTTCGATTCTTTTCCACATGTTTGAGTTTGCTCAGAAGATAACGTGCCCGTCACATCAGGTTCCTTTTTAGGTGAGCCAACTAAATTTAAGCGGAGAACTTTTGGTTGAGATCGCTTCATGACTACAATATTGCACTGCAACTCTTCCATACAGCGTTTCTTCTCGTGTTTGAGGTGCCTAGAGAAATTCAGACAATAAGAAGCAAGCAAATTTAATAAAGCTTGAAAATATAACATCACTTTAACAACGCATCAGACTCTAAAAAACTTGCTAAAAATTACTTGTCCAAAACGACCCAACTAGCTCGAGTCTTCTTTGCCTCTGCAGCCACAGCTCCATGTGGTGAACCAGAAACAATTTTAATCTTGACATTTATCTGGAGGAAAACAAGAAGAACCTGTTTAGTACCAAATTTTTTAATGATATCTCAACAATGGAGAATAAGAATTTGTATGCTTGCCTTGTTGGGATCATAAACATCATGGAGCTGAAGGATCATCTGAGAGCAATAATCCGTTATGTCAGATTTGTGCTCGGAACTACTTCCAGAGTGCAACTTCCAGTGGCCACTGGCACAATCTCCAGCAAACCTAGGGAAACCCCATAGCTTCCTACCTACAAATTATTGCAACTCTTACAAAAGGTACTTCTCACAGGACTTTTTTTTTGTGCTAGCACAAAACAGCATCAAATGAAAACAACAATATAGCAAGTGGACAAAGTTACAATAACAACACAACAAACCCAGTATATTCCCACAAGTGGGGTCTGGGGAGGGTAGTGCAAACCCAGACCTTACCCTACCTAGTGAAGGTAGAGTGGCAAGTGGACAAAGTTAATAAATGAAAAACCCCGTCAGAAAGCAGTAAAGAAAAAACATGAAATGGAATTAGCATCAATGAACTAATCAGTATTGTGTAAAGTAATTCCCATCCACACTCTTAGAATTGCCAGTGGAAGCTTATCTTTGAAAATTTCCAGGAAAAGAGAATACATTGGTGATACCCTTAAAAAATTTAAAGTTCACTCGAAAAAGAATACCATAATGTCAACGATAAGCGAGCAGAAACAATTAACAAGCCAAAAAGTCTCTCTCGTATAACAGAAGTACTAACCAACAATTCAACTAGCAATTACAGAAGTAAGCAGCTAGAGAATTGCAAGCTACACTGAATGATAATTTTTAGGACATCATAAAAGAACAAAGAAAATAGAAATTACCAGAACTTTGTGAAGGTACAACCACAAGAAGCGTAATGCAATCCCCAGGCTGAACAACATGAGTCAAAGCCCACACAAGAGCTGTTTTGGGTATTTCCTTAGAAGCCTTAACAGCCACCATCATTTTCTCAGCAGCATCACAACTCATATCCTGTTTTCCTTTCTTCATCTCTTTACTCATCACAACACTATAGTGGACTTTTTTTTATTCAACTTTGAACTCAAATCAACAGAGACATGACACTATTTCTCTTTACCAAGATACCAGATCTTAGAACCCACATGGAATTCATGTCTGCTACAAACAATAAGAAGAAAACAATATAAGCATTCATTATTGTACTAAACTGACCCACAAAAAAGTTGTGATTTTTATGCATATACACACCAAAATAGCCACTATTCTATCACAGTGTTTCTTAACCCTATAGACCTTGTCAATTTCTCAAGAAACTCTAGCTAAAGGAAAGAAGATTCACCCTTCTTTTTTTTCCAAATTTAGAAGCACAAATAGCTCAAAAGTGTATAAACACCAAAACTTGAACACATGATTTTTCTGCAAAAATACAATGCAAAGGACAGAGATATTGTCCCACAAACACTACAGTCAAAAGGGTTACCAAATAAAGTGTTCTTTTATATGCTGCTTTATCAGATCACAAGAGTCAAAAATTTGTGCTAAAAGCCTCAGCTGAAAGAAAAAACTATTGAATCGCTGACCCTTTATCCTCTTTATGTTTAAAAATGGTAAGACTTAAAGCAAAAGAACCATGGAATTCAGAATCTAATAATGGAATAGGAACAGTACTTGTAACAGTTTTCCTCTGCCATTTCATATCACAAAATGCGAAAGCATCCTAAATGTCCAAAATGCTAAAAGACGACGACCCAAAATCGTTGAAATGACACGAGAGTTGAAATCTCAGTGACCTGTGGCTGATAATAAAAGTGAAGCAAACACCCAAAAGCACTCAGATCGTAGAATGAACCTCCCCCAATCTACAAAATTCCAATATCAATACAAAAAAGTCGAGAGCAGTAAATGAACAGTACTTTTACGAATAGTTAATCAATTGATTTTTGGGGCCAAAGGATAATGATGTTGAAGATACAATGTGATGGGTCTTAGCTGTCTGTAATGTATGCATATATCTCTATCATTCATTCAATTTTTTTCTCTGCTTTCAACATCAAAAAGCAGCTAAAAAACACAACATTCTGCCCAAAGCTGAAACAATGTAACAAAAATTCGACTCAAGAAAATAATAATAATAATGACCTGAAAGAGCTGAATCGGAGAAACTGGACAATAAATGAAAGAGATTTTTCGAAGTTGACCCACACCTTTAATTGATAACTTCTGCTAATGAATGAATGAGCTGTGCTTTTCCAATATCAGTGTTTTTTTTTTTTCAGCAGTGATTCTGTTTAACAGTCTCTTTTAGGCTTTAGATATATTATTTTTTACACAGAAATATAGATATCAAGAAATCAAGAAATGATCAGGTAAAGAAGACAGCTAAGTAGTACATTTACTCTCTCTGCTAGCTCTTTCTTCTTTTATGTTAAAGTTTTTCTGCAGATTTTTTACTGTGTCAAACACAATCAATTCAAATATTCAATTGTACTCAGATATTTTTTTTATTCCCGCAAATACCCTCATTTCTTTTTAAAAATATCGACCTTGACCTTTCTTTCTCCAAGGTTTCTTCTTCCTTTTTTCTTATGATAAATTGAATTGTTTTATTAATAAGTTATTACTTACATTGATTTCAGAGATGTGTAAAGAGAAGTAGTAAACCCATTATGAAATTTAAATTTATTGATATAGAATCACGTTTTCATTTGTTGTGTGCTTCTTGAATGTTTTTTGAATTATTTATGTTTTTGAAAGTTGAAACATAAAGTGATTGCTTGAAATCACTTTATTGTAGTTCGTCGAATCAATTGTGATTACTTTGTTAAAGTAATGAAGTGAAACATTTTTTTAATACAGAATCAATTGGAGTACAATAATTAATTCCCTTCCTTTTGCAAGCCAATCAAGAAAAAACATATGTTAAGTAGAATATATAGCAAATAAGTTATTGCATACAACAATAACAATAACATATCCAATATAATTCCATAATAGGGCCTGGGGAGTAGTGTATACGGAGACCTTACCCTACCTTGTGCGGGTTAAGAGGTTGTGCATTTAAAGAAACCTAATACCAACCAAATGCAAGAGTATGTACTAATACTACTGGTACGAATAATCTAGACTACCTAACCTACTATCATAATCATTGACCTCCACACCTTCCTATCAAGAGTCATGTCCTCGCTCAATCGTAGTTGCGCCATGTCATGCCTAACCACCTCATCCCAACTCTTTTTCGTCCTATCTCCACCTCTCCTAAGGCCATCCAATGTCAACCTCTCACACTTCCTTGGGGCGTCTGTGCTTCTTCTCATCACATGTCCAAAATATCTAAGTCGTGCTTCCCGCATCTTGTCCTCAATAGGGGTCGTACTCATTTTATCTTGATTAACTTCATTCCTAATCCTATCTAACCAGGTGTGCCCGCATGTCCATCTCAACATCCTCATCTCTACTACCTTCATCTTCTAGGCGTGGGAGCTCTTGATTTGCTAACACTCAACCCCAAACAACACAGCTGGTCCGACCACCGCTCCATAAAACATACCTTTAAGATTTTGTGGTACCTTTTTGTCACAGAGAACACAAGAAGCAAGTCTCCATTTCATCCATCCCGCCCCAATACGATGTGTGACACCTTCGTCAATCTCCCTACTTCCTTGTATAATAGACTCAAGGTACTTAAAACTTTCCCTCATAGGGATTACTTGTGAATCCAACCTTACCTCCCCTTCCACTCCCTAAATAGCACCACTAAACTTACACTCCAAGTATTCCGTCTTGATTCTACTCAGCTTGAAACCTTTAGACTGTGCGATCTGTCTCAACACCTCTAACCTCGCGTAACACCGTCTCGCGTCTCGTCAATCAAAACAATGTTGTCTGCAAATACCATGCACCACAGCAGCTCCCCTTGGATGTCGCGAGTCAGTACGTCCATCGCCATGGAAAATAAAAAAAGGGCTGAGTGTCGACCCCTAATGCAACCCTATCATGACCGGGAAATATCCAAGACCCCTTCCACTGTCCTCACATAGGTCTTCGCTCCATCATACATGTTTTTAATCATCCTTATGTAGGCCACATATACCCTTCTAACTTCCAAACATCTCCACAAAACCTTCCTCGGGACTTTATCGTAAGCCTTTTCTAATTGGATGAGCACCATATGCAAGTCCCTCTTCATCTCCCTATATTATTCCATCAATCTCCTAACAAGATCAATGACTTATGTAATCGAACGCCCCTATATTGCAAACACTTGCATGTGATAAGATAATTGAGCTTATTTCACGTTTAATTCAGACGTTTATAATTGTAATTAGTTTATAGGAAATATCTTATTCTTTGTTTAGCTCGTGCTTGGCCAAAAAAAAATTCCAAAAATATTTTTAAAATATTGTTTGGTTATAAATCACACTGGGTTGTTGTTGTTGTATTGTTTGGTTATAAAAGTAACTATTGTTTGGGCAATTTTTCAAGAAGTATTTTTCAAGTTTCAATAAATGGTAGATTAGTTTTTCAAGTTTTTACTCATTAAACTTCAATTTCTTTTCGATCCATATCCAAACTCTAGCTTAGTTTCCTTGACGTAAATTTACATTAGTCAAAAAGTAATCTTTAAATTCTGAATAATTGAATTATAAAACAGAATCCATGTAACCGTAAAAGCTCCTACTCTAATAATATGTGTAAATTTTCACACAATTGGTGAGATCAATTTCACCGCACCTTTACCTTTTTTTTATACTTTCTGATTCTCATATATAACTAAAAATATAGTATTACAAGATTACCTCGTATGAGCCAAATTTTTTGAGTTTTGAAATCCTGCAGCGCCCAAGTAAAAATAAAAAAGAAAGAAAAATAAAGATTTTGGATTTGAAGGGTGTCGATATGCTAAGCTACTACACTCCAAAATTCATGTCCCAAATTATTGCTACATTTTCTGTAGCCTATAGTTAATATACTTGTCCCTTCTATTTATTTCGTTTTCTGTTTTGGCACGAAATTCACCAAAAGTTTCTACTTATTATACTTTGTTTATTGTATTTTGAATGAGCTGAAGATTTGCTACGAGACCCCACTAAGAGAATGGAAGGTGTCATTGCAGTATTTAACTTGTCTTTTTCATTCATATAATATAATTTTTGTCTCTTTTTTCTTGGGAATCATAAACTTTTGCCAGTAATTATGAATACTACAGCTAACTTTAATTTTTTTTTTTTATATATATTATAAAGTGAATAGAGACAATTTCAGCGTCTCAGAGGAAATTTTAAATTTAGGAGGGAATTTGATACAAAAATCCAAGATTTAAAACAAAAGGGAAAAGAGATAGAGATAGAAAAGAGAATAGGAAATATTAAAAAGGAAAGAGATAGATTATTATGGATATTAAAACATCTTACTTTTATACTTTATGCTTAATCTTTCTATAGAATTTGTTTAAAATAAATTTTAATGATTGTCCAAATTATTGGTTGGACAATGTAAGCATTCCAACAAAACTAGGTAGACGGATTTTGGCATTTTATAGCTTTGTTCGTATGCTTTTTCAATTAACATATTGTTATAAAAAAAAATTGGCAGCAATTACATATTGGTTATCATACATATATGATGATCAACTTTATTTGAATAATCACATCAATGATGAGATGTAGCAAAGGCCACCCCAATCTTATGCGAAATGATTTGTTGAGAACAAAAATTTATTAAATTACTAATATGATTAACGTTTTATTTCTTTACCTGCTTTAAGTTAAAAGAAGGGATTATTAAAGCTGTTTTTTTTTTTGGGTGGGGGTGGGTGGATGGGGGAGAGGGGAGATCTGATTTAAATTTAAGAAATACTACATCTGTTTCATTTTTAAAAAAGAAAAAATTGTTATCTTAAAGAATAAAGTTAATTTTCACGACAGGATGTGCCCTCTTTATCAGTTTGTTATGAATTAAATAACTACATCTTTTAATTTAGTTTGATCGTTCTGTCTAAAAGATAATAACATCATGTTATCCCAAAAACGCAAAATTCTTTTTTTGTTAGTTTTTCACTCGGTATTTGGTATTTGCATTGACGTATGACTAAATTTAAACTCACATAGGAAAGTTCATAATGGAAACGACTTCACACAGGGTTCGAATTCGGGATTTCTGATTAAGAATAAAAAAAAAATGTACCACTATACTGTAACTCTTGTTAAAAGTTGAAACTCAATATTTGGCTAAAAATACCAAGAAATGTGTTATAGGTGATATAATAAGAATACACCCGGCAAGAAAATGCATTAGATCAAATTATATTGAGCGTTAGGTTTTGATAACAACAACAATAACAACGTAAATTCAATGTAATCCCACAAAGTGAGGTCTAACGAATGTTATTTTGTATGCATACCTTATAAAAGTTGAGAGGCTATATTTTAAATTTTGAATATCAAAGAAAATTTCTTTTTAAAAAAAAATTGAGGATAAAGATGTCTATGGGGGACAGGAGTACACGAGTAGAGCCTAGAGGTTGCCCCTTCTCGTACTCGGTGTTACTTGATACACAGCCAAAAGCCACATGACAAATTCAAATAAAGCTTCCCATCTTTTTACTTTTCCCAGATTAGCACTGGTCCTGGTCCACTACAAGGATCTGGATTCGGATGATAGTCTCTTCGTTTAATTTTATGTTCGTTAATTCTTAGGATGATGCCTGATCCGGGGCCTGCTACACAGCTAAAACATACCAGCAATCTCCCTAAATTCAAAATCACTCTGTGGTCTATTCAAAACTTATCCTAGTTCTCAGGGTTCCAAACCAAACATGTACACAAGTCTAAAAACATCATACAGACTTGTTTGTGCGATCAAATCGCCAAAATGACATCTCAAACAACGAATTTAACATCAAAACTCATGAATTTCACAAGATAGTTCAAATTTCTATTTTCTCAACCAAGGGTCCAATTTATACCAAATCAACTCCGATTCTTATCAAATTTTACAGATATGACGTAAATATTATATTAAACATGTACCGGGCTCCGGAACCAAAATACGGGCCCGGTGCCATCAAGATTTTACACCATTTTATTTCCAAAAGTCCTTATATTTTCCAGCAAACAATTTTCTTTAAAAAATTCTTTTCTCGGGCTAGGGACCTCGGAATTCGATTCCGGGCATACGGCTAAGTCCCATATTTTCCTACGGACCCTACGGGACCATCAAATCACGGGTCCGGGTCCGTTTACCAAAAATATTGACCGAAGTCAACTTTAATCAATTTTTAAAGGCCAAATTTAATATTTTTCTTAAAATTCACATAAAAGCTTTCCGGAATCGCGTCGAGACTGTGCATGCAAATCGAGGAGAGATACAAAGAGCTTTTCAAGGACTCGGAACACGGAAATGGACTCTAAAACAAAAGATGACCTTTTGAATCATCACATTCTCCACCTCTAAAACAACCGTTCGTCCTTGAACGGACATAGAAAAGTACCTGAGTCGATGAAAAGATGGGGATACCGGCTTCGCATATCAGACTCGTACTCCCAGATAGCTCCTCAACAGGCTGACCTCTCCACTGAACACGAACCGACGGATAAGTCTTTGATTTCAACTGACGAACCTGCCGGTCTAGAATAGCTACCGGCTCCTCCTCATAGGTCAAATCCCTGTCCAATTGGACAATGCTGAAGTCTAACACGTGGGATGGATCGCCGTGATACTTCTGTAGCATAGACACATGAAACACTGGATGCACAGCTGATAAACTCGGTGGCAACGCAAGTCTGTAAGCCACCTCTCCCTCTCGATCAAGAATCTCAAAAGGCCCTATGAACCTAGGGCTTAGCTTGCCCCTCTTTCCAAATCTCATCACGCCCTTCATGGGCGACACCCGAAGCAATACTCTCTCTCCGACCATGAATGCCACGTCACGAACCTTACGATCAACATAACTCTTTTGCCTGGACTGAGCTGTACGAAGCCTATCCTGAATGATCTTAACCTTGTCAAAGGCATCCTGTACCAAATCCGTACCCAACAACCGAGCCTCCCCCGGCTCAAACCACCCAACTGGCAATCGACACCGTCCACCATATAATGCCTCATAAGGAGCCATCTGGATGCTCGACTGATAGCTGTTGTTGTAGGCAAACTCCGCTAATGGCAAGAACTGGTCCCACGAACCTCCAAGTCAATAACACATGCTCGGAGCATATCCTCCAAAATCAGAATAGTACCCTCGGACTGTCCGTCCTTCTGAGGATGAAATGCTGTGCTCAACTCGACCCGTGTACCCAACTCACGCTGAACTGCCCTCCAGAAATGCGAGGTAAAACTGCGTACCCCGATCGGAAATGATAGACACGGGCACACCATGAAGACGAACAATCTCCCGGATACAGATCTCAGCTAACCGTTCTGAAGAATAGGAGACTTCCACAGGAATGAAATGCGCTGACTTTGTCAGCCTATCAACAATAACCCATACCGCAGTGAACTTCCTCTGAGTCCGTGGGAGTCCAACAACGAAGTCCATGGTGATACGCTCCCACTTCCACTCAGGAATCTCAATCTTCTGGAACAAACCACCCGGTCTCTGATGCTCGTACTTTTCCTGCTGACAATTCAAACACCAAGCTACATACGCAACAATGTCCTTCTTCATCCTTATCCACTAATAATGTTGCCGCAAAACCTGATACATCTTAGCGGCACCCGGATGAATAGAATACCGGGAACTATGGGCCTCCTCTAGAATCAACTCACAAAGTCCATCCACATTAGGCCCACAAACTCGACCCTGCATCCTCAAAACTCCATCATCTCCAACTATAACCTGCTTGGCACCACCGTGCCACACTGTGTCCCTAAGGACTAGTAAATGAGGATCATCATACTGCCGATCCCTGATACGCTCACTGAGCGACTGAACAAGCTAGAACACGACTAGGCTCAGAAACATCCAACCTCACGAACTGATTGGCTAATGCATGGACATCCACTACAAAAAAACTGGAATTAGCTACGAACGACGTCGCTAATCTGTCGCTAAAATGCTCATAGCTAGCAGAATTTCTTGATAATCCATTGCTAATCCGTCGCTAAATTAGATTAGCGATGGATTTTTCTATTTAGCTACAGATTTTGTCCGTCGCCAAAACCTGATTTTTTAGTAGTGATCCAGAGCAAGCGGCCTCTCACCGACCGGAATATACGGATGGCTGCCCATACTAGTTGACTTCCTACTCAAAGCATCGGCCACCACATTGGCCTTCCCCGGATGATACAAGATGGTGATATCATAGTCTTTTAGTAGCTCCAACCACCTTCTCTACCTCAAATTGAGCTCCTTCTGCTTGAACAAATACTGCAAACTCCTATGATTTGTGAACACGTCACATGACACGCCATATAAATAATGCCTCCAGATCTTCAGCGCGTGAACAATGGCTGCTAGCTCCAAATCATGAACTGGATAATTCTTCTCGTGAATCTTCAACTGCCGCGAAGCATATGCAATAACCTTGCCATTCTGCATCAACACCGCACCAAGTCCAATACGAGATGTGTCACAATATACTGTAAATGGACCTCAACCTGTGGGCAAAACCAACACCGGCGCCGTGGTCAAAGCTGTCTTGAGCTTCTGAAAGCTCGCCTCGCACTTGTCCAACCACCTGAACTGGGCACCCTTCTGGGTCAACCTGGTCATCGGGGCTGCATAGATGAAAACCCCTCAACGAACCGGCGATAATAACCTGCCAAACCCAAGAACTCCGGGTCTCTATAGCTGATGTGGGTCTAGGCCAGTCCTTGACTGCCTCTATCTTCTTCGGATCCACCTGATTACCCTCTGCTGATACGACATGGCCCAAGAATACAACTGAACTCAGCTAGAACTCACATTTAGAAAACTTAGCGTACAATTGACTGTCTCTCAGAGTCTGAAGAACGACTCGAAGATGCTGTTTGTGCTCCTCTCGGCTGCGGGAGTAGATCAAAATATCATTAATGAAAACAATCGTGAAGGAATCCAAATAAGGCTTGAACACTCGGTTCATCAAATCCATGAATGTTGCAGGGGCATTTGTCAACCCAAATGACATCACTAAGAACTCATAATGCCCGTACCGAGTGCGAAAAGTTGTCTTAGGGACATCGGATGCCCTAATCCTCAACTTATGGTAGCCAGATCTCAAATCAATCTTCGAAAATACCTTGGCACCCTGAAGCTGATCAAACAAATTATCAATCCTCGGAAATGGATACTTGTTCTTGATGGTGACCTTGTTCAATTGCCGATAATCAATACACATCCTCATCGACCCATCCTTCTTCTTAACAAACAACACTGGCGCACCCCAAGGCGAGACAATAGGTCTGATAAAGCCCTTATCAAGCAAATCTTGCAACTGCTCTTTCAATTCTTTCAACTCTGGCGGGGCCATGCGATACGGAGGAATAAAAATGGGCTGAGTGTCTGGAGCCAAATCAATGCAAAAGTCAATATCCTTGTCGGGTGGCATCCCCGGCAGGTCTGCAGGAAATACCTATGGAAACTCCCGAACAACTGGCACAAAATCCATAGAAGGAACCTCAACACTAGAATCACGAACATAGGCCAAATAGGCCAAACACCCCTTCTCAACCATACGCCGAGCCTTAATATACGAAATGACCCTGCTGATAGAATGACTAGGAGTCCCCCTCCACTCCAACCGAGGCAACCCCGGCAAGGCTAAGGTCACGGTCCTCGCATGACAATCCAATATAGCATGGTAAGGTGACAGCCAATCCATCCCCAAAATGACATCGAAATCAACCATATCGAGAAGTAGAAGATATACACTAGTCTTAAGACCCCCAATGACAACCACGCACGAACGATAGACATGATCTACAACAATAGAATCCCTTACTGCCGTGGACACCTACACAGGAACACTCAAGGCATCACGAGGCACAACCAAATATGGAGCGAAATAAGATGACACATAGGAGTACGTAGACCCTGGATCAAATAGAATTGAAGCATCTCTACTGCAAACTGAAATCGTACCTGTGATAATTGCATCGTAAGCGTCAGCCTCGGGCCTAGGTGGATAGCATAACATCGGGGCTGGGCCCCACCACCCTAAACTATATCTCTGGGATGGCCTCCTGCTGGCTGGCCTCCGCCCCTAGCGGCCTGGCCTCCACCTCTAATGGCCTAACCTCCACCTCTAGCGAGCTGACTCCTACCTCTGGCTCCCTGACCCCTACCTCTAGCTGGCTGGGCAGGCGGTGCCTGAATCATGCACGAGAACTCTGCTGCTGTGATTGAGCACCCACTAATCTCGGACAAGCCCTCCGGATATGACCATACTCACCACACTAAAAACATCTACCTGAACTGTGGCTGAGGAAACTGAGACTGACCCTGACGGGCCGGCTGACCGCGATAATAATTCTGAAGAGGAGGTGCTCTGATGGGAGCTGGCGGTGCACTATGAGCTGGCTGTCCTGAAGGAGGTACATAAGGACCACGACTCCCTGAAGCTCCATGGGATGCCTGAAGCGCTGAATGAAACGGCCTGGGATGGTGGCCTCTACCAAAAGAATCCCTGCCTCCAGATGAGGCACCACTGAACATGCCCGAATGACGTGGTCTCTTGTCAACCCCTGACCACTACCCTGAGCTAAAACCATCTCGACTCGTCTGGCCGCATTGGCCGCATCCTGGAAAGAAATCTTGCTCCTTATCTCCTTAGCCATCTGTAATCTGATAGGCTGAGCGAGTCCCTCAATGAATCTCCTCACCCCCTCTCTCTCTCTGTGGGAAGTATAAGAAGAGCATGACGGGCCAAGTCAATAAATCTGGTCTCGTACTAAGTGACGGTCATTGAACCCTGCTGAAGATGCTCAAACTGCCTCCGATAGTCCTCTCTCTGAGTGATAGGGAGAAACTTCTCCAGAAATAGCTGAGAAAACTGATCCCAAGTCAAAGCAGGCGACCCAGCTGGTCTAGCTAAACAGAAATCCCTCCACCATTTCTTAGCGGAACCTGATAAGCGAAAAGCAGCAAAGTCGACCCCATTGGTCTCCACTATCCCCATGTTTCGGAGAACCTCATGGAAACTGTCCAAATAATCTTGGGGATCCTCTGAAGATGTACCGCCATAGGTAGTAGTGAAAAGCTTGGTGAACCTATCCAACCTCCATAAAGCATCTGTAGACATAGCTGCTCCATCGCCGGTCTGAGCCACAACACCCGGCGGGACTACCCAACTAGCTGAGCTGCTGGAGTCTGAAACTAGGGAGCCATCTGCTCCGGTGTGTGAGTAGCGGGAGTCTGTACTCCTCCCCCAGCACGAGAGGCGGCTGGTGCTACTGGAAGTGTGCCTGCCTTAGTGACTCTCTCCATAAGGCCCACTAGATGGACCAGAGCATCGTGGAGTACCAGGGTAGCTATGAACCCCTCTGGGACCTGAGCTGGTCCGCTAGAACGGTCTGGGTCGGAACCTCATCATCAAACTCAACCTGAGGCTCCGCCGCTGGCGCTGCTGCTCTGGGCTGTGCCCAACCCCTGCCTCGGCCTCTAGCACGACCTCGGCCTCGTCCTTTACCCCTTGTAGAAGCCATTAGGGGCTCGGGCTGGTGATCAGCTAATGAAGCGGTACGCATTCTTGCCATCTGCAACAGGATAGAGTAGGGAGTTCAATTAGCATTGAGAGATCAAATCGCACGACATAATGAATAGAAGTGAAACTGTTCCTAACTTCGTAGCCTCTAGGGGATAAGTACAAACGTCTCAGTACCGATCCCTCAGACTCTACCAAGTTTCTCCATGAATTGTGAGACCTAAGCGACTTAGAGCTTTTGATACCAACTTGTCACGACCCGAATTTCCCACCGTTGGGACCATGATGGCGCCTAACATTGTACTTGCTACGCAAGCCAACGTTACAAATTATTTCGTATTTACCTTTTATCTTTTAACAATTAGCAAGTTAACATTAGTAAACCAGCGAAATAAAATGAAAGAAAAGAATTTAACAAGTTATCTATACAACTGCGAAACCATAATAAAACTCCACCCAAAATTGGTGTCACAATTTCACGGACCATCTACGAATACTACACATAATAGCCTGAACAAAGAAGTACACATCTGTTTCGAAGATAAATAAAACAGAAAAGGAAGACAGGATAGAAGGGGACGCCAAGGCCTGCGGACGCCTGCAGGACTACCTCGGGTCTCCACTAGTCTGAAGGCAGCAACGTTGAACTACGGTCTGTACGGTCCAGCACTGGGATATGCACAAAAAGTGCAGAGTGTAGCATCAGTACAACCGACCCCATGTACTGGTAAGTGTCGAGCCTAACCTCGACGAAGTAGTGACGAGGCTACAGGGGCATAATAATATATATAACCTGCAACATTTTGTAATAACAGAAAAAGAAGTACGGAATGAAAAATAACCAGAACGTGCATTAAAGGAACACAAGACTTAACAAGTCTACTAGTATTCAGCTATAACCAAGCCTTAGGGAATTTCAACACCTCAATATAACTTTAACAGAAATAAATGCCAAAAACAATAACTGATGCGGCGCGCATCCCGATCCCGCCATATAGACAATAACAATATCAATATTTCCAACAATAACAGTATCAATATTCTCCCTTATTCCCCCTTGTTGCGGCATGCAACCCGATCCCACCTATCCTCCCTTATTGCTCCTCAACACATATCAACCTTATTCCTCCTGTTGCGGCGCGCAACCCGATCCCACCTGTCCACCCGTATTACTATTTGTTGCGGCGTACAAACCTATCCCACCTGACAATCACAAATCTCCCTTATTCCTCCTGTTGGGGCGTGCAACCCGATCCCAACATATGTATATATCAACACCAATCACAAAGAATAAACACAAGGTGTTTCACAAAGTTTACTCAATTTCCACAATTCTTATACTTCAACTACACAATGGAATTTCGCCAGGATTATGAAACTTCACTCACGAAACCAAATCAGCGAGACCAACCAACGTGCACCATAAGGCACCAATGAATCCATATAAACCAACAGGATAATAAAATGAAGCTACGAAACCAATAATACCTCAACGGAAACGTCAGCAACTAACATGAAACAATTAAATAACTCAATGAAGAGAACACAGTTAACATGAAGCGATTAGACATGGAACATTTGTGATCAAGTACAATTAAGGCATGGAAGCATTTATGATCAAATAGCAATTAAGGCATGGAAACAGTTTAAGCAGGTAGCAAATAAGACAAGAAATAGTATAATAGGAAACGAGGAAGGGAAGCAAACTAAAAATGGAAATTTGGTGGCGCATAGTTACTCGTCATCACACCTATACGCCACACACATGATATTTCATTTAGCATATAAGTCGGGAATTCTTATTCCCTCAAGTCAAGGTTAGACCAAACACTTACCTCAAGCCAGCGGACAATTCAACACTCAACCATCGCTTTCCTTCTCGATTCCACCACCAGTTCACTCGTATCTAGCCATAATTAGTTCAATAACATCAATATATGCTAATTAAACCAATTCTAATGCATGAATATGAATTTCCCAATGTTTTCCCCCAAAAGTCAAAACTCGATCCCGGGTCCGCTTAGTCAAAACTCGAAGTTCGAACCAAAACCAGATTACCCATTCACCCAGAAAATCAAATATGCAATTAGTTTTGAAATCCGACCTCAAATGGAGGTCCAAATCCGCAATATTCGAAAATCCTAATTCTACCTTATAACACCCAATTTCCCATGAAAAACCCTAGATTTTGAAGTGAAATCATGTAAAAAGATGAAATAGATTGAAGAAGATGAGTTAGAAATCGTTTACGTATGATTTGGGGAAGAACTCTCTTCAAGAAAATCGCCTATGGGAGTTTAGGGTTTGAAAATTTGAAAAGTGAAGTGAAAATCCCGTCCAAATGATGCTTTGATCAGCTGCAGATGTCGCAATTGCGACTGTAGCTTCGCATTTGCGAAGCTTGCAATTGAGAGAAGGGCATTGCAAATACGAACCTTCGCAATCTCTGCTGCCTTTGCATTTGCGACAATCTTGTCGCATTTGCGACCTCTAGCCTACCTGAACAACTTCGCATTTGCGAAGTAAATTTCGCATTTGCGAGAAAAGCTGGCCCTGACCTTTTCCGCATGTACGAAGCAAAAGCTCGCATTTGCGGTCACTGTTTACATCGCAGTTGCGATACCTGATCTCGCAATTGCGAGATCCGGGGCCTGCTACACAGCTAAAACATACCAGCAATCTCCCTACGTCCAAAATCACTTCGTGGCCAATCCAAGATTCACCCGAGCCCTCGGGGCTCCAAACTAAACATGCACACAAGTCTAAAAATATCATACAGACTTGTTCGTGCGATCAAATCGCCAAAATAACATCACAAACGATGAATTTAACATCAAAACTCATGAATTTCACAAGATAGTTCAAATTTCTATTTTCTCAACCAAGGGTCCGATTTATATAAAATCAACTCCGATTCTTACCAAATTTCACAGATATGACGTAAATATTATATTAAGCACGTACCAGGCACCGGAACCAAAATACGGGCCCGATACCATCAAGATTTTACACCTTTTCATTTCCAAAAGTCCTTAAATTTTCAGCAAATAATTTTCTTCAAAAAATTCTTTTCTCGGGCTAGGGACCTCGGAATAAGATTACGAGCATACGCCCAAGTCCCATATTTTACTACGGACTTTACGGGACCGTCAAATCACTAGTCCGAGTCCGTTTACCAAAAATATTGACTGAAGTCAACTTTAATCAATTTTTGAAGGCCAAATTTAATATTTTTCTTAAAATTCACATAAAAGCTTATCGAAATCGCGCCCGGACTGTGCATGCAAATCGAGGAGAGATACAAGGAGGTTTTCAAGGCCTCGGAACACGGAAATGGACTCTAAAATAAAAGATGACCTTTTGGGTCATCACAACTAACATGTAAAATGATAAAACTAACACATAGAAGAATTCAGGATATCTTGGTCCTACTGGGCCTCAAATATCGAGCCTGAAGCTCTTATGTTAATATATAATAACTAAATATAATTAATTATTTAATTTACAAATAAACATATAAAATTATAAAACTAACATGTAATTAATGTTGTTTAATTTACAGTAGACGACATGGAGGTGCCGCCTATTCATCCCGGACCTTTCAGCGATGAGCTACTATTGTTACAGGGCAATCATAGGTCCGCCACATATAGGAGGGAGAGTTATCGACCCAGACTCTCCGCGTTAGGAGAGTGGACGACATATGGGACTTTCTGCATGGCAGAGTTCTCCATCCCCGTGTTATCACACGCCTGCGGGAGACGGGCTTGTACGAGATTTTGGAGATCGGGAGGCTGCAGCTCGATTGGTCTTTGGTCACGGCCCTGATAGAGCGGTGGCGATCGGAGACGCACATATTCCTCCTGCCCATTGGCGAGGCCACTATCACACTGCAGGACGTGGAGGTTTTATATGGGCTGCCTGTTGATGGACACCCCGTTGCTCTGCCGCATTGCATGAGAGTGATGACAGGTGTGCAGTACCTGGACATGCTGCAGCGGCTCACTGGTTTTCGGCCATAAGATGAGAATGTACAGGCTGGGACCAGTCGTTTTTCGTTGACGACTGTTCGAGAGTATTTGGAGGCATTGCATCCTGACATCGATGGCGATACACCGGATAATCATGTTCACAGTCGGGCAGCTTTTCAGATCGACAAGAAAACACATATAGCGTAGTATTTTACCGCGCTATATATATTCACTTATTTATCAAACATCCTCCTCCTCTGACATTGTAGTTTTCTAATAATTTTGGAGTGAAATTCGAAAGTGAATGTAAAAAATTTTTGTTTTTTAATCTAATAGTATTTTTGATTACATGAACGGGAGGGAGAAATTCATTAATTTACTCAACTGAAAAATGTTAAATATCGATAAGATTTAACAACAATGGAAACATTATTTTATTTGATACATCTTGCAATATAAACAAGTACATACACTTATTAAACCACATTAAGAAAACAAAGCGCTACGTATCCTTGATAGTTGGGCATATTAGATGAACTTCCACCGGGAGCTAGATTACCACCGCCACCTAAACTAGCTGAAGGACATTTACGACGATCGTGTCCTGTTTGCGAGCATATGCCATATTTACGCGCATAAATGGTATCACCAACATTCATTTGGTTCTGTATATGCGTTCTTTTTTGCACTTGTAGCTTACGAAAATAGTACTTGTTACACACCATTTTAAATGGTTCCGGCAGCCAATAATGCTCAGCACCTACTGGCTGCAACTGTCCAGTATATGTGTTTAAGTATGCAGCAACACTGTATTGCCTATCAACATAGTTGGGTTGGCCCTAAACCTGTATATTGAAAGCACTTCATGGCATGTGAGCACGACATGTGATAGATGGACCATTTCCCACAAGAACACAACCAGCTGGCTTCATTTACGGTGTGTATATTATTCTCCCGGTGTTGATGGATAGCGGTGCGATTTTAAAAAATATTTTGCTCATTGCAATACTTTAAAAATGAATGGCAATGTGCCCGCCTCCTGTATTTCTCAAATCTTTTCATTGGTATTGGCATAAATTCAACACCCTTCTCCATCAATTCCAATGCACTTCTATGCCTTTCAACAAACCTCTCCGCCATCTGTTTGAATGACATCAGCACCATGGCAGTGACAAGTAATCCACGTGCAGACTTCAATAATTCGTTGAAAGACTCCGACACATTTATAGTTAGGGTTCTCCATCATTTGTCACCATTCGCATGCAATGTCCATTTGTGAAGCTCATGTCGCATCAACCAATGATAGGCTCTTTCGTCTAACTATCGGATTGAATCCATGCGCCTCCTGAATTCGCACTCTTGGTTATCAGTTGCAGGCATCCATATCAAATCATGCAAGTCCTTGTGAGATATTTCTTCTGGAAATTGGCCTTCAGGTGCCTCACACAGTAACGGTGGTACGCATAGGGTTCCTGCCATTCAGGCAAATGCTCTACAGAACTTAATATATCACCATGCCGATACGATATTAGACAAATACCTGAACGTTATTTGACAACGTGGTGCTCCAAGTGGTTCAAAAATAACGTCCACGTCTCTTGGCTTTTATTAGCACAGATGGCAAAAGCTAATGGAAACATTTGTCCATTTGCATCTACTACAACGGTGATCAACAACTTAATATCATACTTTTCATAAACATGAGTACCGTCTATGGAAATTATCGGACGACAATGCACAAAACCATCAATTGCTGGTTTAAATGCCCAGGACACGTATCTGAATATATATTTCGATATTCCTACTCTCCGCTCAAGCTTCCATTCAACAATAGTCTCGGGGTTAAAGTGTTTCAATGCATCCATTTACCTGGGTAGAGATGCAAATGACTTATCCTAGTCACCATAAACAATTTCAATTGCACGTTTGCCCCGGAGATATGCCTTTCTTTTGGTAATAGTACACCCGTATTCATGGTGGATGGATGTAATACACTCTTTGGTCTTGTACCTTATGGACGCTTAAATGTGTGGAATCAGCTGAAGAGAAATCAAGTCAACATCCAAGTTGAAGTGATTCTCATTGAATGTATCCATTTCACAATTGTGGGTGCCAATATATTTACCCACTTTCCATAATCCTGTTTTCTTCTTGCTCGCATGCAGCATCCAATGAAAACCCGTAAACCATCTATGGAAAACAACCTTGTATACATCCGGATTTGACTCCTATACAATCATCAATCTTTTACGCAGTACATTTTTGCCCCCCTGCTTAGGCGCGCTTTATAAGGAAAAAGCATGCCCTTTGCCAGCATCGTTGGTCTTGACTCATCCCACATTGATGTCCGAATTTTGTCAAAATTCCTTGTGAGGGCATCCACATCCGGCATACTTGGCAAATGATCAAGGTAGGCAATATGCCTTGAATGAAACTACACGTGAGACTCGTACACTCTTGGTCTAACGGGAGGTGGAGCATGCTCCCTCGTCAAATCAGGTTCGACATTCTCTTCCTCCTCATCATCACCCCCGTTAGGGAAGGGTGTGTTATCTCCAGACTCATCTGCATTGTTTTCATAATCTTTATTATCTTCCTGACTTTGCGCATCTGCCAAATCCCGAGTAAATACGTCGTCTACGAGCAACTGAGTGAGGATAGGACCATCAAGTTGCTCGTTTTCACTGCACAAACAAAAAAATAATAAGCTACTCAAATTGATAAATACATTACATATAGATATATCACTTCAGTTACAAGTCGTAATGTGTTGACATTCCATGATGGACATTATCCTGTTGGTGATGACTCCCGGATGGACCACCTTGATCCAACACACCAAAACTACGCATATTCCACCTGGGCGCGGGTTCATAACTTGTAATATTCATATCTGGATGGTACCCCCTGTGGATATATGAGTGTTAATACAAATTCAATACAACAAAAATAAACATCGTAACACAAAGGAAAATTGAAGTTTACCAGTCGTCTTGTGGATTATGTAAAGTAGGAGAGATATTATTTCTACGCTGCTCATTCGCCCGTGGAGATAAGTGTAGATCCGACCATACTCTTTTAGTCGGAACCTGTTCGGCTAAAACTGCCCAGAATAACCACCCGATTATTGAAGGTTATCTCTGCTTTGCGCAACCTCATTATTGCGAATGTCTTCAACCTTCACGTACATTTTCAACATTTTTATCAAAATAAGTTCCTGATATTCATCCGGAGTCTGTGACGACCCAAAGGGTCATCACCTGTTTTCTCTTTCATTTCGTGCTTCCGAGGACTTGAAAACCTCATTTTTACTTGCCTCGATTTGCGTGCGTAGTACGGGCGCGTAGCCGAAGGGTCAACATTTTGAGTAAACGGACCCGGACCCGTGATTTGACGGTCCCGAAGGGTACGTAGAAAAATATGAGACTCGGGCATATGCCCGGAGTCGAATTCCGAGGTCGAGAGCCCGAGAAATGAATTTTTCTGTGAAATTATTTTTTTTTTTTGAAATTAATATGGAAATTTGAAAAGGAAATTGATTAGAACGTGTTGGTATCGGGCCCGTATTTTGGTTCCGGCGCCCGGTACAGGTCTTTTATGTGGTTTAAGTGCTTTCTGTGAAATTTGGTTGAAATCGGCCGTCATTTGACGTGTTTCGGACCTAAATATCTAAAAATAAAAGTTTATGAAGTTTGATGAAAAAGTGATGATTGTGAGGTTTGATTCCTTGTTTTTGATGTTATTTTGGCGATTTGTTCGCACGGTTAAGTTCGTAGGATGTCGTTGAGTTAGTGTGTGTGATTGGTTAGGAGCCCCGAGGGCTCGGGAGTGTTTCGGAGTGGTTTTGGCCTTAGAAAAATTGCTGAAGTTTCAGTTCTGATGTTCTGGTATCCAGTTCTATGCGATCGCATAGGTAGCACTGCGATCGCATAGAGTAATCCTTCAGGTGCCCCACATTTGTTCTATGCGATCGCATAGATCCATTCGCGATCGCATAAGCTTAGCCAGTTCCTTCAGTGCGAACGCAATCCTTATTCCGCGTTCGCGTTTCATTAAGTCCAAACCTGGAATGCACAGTCTTTTCTTCTATGCGTTCGCAGTAGCCTTCCCGCGATCGCAATGACCAGCTTCCCCTTACCCTATGCGATCGCATAACCTTCTTCGCGATCGCATAGGGCATTTTTGCCTAGTGATTTTAAATACCCCAAAACAGAACAGTGACGGGATTTAGTCCATATTTCACACGAGTTCTTCTTCTCCACGGCTCTTGAGCGAATTTTTGAGCACTTCTTCACCAAAGTTTCTTGGGTAAGTAAATTCCCACTCATGTCCTTCATCTTCCTTCATTAATTAATGAGTTTCTAAACCTAAATCATGTAATCTAGGGTTGAAATTGGGGGAAAAGGGTAGAGTTAGGGCTTTTCGATTTTCTTTGATATAGACCTCGTTTTGGGGTCGAATTTGAAAACAAATTGTATATCCGGGCTCGTGGGGGAATGAGTGACATGGAATTGGTTCGAACCTCGTGTTTTGACCAAGCGTGCCCGGGGTCGATTTTTGGGATTTTGGGAAGAAAGCTTAGAAATCTATATTTAGGCATTGGGCTTGATTTGTTTAGCTTATATTAATATTATAAAGTCATTATTTCATAGACTTGACTGAGTTGGAGCCGAATTCGAGGGGTAAAGCTATACTAGAGGCTTGAGTTGAGTTTGGAACATTCGAGGTAAGTGTTTGATCTAACTTTGGCTTGAGGGAATAGGAGTAGAGTATTGTTTGCTAATTGCTAAATGTGGAGTACGGTGTATAGGCATGGTGACGAGTATCTATACACCGGTGTCTAGCATGACAGTGAGTCCTTAGTTGTGCTTATTTGGGATTCTGTAGTGACTCTTCCTTGTTTAATTGATAGTTGTTATATAATGTGAACAGTATGAAGAGGAATATGACTTGTAAACTCCTTGGAGCGTTGGCTCGAATTATGATTTGGTTAGGAAGTAAGAAGTGAACGAAGGAGAAAGAGATGTAATTATTCCCTTGCCGGGACGTGTAAGTTATTGTCGTTGCTCCCTTGCCGGGAACTAGCTGTTTACTTGTGTTCTCCCTCGTCGGGATAGTTGAATTGATACTTGTTCCCTTGCCGGAAAACCACTTATATATTATGAAATGGGATCGTGTGGCACGCCGACCACTTATATATTATGAAATGGGATCGTGTGGCACGCTGACCACTCATATATTATGAAATGGGATCGTGTGGCACGCCGACCACTTATATATCATGAAATGGGATCGTGTGGCACGCCGACCACGTATTCTGTGTTAGAAGAGATTAGTTGTAGTTTTCCTTATTTATTCCTACCGTTCTATTTTATCTGTTATCCCCAAAAGCATGTTCCCCTCCCGGTCTTAATTATTACCTTCCGTTGTTATCTTTATAGAGTTTGTATATATATATATATCTGCACAGGTTGATTGGTAGTCCTGTCTAGCCTCGTCACTACTTCGCCGGGGTTAGGCCAGGCACTTACCAGCACATGGGGTCGGTTGTGCTGATGCTACACTCTGTGCATCTTTTTGCACAAATCACAGTACCGGAGCAGGAGCTTTTGGACAGCAGTAGGAGCATTGGGAGCTGACTTCAGTCCAGGGATCCCCGAGGTAGCCTTGCTGACGTCCGCATGGCCCGGAGTCTCTCTTATCCTTGTTTTTCGTTTGATTTCCTTTGTATCGGATCAGACAGTACTGTGTTTTTATTCAGACTTTGTATTTAGCATTCTGTAGAAGTTCGTGAGTTAGTGACACCAGACCTGGGTAGAGATGTATTTGAGCTTCCGCACTTGGTTTCAGCTATTTATGTTTTGAGACTTCCGATTTTATATTAATTGTCTCATCTTTCTTTATATTGTTGATATTGTCAAGAGTGGTATTAAATTAATTGGCTTTGCCTAGCTCCTATTAGTAGGAGTTATCACGACTCCCGAAGGTGGGAAATCCGGGTCGTGACATGTTGGTATCAGAGCACTAGGTTACATAGGTCTCGCTACTCACGGACAAACTTAGTAGAGTCTGAGGGATCGGTACGGAGACGTCTGTATTTATCCCCAGAGGCTACGGAGTTAGGAAAATTTCACTTTTGTTCATTCTTGTCGTGCGATTCTGTTTCTCAAATACTGATTGTCTTTCTACTCTGTTCTTTCGCAGATGGCGAGAACACGTGCTTCCTCTTCTACCGCGTAGCAGCCTGAGCCCCCAACAGCAGCTCCTACGAGGGGCAAAGGGCGAGGCCGAGGCTGTGCCAGAGGCCGAGGCAGGGGCAGAGCTCAGCCCCGAGCAGCAGTCCCAGAAGTAGAGCCTCATGTTGATTATGATGAGGAGGTTCCAGCCCCAGCAGCTCCGGCGGGCCCAGCTCAGATCCCAGAGGGGTTTATAGCCACCCCAGTTCTTCAGGACGCTTTGGTCAGGTTGGTAGGCTTTATGGAGAGCGTTTCTCGAGCGGGTTTGCTTCCAGTAGCACCAGCCACTTCTCAGGCTGGAGGAAGGGTTCAGACTCCTGCTACACGTACTCTGGAGCAGGTAGCTCCCCAGACTCAGGTTCCAGTGGCTCAGCCAGCTGTGGCAGTTCAGCCGGGTATTATGACTCAGACCGGCGATGGGGCGGCTATGTCCGCAGATGCTTTGTGGAGACTGGATAGGTTCACCAAGCTCTTCACCACCACATTCAGCGGTGCTTCTTCAGAGGACCCCCAGGATTTCTTATATAGCAGCCATGAGGTTCTTCGGACTGTGGGTATTGTGGAGACCAATGGGGTCGACTTCGCCACCTTTCGACTAGAAGGATCCGCCAAGACTTGGTGGAGGGACTATTGTTTATCCAGACCAGCAGGGTCGCTATCATTGACTTGGGACCAGTTTGCAGAGTTGTTTTTGGAGAAGTTTCTCCCAGTTGCTCAGCGAGAGGCTCTTCGCAGGCAGTTCGAGCGCCTCCAGCAGGGCTCTATGCAGTATTCAGTATGAGACTCGGTTCATTGATCTAGCACGGCCATGCTATTGTTATACTCCCTACCGAGAGAGAGAGAGTGCGGAGGTTTATTGATGGGTTGATTCAGCCGATCCGTCTCCAGATGGCTATGGGAGCCGGGAGTGAGATTTCTTTTCAGGAGGCGGCCAATGCGGCCCGTAGATTGAGATGGCTATTGCACGGGAGGTGGTCATGGGTCAGATAAGAGGCCACCGTCATACAGGTAGATTCAGTGGTATCTCGTCTGGAGGTGGGATTCTTATGGTAGAGCCATCCTCCGAGGCCCTTTCAGTCAGCCCTACAGTCTCACATGGTACTTCAGGTGGTCGTGGCCTCTCAGCCGCAGTCTTCTGACCAGCAGCTTTTCAGTTCACCATCAAGCACTATCAGCGCACCACCACTCCGTTATTCTCAGCAGCTGAGGGCTGTTACACGTGTGGCGACACGAGACATATTGCCAGGGTGTTGCCCTCGAGCTTCTGATAGCTCCCAAGCAGCAGGTCCTCGTCCTATTGTTCAGGCATCAGGTGATCTACAGGCTCGCCCAGCTAGCTAGAGGCGGGGGTTAGAGGCCATAGAGGTTGAGGTAGAGGTCATAAAAGGTGGAGGCTCGGAACCGCCAGAGGTAGAGGTCAGCCAGCAGCCGAATCGTCCCAAAGATATCGTTTAGGGAGTGGGGGCCCAGCCCCGATGTTTATGCTCTCCCAGGCCAGGCCAGATGCTGAGTCTTTAGATGCAGTCATTACAGGTACTATTCTGGTCTGTGATAGGGATGCTTCAGTACTATTTGACCCTGGGTCTACGTATTCATATGTGTCGTCCTATTTTGCACCCTACCTGGTTATGCCTAGTGACGCTTTGGGTATTCCTGTTTATGTGTCTACATCGGTGGGTGATTCTATAGTGGTCGACCGAGTTCATCGTTCCTGTGTGATAGTGTTTGAGGGTCTTGAGACCCGTGCTGATTTTATTGCTCTTAGACATGGTGGATTTCGACGTTATATTAGGGATGGATTGGTTGTCCCCGTATCATGCCATCTTGGATTGTCACGCCAAGACCGTGACCTTGGCTTTACCAGATTTGCCCCGTTTGGAGTGGCGAGGGACCCCAGGTCATGCCACTCGCAGTGTTATCTCATATGTGAAGGCTCGACGCATGGTTGAGAAGGGTGTTTAGCTTATCTGGCGTATGTTCGCGATTCCAGCGCAGAGGTCCCTTCTATTGATTATGTTCCTATTGTTTGGGAGTTCCCCGAGGTTTTCCCTTCAGACCTGCCGGGTATGCCGCCCGACAGGGATATCGATTTTTGTATTGATCTGGCTCCGTGCACGCAGCCCATTTCTATCCCGCCGTATTGCATGCCAGAGTTGAAAGAGTTAATGGATCAGTTGCAGGATTTGCTTGAGAAGGGTTTCATTAGACCTAGCGTTTCGCCTTGGGGTGCGCCGGTGTTATTTGTGAAGAAAAAGGATGGTTCGATGAGAATGTGCATTGATTACCGGCAATTGAACAAAGTGACGATTAAGAACAAGTATCCACTACCGAGGATTGATGATTTGTTCGACCAGCTTCAGGGTGCAAAGGTGTTTTCAAAGATAGACTTGAGATCTGGCTACCACCAGCTGAGGATTAGGGCGTCTGATGTCCCTAAGACAGCATTCCGCACTCGGTACGGGCATTATGAGTTCCTGGTCATGTCGTTTGGGTTGACCAATGCCCCAGCAGCATTTATGGAATTAATGAACCGAGTGTTCAGGCCATATTTGGACATGTTCGTGATAGTCTTTATTAATGATATTTTGGTGTACTCCCGCAGCTAGGAGGAGCACGAGCAGCACCTCAGAGTGGTTCTTCAGACTCTGAGAGATAGTCAGTTATATGACAAGTTCTCCAAGTGTGAGTTCTGGCTGAGTTAAGTAGCATTCCTGGGTCACGTTGTATCAGCAGAGGGTATTCAGGTGGACCCGAAGAAGATAGAGGCAGTCAAGAACTGGCCCCGACCAGCATCAGCTACAGAGATTCGGAGTTTCTTGGGGTTGGCAGGCTACTACAGACGGTTCGTGGAGGGGTTTTCATCTATTGCTGCCCCGATGACCAGATTGACCCGGAAGGTTGCCCGGTTTAGATGGTCAGATGAGTGTGAGACGAGCTTTCAGAAGCTCAAGTCAGCTCTGACTATGGCGCCGGTATTGGTTTTGCCCACAGGTTCAGGGCCTTTTATAGTTTATTGTGATGCTTCCCGAATTGGGCTTGGTGCGGTATTGATGCAGGATGGCAGAGTCATTGCTTATGCTTCGAGGCAGTTGAAGATCCACGAGAAAAATTATCCGGTTCATGACCTAGAGTTGGCAACCATTGTTCATGCTTTGAAGATTTGGAGGCATTACCTATATGGTGTGACGTGTGAGGTGTACACTCATCACAAGAGTCTTCAGTACTTGTTCAAGCAAAAAGGAGTTGAATTTGAGGCAGAGGAGGTGGTTGGAGTTATTGAAAGATTATGATGTTACTATTTTGTATCACCCGGGGAGAGCCAATGTGGTGGCCGATGCATTGAGTAGGAAGTCCGCCAGCATGGGTAGTCTTGCTTATATTCCGGTCAGCCAGAGACCGCTTGCTTTGGATATTCAGGCCTTGGCCAATCGGTTTGTGAGGTTGGACATTTCTGAGCCTAGTAGAGTGTTAGCTTGCACGGTCGCTCGTTCTTCATTATTAGAGCGTATCCGTGATCGGCAGTTTGATGATCCCCATTTGTGTGTCTTGAGAGACACGGTGCAGCGTGGAGGTGCCAAGAAGGTGACCTTAGATGATGATGGTGTTTTGAGATTGCAGGGGCGAGTTTGTGTGCCCAATGTCGATGGGATTCGAGAGTTGATCTTAGCGGAGGCCCATAGTTCTCGGTATTCTATTCACCCGGGGGCCGCGAAGATGTATCAGGATCTGAGGCAGCATTATTAGTGGCGTAGGATGAAGAAGGATATTGTTGCATATGTGGCTCGATGTTTGAACTGTCAGCAGGTTAAGTACGAGCATCAGAGGCGTGGTGGACTGTTTCAGAGGATTGAGCTTCCCGGGTGGAAGTGGGAGAGGGTTACTATGGATTTTGTTACTGGACTCCCGTTGACCCAGAAGAAGTTTGATGCGATTTGGGTCATTGTTGATAGGCTGACCAAGTCAGTGCATTTTGTTCCTGTGGCAACCACTTATTCATCCGAGAGGTTAGCTGAGATCTACATCAGAGAGATTGTTCGCCTTCATGGGGTGCCGGTATCTATCATTTCGGACCTGGGTACGCAGTTTACCTTGCGCTTCTGGAGAGCAGTTCAGCGAGAGTTTCGCACCCAGGTTGAGTTGAGCACAGCATTCCATCCTCAGACGGACGGACAGTCCGAGCGGACTATTCAGATATTGTAGGACATGTTACGAGCTTGTGTTATTGACTTTGGAGGATTGTGGGATCAGTTCTTGCCTTTAGCGGAGTTTGCCTATAACAACAACTACCAGTCCAGCATTCAGATGGCTCCTTACGAGGCATTGTATGGTAGACGATGTCGGTCTCCGGTTTGAGCCGGGAGAGGCTCGATTATTGGGTACAGATTTAGTTCAGGAGGCCTTGGATAAGGTCAAGATCATTCAGGATAGGCTTCGTTCGGCTCAGTAGCGGCAAAAGAGTTATGCAGATCGTAAGGCTCGAGATGTAGTTTTCATGGTTGGTGAGCGGGTATTGCTCCGAGTGTCGCCTATGAAGGGCGTGATGAGATTTGGGAAGAAGGGCAAGCTTAGCCCTAGGTTCATTGATCCATTTGAGATTCTCGACCGTGTGGGAGAGGTGGCTTATAGGCTTGCCTTGCCGCCTAGCTTGTCAGCCGTGCATCCAGCTTTTCATGTGTCCATGCTTCGGAGGTATCACGGCGATCCAACCCACGTATGCTTCGGAGGTATCACGGCAATCCAACCCACGTGTTAGATTTCAGCAATGTCCAGTTGGACAAGGATCTGTCTTATGAGGAGGAGCCGGTAGCTATCCTAGACCGGCAGGTTCGATAGTTGAGGTCGAAGAGTTTTCCTTCAGTGCGTGTCCAATGGAGAGGTCAGCCTCCTGAGGCATCGACCTGGGAGTCCGAGTCTGATATGCGGAGCCGTTATCCTCATCTATTTCCCGACTCAGGTACTTCTTTCTTTTGTCCGTTCGAGGACGAACGGTTGTTTTAGAGGTGGAGAATGTGATGACCCAAAGGGTCATCACCTGTTTTCTCTTTCATTTCGTGCTTCCGAGGCCTTGAAAACCTCATTTTTACTTGCCTCGATTTGCGTGTGCAGTCCGGGCACGTAGCCGGAAAGCTTAAATATGAATTCTATGTAAAAATCGATGAATTTTGATATTAATATGATTAAAGTTGACTTTGGTCAACATTTTGAGTAAACGGACCCGAACCCGTGATTTGACGGTCCCGAAGGGTCCGTAGAAAAATATGAGACTTGGGCATATGCCCGGAGTCGAATTCCGAGGTCGAGAGCCCGAGAAATGAATTTTTATGTGAAATTGTTTTTTTTTGAAATTAATATGGAAATTTGAAAGGGAAATTGATTAGAACGTGTTGGTATCGGGCCCGTATTTTGGTTCCGGCGCCCGGTACAGGTCTTATACGTGGTTTAAGCGCTTTCAGTGAAATTTGGTTAAAATCGGACGTCATTTGACGTGTTTCGGACCTAAATATCTAAAAATGAAAGTTTATGAAGTTTGATGAAAAAGTGATGATTTTGAGGTTTGATTCCTCGTTTTTGATGTTATTTTGGCGATTTGATCGCACGGTTAAGTTCGTAGGATGTCGTTGAGTTAGTGTGTGTGATTGGTGTCACACCTCCTTTTTCCTACACCTGTGAGGGTGTAAAGGAGTTTTTCCAATTAAAGGACAATCGGAACGGGATTTATTATTAATATTCAGAGTCGCCACTTGGGAGATTAATGGTGTCCCAAGTTACCGGTTGAATCCCGATCCGAGGAAATTATGACTTTGTTAACAGTCCGCGAACCAGAAATTCGAGTAAGGAATTCTGTTAACCCGGGAGAAGGTGTTAGGCATTCCCGGGTTCCGTGGTTCTAGCACGGTCGCTCAACTGTTGTATTTGATTTTATCTGATTTCAAAACATGTCCAAACTCATGTGCTTTTATTAGTAAACCGCTTTTATTATTTTTTATTTTTAATAAGAATTGCAACGTCGTGAAAATGCATCTCGAACCACGTCGCACCAGTGCACCCGTGATTGTTAACACATTTCGACTTCGTTGAGATTTGGATTTGAGTCACATAAATGCGCACCCACTTTTAGGAAGGTAATATTATTAAAATACGCGCCTAAAGCAACTACGAGTTTATTATATTTGGGGAAGACCGTGAAATTCGCTAAATGGTCCGCTCGAATTCTAAGCATTTTATATAGCATCTATTGAGGGCCCCGCGATTTATATATTTGCTTAGCGAGACTCATCTCATTTATTTTAAAGTCGACCTAGAAGAACTATGATTTTTCTATTAAGTATTGTCTCTACTAATAAGAAAAGGCCCCAATTAATTAGTATGTCCATGTATTATTGCCATGGTATTCAAATAGGTGTTGAACTTAAACAAAATAGCCCCAAGGAAATGTTCAGTTTTGTGGGCCTTAAAACAGGCCCGTAAGAGAAAACAGGCCTTAAAATAGGCCTTAAACGTTCAGTAAATAAATGCTGTCCAGACATGGGCCTTGTGCAGAAGACAAGCAGGCCCAACCGGAGAATATGATCAATGAAGGTCTTATAGCTTGTTAGGCCTAACATCATGACAACTGAACCCAAAACAATTATATATGTTCATGTATTTTGATATCCACGTTTAATTTGTGAACTTATGGAACAAGAGACTATTTTCAGAAACTGAGACAGTCTAGCCTTAACAAATTGATGCCTACAGCAACTGAATGATTCAAAAAAAAACCTTATCACGACAAATAATTGACTACTCATGATTCAATTGAATACGAAATCAGAATTGGATTATACAAGAGTCAAGACAAAACTGTTGAACGTTCAATCCTTAGGCTGATTTAAACCTGTATTTCGCGTTTGGATCTGAATTTATACACTAAAACAAAACGCTACTGCTAAGGCTTAATCCCAGCACTGTATGTAAACCTACGTGAGTCTCATCCTCTTTATGCTACAAAACTACACTACACAATTGCAGTTGATGGTCCTATTAAACCAAACTAAAGAGATCTAAACAGTCCAATACAGTTCAAAGTTATTACAAATTTAACTAACGAAATTAAACCAAGCTAAATTGAATAGATGCGGATAACATAAACATCGAGCTAAGAGCAATAGGATTTCCATTTTTTAACTTCTCAAATCAAATACACAGCACCATGTTCAGAGCTTGTACCTGGTAATTGCAAATAAGAAGGCAAAAGTGAGATCAGCAGCAATTTGAGCAGTTGTAAAGCAAGCAGCAACTCACAGCAACACTTCTTAACCCAGGAATGATTTCAACAATCCAACATGCTTAAAACCAGGCAGGAACAACTAATCAACCTAGAACTGTTTCTAAAATCTCGGTTGAACTCAAAATTCTCTGGAAACCAGCTAAAACTACAACTGAACTTCTCTTGCAAGAGATTAAGCTGAGAAATGTGTATCAAACAACAAAACTCGAATTTTTAAACTAAAATTTGAATGAAACAGTCTTTTTTTTTTTTGGTTTTCTGTTGATTTTCTAATGTTTTTGGATTTTGGAAGGCTTAAATTTCAAATTTAAATCTGAAATTGAAAGAAAAACTTTGGGGGAAATTTTAGAGGCTGAAAACTTGTTCAAGAAGGCATTAGGGGTGCCTTTTATAGGCAAGGAGTGGGGCAGAATATTCTGGAAGCTTTCACACATTTTTTCCTCTTTTAATTTCAGAATTTACCTATTAGACCT
>NC_031991.1:67228913-67229532 GCF_001879085.1 Nicotiana attenuata
TGTGACTGTACGAGTTGAGATCAACTCATTGTTGTCATTTTTCACAACAGTCACCCCCCCCCCCTTTTTAGGAACACATTAGATAGGGCTGACCCAATTAATATCAGAGATGGGGAAAATGATTCCCGCATCTAACCATTTGATCACCTCTTTCTTTACAACCTCTTTCATATTAGGGTTCAGACTTCGCTGATGTTCCCTGGAAGGTCTGTGCCCCTCCTTTAGGAAAATCTTATGCATACAAAAGGCTGGGCTGATACCCTTTATGTCTGCCATGGTCCAACCAATGACAGTCTTGTTATCCTGCAGTACCTGCAACAGCTGTTCTACCTGCACATCTAGCAAACAGGATGATATAATAACATGTCAGGTCGAATCAGGGCCTAAGAATGCATACCTGAGGTGATCTGGGAGTGGCTTCAGCTCCAGCTTGGGTGGTTCCTCTATTGATGGCTTTGCTGGAGGAGTGACCCTTTTTTCTAGCTCAAGGGACTCGAACTGAGGTTCCCTTGACCAGAACCCTCGGCCTTCTAGTGCCATAACCCATTCAGCTAACCCTCCACCATCCATTTCTTCTAAATTCGTCAGGCATGCCTCCAATGGATCTTTCACAGTTAGG
>NC_031991.1:67232464-67234753 GCF_001879085.1 Nicotiana attenuata
TGAGGCATAGACCATTACACCGTCTGGTCCAAAGATTTATTTTGTCTGAAGCAAAGACCATTACACCGTCTAAGCTAATGACTTCATCTTGTTTGAAAATTTAACTTCATTTTATCAGAGGCATAGACCATTACACAGTTTGAGCCAAAGATTTTAATTTGTCTGAAGCGAAGACCATTACAGCGTCTAAGCTGATGACTTTATCTTGTTTGAAGATTTAACTTCATTTTGTCTGAGGCATAGACCATTACACCGTCTGGTCCAAAGATTTATTTTGTCTGAAGCAAAGACCATTACACCGTCTAAGCTAATGACTTCATCTTGTTTGAAAATTTAACTTCATTTTATCAGAGGCATAGACCATTACACAGTTTGAGCCAAAGATTTTAATTTGTCTGAAGCGAAGACCATTACAGCGTCTAAGCTGATGACTTTATCTTGTTTGAAGATTTAACTTCATTTTGTCTGAGGCATAGACCATTACACCGTCTGGTCCAAAGATTTATTTTGTCTGAAGCAAAGACCATTACACCGTCTAAGCTAATGACTTCATCTTGTTTGAAAATTTAACTTCATTTTATCAGAGGCATAGACCATTACACAGTTTGAGCCAAAGATTTTAATTTGTCTGAAGCGAAGACCATTACAGCGTCTAAGCTGATGACTTTATCTTGTTTGAAGATTTAACTTCATTTTGTCTGAGGCATAGACCATTACACCGTCTGGTCCAAAGATTTATTTTGTCTGAAGCAAAGACCATTACACCGTCTAAGCTAATGACTTCATCTTGTTTGAAAATTTAACTTCATTTTATCAGAGGCATAGACCATTACACAGTTTGAGCCAAAGATTTTAATTTGTCTGAAGCGAAGACCATTACAGCGTCTAAGCTGATGACTTTATCTTGTTTGAAGATTTAACTTCATTTTGTCTGAGGCATAGACCATTACACCGTCTGGTCCAAAGATTTATTTTGTCTGAAGCAAAGACCATTACACCGTCTAAGCTAATGACTTCATCTTGTTTGAAAATTTAACTTCATTTTATCAGAGGCATAGACCATTACACAGTTTGAGCCAAAGATTTTAATTTGTCTGAAGCGAAGACCATTACAGCGTCTAAGCTGATGACTTTATCTTGTTTGAAGATTTAACTTCATTTTGTCTGAGGCATAGACCATTACACCGTCTGGTCCAAAGATTTATTTTGTCTGAAGCAAAGACCATTACACCGTCTAAGCTAATGACTTCATCTTGTTTGAAAATTTAACTTCATTTTATCAGAGGCATAGACCATTACACAGTTTGAGCCAAAGATTTTAATTTGTCTGAAGCGAAGACCATTACAGCGTCTAAGCTGATGACTTTATCTTGTTTGAAGATTTAACTTCATTTTGTCTGAGGCATAGACCATTACACCGTCTGGTCCAAAGATTTATTTTGTCTGAAGCAAAGACCATTACACCGTCTAAGCTAATGACTTCATCTTGTTTGAAAATTTAACTTCATTTTATCAGAGGCATAGACCATTACACAGTTTGAGCCAAAGATTTTAATTTGTCTGAAGCGAAGACCATTACAGCGTCTAAGCTGATGACTTTATCTTGTTTGAAGATTTAACTTCATTTTGTCTGAGGCATAGACCATTACACCGTCTGGTCCAAAGATTTATTTTGTCTGAAGCAAAGACCATTACACCGTCTAAGCTAATGACTTCATCTTGTTTGAAAATTTAACTTCATTTTATCAGAGGCATAGACCATTACACAGTTTGAGCCAAAGATTTTAATTTGTCTGAAGCGAAGACCATTACAGCGTCTAAGCTGATGACTTTATCTTGTTTGAAGATTTAACTTCATTTTGTCTGAGGCATAGACCATTACACCGTCTGGTCCAAAGATTTATTTTGTCTGAAGCAAAGACCATTACACCGTCTAAGCTAATGACTTCATCTTGTTTGAAAATTTAACTTCATTTTATCAGAGGCATAGACCATTACACAGTTTGAGCCAAAGATTTTAATTTGTCTGAAGCGAAGACCATTACAGCGTCTAAGCTGATGACTTTATCTTGTTTGAAGATTTAACTTCATTTTGTCTGAGGCATAGACCATTACACCGTCTGGTCCAAAGATTTATTTTGTCTGAAGCAAAGACCATTACACCGTCTAAGCTAATGACTTCATCTTGTTTGAAAATTTAACTTCATTTTATCAGAGGCATAGACCATTACACAGTTTGAGCCAAAGATTTTAATTTGTCTGAAGCGAAGACCATTACAGCGTCTAAGC
>NC_031991.1:67239366-67239796 GCF_001879085.1 Nicotiana attenuata
CTAACTTGACATTGTCTTTGAGTAATTTTCCTCTAGTTATTTTGCTGGTCATGCAACCTTGTCTGGCGAAGACCATTACACCGTCTAAGCCAAAAGTCTTTATTTTCCAATGCGAAGACCATTACAACGTTTAAGCTGGAGTCTTTGTTTTGTCCGAGGCGAAGGCCATTACATCGCTAAGCCAAAGTTTTTTTTTTTTTTTGAAGATTTAACTTCATTTTATCTGAGGCATAGACCATTACACAGTTTGAGCCAAAGATTTTAATTTGTCTGAAGCGAAGACCATTACACCGTCTAAGCTGATGACTTTATCTTGTTTGAAGATTTAACTTCATTTGAGGCATAGACCATTACACCGTCTGGTCCAAAGATTTATTTTGTCTGAAGCAAAGACTATTACACCGTCTAAGCTAATGACTTCATCTTGTTT
>NC_031991.1:67239896-67304512 GCF_001879085.1 Nicotiana attenuata
GTTTATGCATCTGCATATAGAAATCATGCCTATAAGATTTCTGCACTTTCATATATAGAAATCATGCTCATAGGAATTCTGCACCGTCATATGTAGAAACCATGCCTATAAGAATTCTGTATATCATACAGATATCCTGCTCATAAGAATTCTGCATTTAGATACCATGCCTATAGGGGTTTGCATCTCTGCATATAATAGCATCATTAGGCAAACAGATAGGTTTAATAATAAAATGGCATATGGAGATATCTTGATTCACAAGGCTCCCATTAGTTTTTAAAAAGGTATCACGTATAGAAAAGCATGCCTATAGGGATTTTGAAACCAACCAAAAATTGTCTCACTTATTCAAAACAGTGTTGATTTCACTAAAACAAACGACTTTTCTTTCTAAACCTACTCGCATGAACTCTGGTAAACATTTCCCAACCGATCTGCATTCTGGAACTCGTTTAGTTGTTAAACCACGTACCCTTTTTCTGAAACTTTTTGTCACTCTGAAATTTTCTTTTAAAATCAGCTTGTGTTTTAAAATTAGTAGTTCTATCCAACACATAGACAAAAAGGGTTTAACTAATCAACTGGATCAGTCTTAGACAACTGCATTCGAGTAAGCCTAATGCAGACTTCCTATCTAAAAATATGTGTTGAATCAGTCCGCTCATCGCTTTAATTTAATTTAAGACTAAACCAGTACGTGCAAGATATGCTAAACTCTATGGCTTTATCTGATTTTAGGAGGCTTATGTGAGCCCTACTTGCTTATTTGATTTCCCCTTTACTTGCATTATGTGTTTTGATTGACGCCTTAGTATTTTGTCCTTTGAAAACTCTCCAAAAGGCCCCAAACCCCTCTCCCATTAGGAGTAGTTAGTCCAAATGCCTCCGGGACTGATAGGATTGGGACGAGTACTAGCATGCAATAAGTAACGAGACATTCCGCGCTTTAATACCTTAATGGGGTGGGAATGGTAGATATGGATATGATGACCACGCGATAACACCACGTGTATAAACGGTTACCGGGTGTTGTGTGGGGTGATCCATATTATTTATAAACCTAGGACCCTCTTTCCCTTTACTTGTTTATGTTTATTTTCAGAATTGTTTAAACCATTTCCTCAAAATTTCTGCTTTCTTTATTCTTCTCCAAATTTTCAATTCACTTGCAACATTATGTGTCAATCTATTTGAGACCTCTATTTGTTTACTTGTTGTTTGCACTTAAAGTCACAATTGTAACATGGCCGGAACCACACTAGTGGATCTTGAGGGGTTCCTAACACCTTCCCCTCGAGATAATTTCTAGCCCTTACCCGAACTCTGGTTCTTCATCTCAGATTCTTCCTTAAAGTGTCCTAATGCACTATAATCATTAGGTGGCGACTCTTCAATTCCAAAACCCAATTCCCAAACGAGAATAGAGTTGTCTTTTCTAAAAATGTCGTAAACCCGATTTCCTGGGAAAAAGGGGGCGTCGACAGTATGTACACCACCTTGGCTCAGGCAGGGTTGCTTCCCCTTGCTGCAGCCACATCCCAGGCCGGGGGAGGAGCACAGACTCCCGCCGCCCGCACTCCTGAGCAGCGAGTGCATGTTGAGCAGGTTCAGGAGATTATTCCCGCACCGCCTGCAGTGCCAGTTCAGCCCGAGGACGGGTCAACTGCTTCAGAGGATGAGCAGCGGAGACTTGAGAGGTTCAAGAAGTATGATCCCCCGGTATTTAGTGGATTAGCATCAGACGATGCCTTGGGATTTCTAGAGGAGTGCCACCGTATTCTTCGCACTATGGGCATAGTAGAGTCTAGCGGGGTTTCCTTCACTGCCTTCTAGCTTCGGGGAGACACCTATGATTGGTGGCGCACTTATGAGATAGACAGCCCAGCCGAGGCTGCCTTACTGACCTGGACCCAGTTCTTAGATATGTTCATGAGAGAGTTTGTCCCGCAGAGTCTCAGGGACGCATGGCGCACTGAGTTTGAGCATTTGTGCCAGGGTGCTATGATCGTTTCGGAGTATGCTATCCTCTATACCAGGTTGGCCAGGCATTCACCGGCCTTGGTTGCTACAGTCCGTGAGAGAGTTCGCAGGTTCATTGAGGGTCTTATCCCACCTATCAGATCTAGCATGGCTCGAGAGTTGTAGGTGGACATTCCTTATCAGCAGGTAGTGGGCATTGCTAGGAGGATCGAGGGTATGCTCGCCAGGGAGCGAGAGGAGAGAGAGGCCAAGAGGTCTCGAGAGTCGGGCCACTACTCAGGTGCCCGTACCCCAGCAGCAAGTCGTCATGGCAGGGGTTATGTGGGTCGCCCCGTCCATTCAACTCTTCCAGCAGCCAACAGTGCTCCAGCTCCGCCTATACCTCAGGAGCCTTACTATGCACCTCCAGTTTCTAGCGCGCCTCCTGCGCGGGGTGCTTTCAGAGGTCAGTCCAGCAGACCTGGCCCTAGTTAGTCATAGCCACCACATCCTCCCAGAGCTTGTTTTGAGTGTGGTGATACTCGCCACATGGTTAGGGACTGCCCTAGACTTGGTAGGGGTGCATCTTCACAGACTGCTCAGCCACAGTGTGCTCCTCAGAGTTCTCAGGACATGGTCACAGCTCCAGCTGCTATTCCATCTGCCCAGCCGGCTAGGGGCGGAGGTCGGGGAAGTAGAGGTCGCCCTCGAGTGAGAGGCCAAGCTAGATATTATGCTATTCCTGCTCGTACCGAGGCTGTTGCCTCCGACTCTGTCATTACAGGTATTATACTGGTTTGTCAAAGAGAGGCATCGGTTCTATTCGATTTGGGCTCTACTTACTCTTATGTGTCCTTTTACTTTGCTCCGCATTTGAGTGTACCTTGAGATTCTTTGAGTGCCCCTGTTTATGTTTCTACTCCTGTGGGGGATTCTCTTGTTGTGGATCGCGTTTATCGGTCTTGTCTGGTTACTATTCGTGGTTTTGAGACCAGAGCGGATTTATTGTTACTCGGTATGGTTGATTTTGATATTATCTTGGGCATCGACTGGTTGTCGCCCCATTTTGCTATTCTTGATTGTCACGCCAAGACTGTGACGCTGGCTATGCCAGGTATTCTGTGTGTTGAGTGGAGTGGTACTTTAGATCACACTCCCAATAGAGTTATCTCTTTCCTTAAAGCCCAACGTATGGTTGAGAAGGGGTGTGCCGCGTATTTAGCTTATGTGAGAGATGTCAGTGCTGATACCCCTTCTGTTGATTCAGTCCCAGTGGTACGGGATTATCCCGATTTATTTCCAGCTGATCTTCCGGGCATGCCGCCCGATAGAGACATTGATTTTGGCATTGATCTGTTGCCGGACACTCAGCCCATTTCCATCCCTCCGTATCGTATGAATCCTCCTGAATTGAAGGAGTTGAAGGATCTGTTGCAGGAATTGCTTGATAAGGGTTTTATTCGACCCAGTGTTTCACCGTGGGGTGCTCCCGTCTTGTTTGTGAAGAAAAAGGATGGTTCTATGCGTATGTGTATTGATTACCGCCAGTTGAACAAGGTTACAGTGAAGAACCGTTATCCTTTGCCTCGTATTGATGATGTGTTTGACCAGCTTCAGGGCGCACAGGTGTTTTCTAAGATTGACTTGCGCTCAGGTTACCATCAGTTGAAGATTCGGAAGCCAGATATCCCGAAGACTGCCTTCAGGCCTCGGTATGGTCATTACGAGTTCCTTGTTATGTCATTTGGGCTGAACAATGCCCCAGCAGCTTTTATGCATTTGATGCACAGTGTGTTCAGTCCATATCTCGACTCGTTTGTTATTGTTTTTATTGGTGATATTCTGGTGTATTCCCGGAGTCGGGAAGATCATGAGCAGCACCTGAGGACTGTGCTTCAGACCCTGAGAGAGAAGAAGTTATATGCAAAGTTCTCAAAATGTGAGTTTTGGTTGAGTTCTGTGGCATTCTTAGGCCACGTGGTATCGAGTGAGGCATTCGGGCCGAAGAAGATAGAGGCCGTGCAGAGTTGGCCCAGGCCGTCCTCAGCTACAAAGATTCGCAGTTTCCTTGGTCTGGCAGGCTACTACCGTCATTTTGTGGAGGGATTTTCATCGATTGCGGCCCCTATGACTAGCTTGACCCAGACGGGTGCCCCATTTCAGTGGACAGAGGAGTGTGAGGCGAGCTTTCAGAAGCTCAAGACAGCTTTGACTACAGCCCCAATTTTGATATTGCCTACCGGTTCGGGGTCTTATACAGTTTATTGTGATGCCTCGCGGGTTGGCCTCAGAGCGGTACTGATGCAGGACGGTAGGGTGATTGCCTACGCGTCCAGACAGTTGAAGATACATGAGAAGAATTGCCCTGTCCACGACCTTGAGTTAGCTACTATTGTTCATGCCTTAAAGATCTGGCGTCATTATTTGTACGGTGTGCCTTGTGAGATCTATACTGACCACCGGAGTTTGCAGCACTTGTTCAAGCAAAAGGATCTAAATTTGCGCCAGAGGAGGTGGTTAGAGTTGCTGAAGGACTATGATATTACTATTCTGTATCACCCGGGCAAGGCCAATGTGGTGGCGGATGCCTTGAGTCGCCGGGCGGAGAGTTTGGGGAGTTTGGCATATTTACCAGCTTTAGAGAGGCCTATGGCGATGGATGTTCAGGCCTTAGCCAGCCAGTTTGTGAGATTGGATCTTTCGGAGCCCAGTCGGGTTCTAGCTTGTGTGTTTTCCCGGTCTTCTTTATTTGATCGTATCAGGGAGCGGCAGTATGATGACCCTCATTTGCTTGTCCTCAAGGACAAGGTTCAGTATGGTGATGCCAGAGATATGACCATTGGCGAGGACGGAGTATTGCGGATGCAGGGTCGGATTTGTGTGCCCAATGTTAGTGAGCTTCAAGAGTTGATTTTAGCAGAGGCCCATAGTTCGTGGTATTCCATCCATCCGGGTGCCGCGAAGATGTATCAGGATTTGAGGCAGCACTATTGGTGGAGGCGGATGAAGAAAGATATAGTTGGGTATGTATCTAGATGCCTCAACTGCCAGCAGGTGAAGTATGAGCACCAGAGACCGGGTGGATTGCTTCAGTAGATAGAGATTCCGGAGTGGAAATGGGAGCGCATCACCATGGACTTTGTATCTGGACTCCCAGGGACCTTGAAGAAGTTTGATGCCATTTGGGTTATTGTGGATCGGCTGACCAAGTCCGCTCATTTCATTCCTGTGTGTACCACTTATTCATCGGAGCAGTTGGCGGAGATTTATATCCGGGAGATCGTTCGTCTGCATGGTATTCCAGTTTCTATTATTTCGGACAGAGGTACTCAATTTACATCGCGGTTCTGGAGAGCCATGCAGCAGGAGTTAGGTACTCGGGTGGAGTTGAGCACAGCATTTTACCCCCAGACGGACGGACAGTCCGAGCGCACTATTCAGATTCTTGAGGATATGCTCCGTGCGTGTGTGATTGAGTTTGGAGGGTCTTGGGATCAGTTCTTGCCATTGGCAGAGTTTGCTTACAACAACAATTATCATTCCAGCATTCAGATGGCACCGTATGAGGCTTTATATGGTAGGAGGTGTAGATCTCCGGTGGGTTGGTTTGAGCCGGGTGAGGCCAGGCTATTGGGCACAGAGTTGGTTCAGGACGCATTGGAGAAGGTTAAGATGATTCAGGATAGACTCCGTACAGCCCAGTCCAGACAGAAGAGCTACGCGGATAGGAAGGTTCGTGATGTTTTGTATATGGTTGGAGAGCGGGTTCTGCTTCGGGTTTCGCCTATGAAAGGCGTCATGAGGTTTGGGAAGAAAGGGAAGTTGAGTCCGAGGTTTATTGGCCCTTTTGAGGTTTTGAGGCGAGTTGGGGAGGTTGCTTATTAGCTTGCCTTACCTCCTAGTTTGGCCGGGGTTCATCCGGTATTTCATGTTTCGATGCTCCGGAGATATCACGATGACCCGTCGCACGTGTTGGATTTCAGTTCAGTCCAGTTGGACAAGGATCTATCCTATGTTGAAGAGCCAGTGGCTATATTGGACAGGCAAATCAGAAAGTTGAGGTCAAAGGACATTGCTTCAGTAAAGGTTCAGTGGCGGGGTCAGCCGGCCGAGGAGGCGACCTGGGACCCCGAGCAGGATATGCGCAGCAGTTACCCTCATCTTTTCACTACTTCATGTATGTCTTTATGCTCGTTTGAGGACGAACGAATGTTTAAGTGTAGGAGGATGTGACGACCCGGCCGGTCGACTTAAGAATTAACGCCCCGATCCCCTATTAACTGCTTTCCCCAAGTCTATTTATGCTAATTTGAATTGCCGGGATGTTTGGTTTTGAGTTTCGGAGAGTTTTGGGACACTTAGTCCCTAAATGAGAGCTTAAGTGTTGGAAAGTTTGCCCGTAGTCGGAACAGTGTGAAGACGGCCTCAGAATGGAAATCCGATGGTTCCGTTAGATCCTTTAGGTGATTTCGGGGTTGGGAGCGTGTTCAGAATGTGTTATGGAGGTCCGTAGCTGATTTAGTCTTGAAATGCCGAAGTTTGAATTTTTGAAGTTTCCGGTCCGATAGTGAGATTTTGATCCGAGGGTAATAATGGAATTCTGGAAGTTGCAGTAGCTCCATCATGTCATTTGGGATGTGTGTGTAAAATTTCAGGTCATTCGGACGAGGTTTGGTTAGGTTTTTGATCGAAAGCGTGTTTTGATAGAATTTGAAGTTCTTAGGCTTAAATCATTGGTTAATTCGAGTTTCCGACGTCGTTTTAGGTGGTTTAAGGGTTGGTACAAGTTTGAATGATGTTATGGGATATGTCCGTAGGTTTGGTTGAGGTCCCGGGGGCCTCGGGTGTGTTTCGGGTGCTCAACGGAGCATTTTAGAGTTGTGCAAAGTTGTAGAAAATCCTTCAGCAGTTGCAGGTCCAATTCCTTCTTCGCGTTCGCGTCCTCCTCCACGCGTTCGCGTAGTGTAATCTGGGGGAGGACAAATTTCTTCATCGCGTTCGCGTTCAATGACCCGCGTTCGCGAAGCCCTATAGTTTCCTCCTTCGCGTTCGCAGCCTATCCATCGTGTTCGCATAGTCCAATTTGGCCCTGGGGGGGGGGGGGGGGGGGGGCTGAGCCCATTTTATTCATCGCGTTCGCGTGACTCTTGTCGCGTTCGCGTAGCACTGCCAGTCCAGGCCTCCGTGTTCGCGTACCATTCCATGCGTTCGCGAAGGGCAATTTTACAGCCTTCACTTTTTCTTCTTCGCGAACGCGAGCCTACTTCCGCGTTCGCGATGCATTAAATGACTGGACAGTTATAAACAATTCAAAGCCGAGGGTTAGCCATTTTTATCAAAACACAAGCTTGGGAGCTCGTATTTGGGAGAAATTTCAAGGGATTTTTGAGGGTAACGACTGGGTAACGATTCTCTATTCTCCTATGCTTAAAACCCACTAATCTAATCACGAATTCCTCCTTAATTTCGGATTTTTGAATGAAAGATGGGTAAAACTTTATAGACCAAATTATTGAGTTTTGAGTGGGTGTTTTACCTCTGATTTGAGAGATTTTTATGTGGTTAGACTCGTGAGAGTACGAGGGTTCTGAAAATGTAAAATTTATCCGGTTTCAAGACGTTGGCCTGAGGGGCATTTTGGTCATTTTACCTAATTTCGTGTCTTAGCTTTAAATTAAATAGTAGAATCAGTTGCTTGAGATGTTATTTACGATATGTAATTGAATTGAATAGATTTGGGCCATGTGGAGTCGGATATTCGTGGCAAACGTGTGGTTTCGAGTTGATTTTGGAGCCGATTTGAGGTAAGTGGCTTGTCTAACCTTGTGTGGGGGACCTTTCCCCTTAGGATATGATATTTGGTAATTGAATGACTTGTACATGAGGTGACGAGCGCGTACTTGAGCTAATTATTGAAAATCCGATTTTACTTTAAATGTTTAGACTGAGTTTCTTTCTTATCTGCTTATTCCATTTGCAACTATAGCCTGTGTTAGTTAGAAAAGCATGCTTAGTTGGTCTAAATTGCCTATTTGCTCAAGTTGCTTTGTTTGTACTACGTGAAGCATGTTAGGCTAGAACTACCTGTTGCCTTGCATCGTTGAACTTCATTTCTGGATATCTTCTTGCTGTGACTGCGTATTTACATTGGGACTACGGATGTGGGATTCCGGTAGCTCCCCCCCTATTTGTTTACTTTGGGACTACGGGTTAGATTCAGGTAGATCCCCCTGCACCTTTACTTTGGGACTACGGGTTAGATTCCCGGTAGATCCCCCTGCACCTTTACTTTGGGACTACGGGTTAGATTCCCGGTAGATTCCCCCTGCACTTTGATAGCTGGACTACGGGACGGTATCCCGGGAGCTCCTTGGACAGTTGATGAAAGGGACAACAAGACGGTATCCTGGGAGATCCTCGTTGTTGGTATTGATATTGAGCTGTTTTACTTTGTGTTATCTTATCCTCTGAGTGTTAATTGTTGCCTTGTATAACTTGTCTTACTTCATAGTTGTACTCATTATTTCTGTTTATTTCATGCTGTTGCAAGACTTATTATTATGTTTATTCTCAGTAGGGCCCTGACCTTCCTCGTCACTACCCAACCGATGTTAGGCTTGGCACTTACTCAGTACCGCTGTGGTGTACTAATGCCCCTTCTGCGCATGTTTTTCATGTGCAGATCCAGGTAGCTCTACCCAGGCGTATCATCCTCGAGGCGGAGAGACCTAACAGAGACTTCGAGGTACATCTGCCGCGTCCGCAGACCAGGAGTCTCTATCTTATTCTAGCTTTAGCATTAGCTTTTCCTTTCGTACTGTTGTTTTAGACATTATGGAGTTAGAGCAGTGTATTACCTTCCGTTAGCTTGTGTTCCCGTGAGTTTCCGGGTTTTGGGATGATATTGTAGACTTCCGCATTATTGAGTTGTATGTGCCGAGCGGCATTTATATACAGTTTTCTTTCTAGTTTGTTTAGTTTTAATTACTGGTTTCCGCAAGTTATGTTATTTCCGCATTGTTAGGCTTACCTAGTCGTAGGGACTAGGTGCCATCACGACATGTTCACGGAGGGCGAACTGGGGTCGTGACAAAGCGAATCCGCAGTCATGACAAGGATTATTAATACATTATTACTTTTGAAAAAGTTATTACACTTAAAAAAAATTACTAAAATATTAAATATCACGCTACGCAAGCGAATCCGTAATTTTAGCAAAAGAATTAATTAAATTAAAAATTAATTAAAGCTAGTAAAAATAGTATGAGATTATTGAATTAAAATATTAAGAGTTAATATCACGCTACTTAAGCGAGTCCGCATATGAAAAAGTCAAAACGCACCTACTAGTTGCCTTGCATTTAAATTAATTATTAAGGAGATTAAATTGTAAAGTTATTTTAATAAAAGAAAAAAACTGATTTCTTTCTTTTTATTATTATATATAAAAAGAGATATGGGATAATTAGTGATGGGCCAGCTCACTTATATTGAAAATGCCGGCCTGTTTTGGTTGTCATGGGCATTGGGTCCAATTTAAGTAACCACTTGGGCTGCTGGCCCCTTTAGAAGTTAAATGGCCATTGGGCCAAAGGTTAGTTATTAACTTTGGGCCTAGCATTTTATTTTTTATGCCCAATTTACTATTAACTATTGATAAACCATTATTATATTTGTAGGGGCCAATATTTTTATCCTTTTCATCACCTAACTACTATTTTATGCTCATAAAAATAAAGCCACAACAAAATACTTATAAAATAATAATTACAAGAAATAACACACAAATAAAAAATTTGTAAATGACATCACGGATTGTTGAACATTGGCTAACAAATATCAGGCAAACTAAACTCAATAAGCAACTAAAAGGAAAAACTTATAAAATTAAAAGAAATCATATTTTCTTTTCAAGAAACATGCATTAGCCTAAAATACGAGATAATCTTCCGGCTTCAAATATACATTACAACAGACAAAAAAAAAGACAACGAGCTATGAGCCAAAATGTTTAAAACATTGTGTCAACCACAATTAAACAAGAAGTTCAACATTCATTACACATGCTTACATACAAAATCCTACACGAACAAGATGTTTAATGCTCAAAAAGAAGCTGAAGAACACTTAAATCTGCTTCATTTCTATTCGTTCTTGACTCAAAATTATAGTATCACTTAGAGAGAATTACCTGGATAGCAGAAAAAAAATGTCAGCAGGGAAGAACTAAATTTCAGCAACAAAAGCAGCAGAAAACAACAGCAAAATCGTGTTTAAACAGCCCGAAAAACCTTAGAGAAGAAACCCAAACTCTAAAAGACTTATTCTTTTTGAAAGAGTTTTTACTCTAAGAAGCACTCATAAAGCTCACAATTTCAGCTTACTTTCTTTAAGTTCAGCTGCTGATTTTTACTCCTAAAATTATATTTTTTTTAGTGTGTAAAAATGTCTAGCAAATGTGTGATAGAACGTCTGTAAAATGAGGAAAGGGCAGCCCTTAAGTAGGCAAAGAAAGCCACTTTTTGGACATATTTTAGTTCACCAAAAGTCTGTCCGAAAGGACTAACTTTTGTGTGCTAAACACTGTTCAAAGGCTGTCCAAAAGGTTAAAGGACAGCTTGAAAATCTGCTATAGCAGAAATAAGGAGAAAAAATATCATTTCAACCACCCTAACATTAAAAGTAAGCTACTAAAGTACCCTAATACATGATTGAACCAACTAATCTTCAACTTTTACCAAATAACAGTACCACCCTATGTTTTTTAAACCAAAACACAAGCAACCATACAACTAGACTGAAGTTAGCAACCAAATAGATGAACATTAATTGTTAAGTAACAACTAGATTAAAAACATTTCAACATAATTCGAGAAGCAATTTGGAATCAAACGACCTAGTTAAAACATAAACTTAATTGAAACAATGGTTACAACCTAATGGAATTGGTTATGACCTAATTAGAACATTAAACTAACTAAAACTCATAGTAACTAAATAAAACAGGTAATCAAACTCAAACAAACAACAATTAACCGATATTAACTAAACTTTAAACGACAAGAGTCCATACGAGTTAGTGTTTTGTTGAAACTAAACTAGAACAACTATCCTAATTTAACAAAATCAAAAGCACGAATTACATAACATAAGCATGTAACACCAATTAAAACCTAATCCTAATTACTAATCAAAACAGAAACTATATTAAGCGTTAAACTAAGATGACCACTAACCTAATTAAAATTAAAAGGAGAGCTACAATCAAATAGCATTGAAACAACAAACCACAAGAACATAGGAAAGGTTTGGATTTTACCTAAGCGCTCGAGCTTCAAATCAGTAGTGTGACATAGATAGACGGTGAATTGACACCCACGCCTCTTTTTCTCGATGACAAATGCCGAAAAAATAAAAACTCCAGCGAACCGGGTTGAGTTCGGCATTGTGTCAAAGAGAAAAAGAGATTAAGGGGTCGTGTAGAGGTTATGTGGTGTGGCAGTGGCGGCGGGTCGGCGGTGGAAGCGGCAGTCCTGCGGTGGTGCGGATTTTGGGAGGGGTTTGAAGGAAATGGGGCTTGTATTTGTGGAGAAAAGGTTGGGAGGAAGAAATGGTGAAATTTTGGGGTAGTTTGGATGACGGGCGGCGCGACTAGGGTTTAGGTTTGTCAATTTTTGGTGGAGATTTAGGGAATTTAGGTCATGGATTTGGAATGAGGGGAGTGAGAGGAAGAGATGGTGAGATTTTGAGGTGGATTGGAGGTGGTCTGCCGGTGGCGGCGATTTTCGGCCGGCGGAGCCACCATGGTGAGCGGCGGAGAGATAGAGAGATGAGAGGGAGGAGAGAGGAAGAAGAAAAGGGAAATAAGGCAAAATGGGGGCAAAATTTGGCTTCCTAAGGCTTTAAATACCTAGGTGAGAGATTAAATTAGGACCGTTGGATCAAATCAAGATATGTGGCTAAGATTAAATCGCAGCCACTTAACCAAAACGACGTCATTTTGGCGCATCTGGTTGGGGTCTTGAGCTGGGCGGGTCCAATGTAATTGGGCCGCAGATTTGGTCCATGTTTTGGGCCAATTGTGCTTAAAATCCAACAAAATTAATCCATATTAACCCCATCACTCAATATTTAAGAACTCTAATTCTAATAATCTACAAACACACACAAAATAAATCTAAAAAAAGGTATAATGTAAGAGAAAAGAAAAAGCAAAAATTAGGTATTTACAGCTGCCCCTCTTTGCTCGAGAACGTGAAGAGTTTTCGTATAAAGAAAGTGATTGCCATAGCTAATTTTTGCTCGTGTATTACTCTGTTGAAAGCATTTTTGAAAAACGTGATCGAACTTTGCTTCTGAGGTTGCCTACATATCCTTGGCTATAAAGGAATCAGGTCAGTGTAGTTCTGGAAAATTTGGTAGCTAGGACTACCAGACACTGGAGTTAAGACTGCCGCTGCTGCTACTGTTATGGCTGTTACTGTTACTTGCTGCTTACATCAAAAGGAAAAGAGGAGAGAACTACATATGTCTGCAAACTAAGAGTTACAAAATTCCTATCTATGTGTCTTCTGAAGTCAAATCTTGATTCTTGACTTGCTTATTTGTGTTGACCTTAGTTTGGATCTTGATGCTCTTTGAAGAAAAGATTATGACTCAATCTCAGTGCTTGCTTCGAAATTGAGATGATGAATCTTCAGAAGCTGGGTTACTGACAGATTGTCAAAGTTAACTCCAACTAAACTGTGATCGAAAGACTTCTTTCTTCTGATGATAACTGAAACGGTAAGCTTCGATCGTCACAAACATTGCTCTACGGCGGGGCTTGCAAAGCCATCAAAGAAGAACAAAACGAACAAAATTTTCTGCCCTAATTTGGCGCTGAGAAAATTTTATGAGTTATTGGGTACAACTGCAGATCAACTTATTTTATTTGAAAGATGCAAAAATGATACAAAAGGCTCCTAATCCAGTGTGCTTCTCTTAGGAGTAGAACTGATAAAACTTAGACTAAGAGGTGCATCTACCATGGGTGACTTTGGGATGACTGCGAGATTAAAGGACTCGAACTAGGAATTGTGTCTTCTAGGATTAATGATACATATTAGGAAGTGTCTCCTATTAGAATGAACATGATTGACTCAATCAAGGAAGTGCGTCTCCTATAAGTGAGGTTGAAGGACTCGTACTAGGAAGTGCGCCTCCTAGGAATAAAGGTTCAGATTACGAAGTGCGTCTCCTACAATGTGAGGTTGATGGACTTGGACTAGGAAGTGCATCTCTGTGATTCAGATTAGGAAGTGAGTCTCCTATTGGAATAACTCAATCTAGGAAATGTGTCTCCTAGAGTTGGTGGTTCAGATTAGGAAGTGCATCTCCTATTGGATTAATGGTTTAGATTAAGAAGTGCGTCTCCTATTGGAATAACTCAAACTGGAAAGTGCGTCTCTTATGAATGAGGTTGAAAGGTTTGGACTAGGAAGTGCGTCTCCTAGGATTGATGGTTCAGATTAGGAAGTGCGTATCCTATTGGAATGGCTCCAACTAGGAAGTGCGTCTTCTACGATTAGTAGTCCAGATTAGGAAGTGTGTCTCCTATTGGATTAATGGTTTAGATTAGGAAGTGCGTATCCTATTGGAATAAGTCAAACAAGGAAGTGCGTCTCTTACGAGTGAGGTTGAAAGGTTTGGGCTAGGAAGTGCGTCTCCTAGGATTAATGATTCATATTAGGAAGTGCTTCTCCTATTAGAATTGCTTAAACTAGGAAGTGCATCTCCTACGGATGAGGTTGAAAGGCTTGGACTAGGAAGTGCGTCTCCTAGGATTGATGGTTCAGATAAGCAAGTGCGTCTCCTATTGGAATGACTCGAACTAGGTAGTGCGTCTCCTAGGATTGGTAGTTCAGATTAGGAAGTGCATCTCCTATTGGAGTAATGGTTTAGATTAGGAAGTGCATCTCCAATTGGAATAACTCAAACTAGGAATTGCATCTCCTAGGATTGGTTGAAAGGTTTGGACTAGGAAGTGCGTCTCCTAGGATTAATGATTCTATTAGGAAGTGCGTCTCCTATTGGAATTGCTCAAACTAGGAAGTGCATCTCCTGTTGAAAGGTTTGGACTAGGAAGTGCATCTCCTAGGATTGATGGTTCAGATTAGGAAGTGCATCTCCTATTAGAATGACTCAAACTAGGAAGTGCGTCTCCAAGGATTAGTAGTTCATATTAGGAAGTGTGTCTCCTAGGATTTATGGTTCAGAGTAGGAAATGTGTCTCCTATTTGAATGACTCAAACTAGGAAGTGCGTCTCCTACGACTGAGGTTGAAAGACTTAGACTAGGAAGTGCGTCTCCTAGGATTGATGGCTCGGATTAGGAAGTGCGCCTCCTGTGAATGAGGTTGCAAGACTTGTACTAGGAAGTGCATCTCCTAGGATTTGATGGTTTATATTAGAAAGTCCGTCTTCTATTAGAATGACTCAAACTAGGAAGTGCGTCTCCTACGAGTGAGGTTAAAGGACTTGGACTAGGAAGTGCATCTCCTAGGATTAATGGTTCAGAGTAGGAAGTGCGTCTCCTATTGGAATGACTCAAACTAGGAAGTGCGTCTCCTACGAGTGAGGTTGAAAGACTTGGAGGGAATGTAACCAGGGGTTGGCACCCTGTATCACTGAGAAATGATGTAACAGGGGTTGGCGCCCTGTATCACTAAGAGGGCATATAACAAAGGTTGGCGCCCAAACTAGAAAGTACGTCTCCTACGAGTGAGGTTGAATGGCTTGGACGGAATGTAACCAAGGATTGGCGCCCTGTATCACTGAGAAATAATGTAACCAGGGGTTGGCACTCTATATCACTAAGAAAGAATGTAACCGGGGATTGGCACCCTGTATCACTATGAGGAAACATAATCAAGGGTTGGTGCCCTGTATCAGTGAGAAGGAATGTAACCAGGGGTTAGGATACCTTGTATGAAAATAGAACCTCATTAAAGATTGTTGTACCTTATGGTTTCAGCTATGGATTGGTGTACCCTAGGGAGTGGTGTGCTTTATGTCAAAATGGAACCTCAACTAAGGACCGATGTACCTTATGCTGGAAAATGCAGCGGTTGATTATGTTATTATAGGCATATCTAGAAAGAAAAAGCATAGACATTGAAGAATTTACCTTTGGTGACATTCGTCCTTTCAGAACTTCATTTCTACACTACTTTGTTTCCTGCTTCAAACAAAGAAAGATTTGTGAGTTTTCAAAGTGGTCGGTTTGTGGCCTTGAATGCCCTGAGAAGTTTGAATATGCGGCCACCTCGTTGTTAGAAAACTGATTTGCTAGTAATGGTACTAAACGACTAGGAGGCTCTATATCGTGTTCTGGAAACTTTGGCTTTCGAATGTCGTGTCACGACCCAAACCGATGGGCCGTGACGGGCACCCGGTACTTTACTCAACCGAGTACCAACGTAACATGCCTTTCTTATTACATCATCGTATACACGTGACATACGGGCCTAATAGGCCAACATGATCATTTATAAATTCAAAACATAGGCCGACAAGGCCGTACAATCTTTCACGTACACGACATATGTCCACAAGCCTCTAAGAGTACATAAATATCATAAAGGTCGGGACAGAGTCCCGCCATACCAAACAATACACGTCTAAATCATACTAACCAAACACGCAACTCCGAAGCAAATGGAGCGCACCAACATCTTCCGCTGACCTGATAGCCTACTTGGAGGGCTCTCGACCTGTCTGTCTGGACCTGCGGGCATAAAACGCAGCGTCCCCAGGCAAAAGGGACGTCAGTACGAAATAATGTACTGAGTATGTAAGACAATATATTGAAAGCTGAAACTGAACTGATAATATAATAACTGCAAGTAGCTGGAAGTCAACGATGATCTGAAGATATGCTTACCTGCTGATACTGACTCAACTCTCTCAATATGGTAAGTAAAATAGCTGTCCGGCCCTATAAGGCTCAGCATATATATATATATATATATCTGCTCTGCCGTAGTAGGCTCGCTCATAGGCGCTCGGCCATACTAGGCTCTGTATCTCGACCAACTGGGCTCGCTCATAAGCGCTCGGCCAGAATAGCCTCGGTATAAATATAACTGCTCTGCCGTAGTAGGCTCGCTCATAGGCGCTTGGCCATACTAGGCTCTGTATCTCGACCAATTGGGCTCGCTCATAAGCGCTCGGCCACAGTAGGATCGGTATATAACTTACCATATGATCAGAGGTATGCCCAATAGGGGCCTGCCCATTGATTATAGCTCGATGGTAATGAAAATACTTTTAATACTATATATATAAACTCTCTGCTCTCTTGACTAGAAGAGGGAATACTCAAATGATTATGAAATCCCGATAAAGAGAATAGTGTAACTTATAAAACTAGAAAAATATACGTAAATTTCGGGACATGAATTTTTCTTTATGCCTCGTTATCAAACTTGTATAATGACAAGATCATGCCAAATGAAAGAAGAGCTTAGCCTTAACATAGTTGTTCTAGAAATTATTCGAACAGATCTGCTTTTGCAAAATGTGGACGAAATTCATACTTGGACGAACTTGTTCTGCTTTGCTTCCAACGTTTTGAGCAAAACAGAATGGATTAAATCAATTGTTGAACTTGAACTCTTTGGCTAAGAGTTCTTGGACGAAATGGAATGTCCCCTGGTCCCTCACGTTCTTTTGTTCAAAATCAGAAATGTAAAAATGTTGTTTTATCCATTCCTCTTTCTATATAAAAATCTTTACTAGATAAGGCATTTGTAAATTAGCCTTGACACATGTAAAGGTGGTTTATGACTCACCTTAAAACTAAGAAGGGGCTGCCACGTCCCTTTTTGGTATGATCTTGTTAATTTTATCCACTTATTAGTTAATCGGGTAATGTTACGTTACTCATTAATTAATCAATTACCCGCATAATTTAAAAATTATCCCAAATTACTTAAAATTTTATTTATTACTAAAATACTTCATATATACTTTATATGTTATACTACCGTGGTCATATGGTACCTTGCATGGTACTAGTCCATAAATACTGGGTATTTTAGCTTGGGCCGTATTTTATCCCAAAATGCCAAATTTGGACAAAATTTATTTTTTTTGACTTGCTCCCCCTTTCACCTTCATGAATTTACTAATCACTTGTGAAATAACATAATCCTTATGATCTCCAAATAATCTTTTACTTGGACTGATGTCAATTACCTTATGACAAATTCAACGTACAATACTTCAGGGTGCAACATCATCGTAACTTAATACTGCGAGGCGTAACATCAACGCAATATATATTACTGCGGAGCATAACATCGACGTAATACTGCGGGGCGTAACATTATCCCCCTTTGGAACATTCGTCCTCGAATGTTGACTGATGCACTTATCATTTTCATAACTTATATCTTTCGAATACTTTAGAACTTCTCTTGCCATCTAGGTGACTGTCCTGTGAATGAGTCCAAAGTCCAGGGCATTCCCCCCTTAGGCCTGCTTCTCACACTACAACTTGTAGTCTGAATCCTTCAAATCTCGTAACTGTTACTACCTTTTATCATGCATCCTGTACAATTTTGATCTTGTAAGTGTGCCCTATCTCTAGGGTTCATATATAGAGCTTGATAAGATGTCCCTTTGGGCATATATGAGTATACTGAAGTTCTTCGATCGGTACTTTGTTGAATGCACGAATATTGATCTACAATATACCACTGATAACTTGAAACTTCTTACGTAATACTTTGCCCCTAGGGCTTACGTTACCTCAAGGAATATTTGAAGTGATTCCCATAAACGTATCTCATAGTGTCTCAATGTGATTCACTTTGTGGGGGTATTCTAATTTCGTGCCGCCAGCGAAATCTTTTCTCCTTCTCTTTCAAATCATTTTTCAAACGAATAGGTGTAATTCACGTCCATAACTTGAATCTCTATTATAATACTCGCACCTCTGGTACATATACAATCCGGTGTGAGCTTCGTACTGACTTCTTATGAGGCTGGTACTTCTTCTAACTGGCTTCCTTGTAGAGCCATTATAGATTATAGTTGTTGTGTTATTTCTCTTGAACATCTAATATTAAGAGTGATTCTGTCATGTTCTCAAGCACAACTTCTATAATTTTTCTAGGTCCAATAATCTGACTCCTGATTTACTTGGGTGATGTAATTCTTTAATTTCCTCTTCCTTCTGATCAACCTTTACGTAGGCTTAAGCTATCTTCCGATCTGTGGCTCATGGTATCAGTTATTACCTTAGCCTTTCATGGGCGTTATGGAATATCCATGATACAATCTTCTAACAATTCAATCCTTTGTACATGCCCTGGGCTCAATTCTTTCTTTTAACTTATATCGGAGTCTTCTATGGTTGCATGATTATCAATATATATGCTGCCTGCATATGCTCCAAATTCTTGAGTGTATCCATAGCGTACTAACTCTGGATCATTGATCGAATAATTCCTTTCGTTCTATCTCAGCTTCCTTTAAACATGTGCAATTACTTTTCCTGGTCTTTCTGCCCCTTGTTGCATCTATACTTCGCTTATCTTGGTGCCCACACTTGCCAGAGTTTTCATACAACTCATATGATCTCGAATATTACTTTTAATTCTTACTTCCCGTTCATTAGCCATGGTAGGTGACACTTTCCTTTGGAATGCTTACAATGTTGTTGCGAGATTGTTGTTACACGACCATTTCCTCTTTAGGTCGTTGTGCTTAGGTTGAAGCCTTCTTTCTCATCTCCTTAGCTAGTCTTTTGTTGTAGTACTTAGGGAGAACCCTTGACTCTTGTAAAGATGCGAGCTTATTACGGACCTTTTTGATGTCCTTACTTTGCTGTAATCATCTGTAGTTGCTTACCTCCATGCCCTTGTGCTTGTATGGTTGCTTCTGAACTGATATTTTGAGTGCCTTCCTAGTGGCACTTTCTTTTATCCCCGCAACACTCATACGGTATCTTTAGCTACCCCGACTCTTGTTTGAATATATCTCAAGTACTATAATGATATTCTTCGAGGCTGAACTCTCCATGTTGGGTTCTACTATGTTTATCTCACACGATCTGATGACTCGTCTGTAACCTCCTGTTTAGCCATAACCGGGACCTTCCTGACCAATTACTAACTACTCGTTAGTCCATTCTCATATCAATATTCCTTGTAATCTTTCTTGGATTATTTCCTTTGTATTATCTTACATCTCGCACTGGCTCCTTATTTATTAATAACAGCTCGGGCAGGAACCTTTACTTCCTCTCCTTGACGTCGTTCTTGCACAATATTCTTGAATCGTAGCGTATCTTAAGATCTGGATAAGTGCCGTCTCATTCCTCTTTCATTTATCGCATTCTTCCTTTACCATTCCATAGTCACTAGAACCACTTAATTTTGACTTAATGCCACATTACTCCATATTCCCCCCTTTAGAGGTGTACTAAGAGCTGAAGCCACGAGGATCTACCTATAGATGTTTTACCTCTTCATCTTTGGCGTCGTTTCTCAACATCAATGATACTTACTCACCTTGCGGCAATCCTTCTATACCAAGGATGACGAAATTCCTTACTCGCAAGGGTGACACTTAGTGTAACTGGCACATATAGTCCCTTAAGCTTAACTTTGCTCACATTGCTTGCTTTAGGAAAGTGTTTTCCTAAATGACCATCCTCCGAATTCGTCATGGATCTTCTTCTGTTATCCATTCTATTATTGCCGGAACGCAATATGGAATTCTCATGATGCTGACTATTATCAAATCACTCAGTTCCTAATTCATTTTTGGTTTATCTTGTTCACCAGTCCATATTGATTTCTATTACTCTGGGTCTAACTTTCCCTTCTGTTAATCACGTTATAGTCGCGAACTTATTTCTCGAAATGAGGACGTGACTGTATGGCCTATATTCTTTTGTTGTCTTAAGGCCCATCTACCCTCGTCTCTCTCTTCATTTGACTATAGATTCTGTAATACTATCATCTTTTTGACCTACCGTTGTCATCCATGTATCACATCTTACTCTTAATGCTTCATTAGATCTCTTCTTATTTCCTGCTAACATTTCTGTCTATCACTTTATTCTGAAACTTCCAACAAGATATTCTTTCGCTTAGCTCTCCTTGCTTCATTCATCGGCTCTTCGGGTTGCTCAGCCCCCTTTCTCTACCAGGGATGAGAGTCACACTAAGGTAATATTTATCCCTTCCAGGCTTCCAGTGCCTATCTTCGGAATTTATTGATCCCACTAGTATTCTCATCTAATTGTAATATTCTAGAGTGCACCATCTGGGTGTCTCACAAGAAGATCTATTGGCACATTTGTAATACCCTTCGGAGATGTCAACTAACACAAGTAATCCATTCACCATTTTGGGTTACTCTAACCCCGACCGGATCTTGATATCCCATCTTTCTCTTAACTATATCTGTTAGCCCTCATAGGGCCTAACTAAAATGTGTGTGACCAATTGTACATACCTTTGTTACTGTTGAATATAACTCAAAAAGCTTATGTTCCTCTGCTTAAATTATAAACACTGTTAACCTTTATTAATTGGGCGATTCGTACCCTTCTTCATCTTGCTTCTTTTGCTTGTTGATGCTTGTATTTATCTTCTTAATCTCTCATTGTCTTTCACCATAAAGATGGATAGACATTCCTGCCTTAAGGCTTCTTATTAGGAAGCTTACACCTTTCAGTATACCCATGATCTACTAAAGACCTCACATTTACTTATCGTAGGCATTATACAAAAATCTAATTCCTCTGACTCAACTTTTCCACAACAATCTCTCTTTCCAACCTTCTTTTCGGATATAGGTATCGTCTTATTACGAATAGGATTTAGGAATTTGAATTCCTATGACTGAGCTCTACCACACGATCTAGAGTAAGAAGAAAGAGTGACAATCTTAAATGCCCTGTAGCCTCCTGCTTATAAGTGTGGTGCACGACACACCGATAAACAAAACTCTACTAGACACGGCTTGTAGACTCCCTAGGACAGAACTGCTCTGATACCACTTTTGTCACGACCCAAACCGATGGGCCGTGACGGGCACCCGGTACCTTACTCAACCGAGTACCAACGTAACGTGCCTTTCTTATTACATCATCATATACACGTGACATACAGGCCTAATAGGCCAACATGATCATTTATAAATTCATAACATAGGCCGACAAGGCCGTACAATCTTTCATGTACACGACATACTACAAACCTCTAAGAGTACATAAATGTCATAAAGGTCGGGACAGAGTCCATCCATACCAAACAATACACGTCTAAATCATACAAACCGAACACGCAACTCCGAAGCAAATGGAGCGCACCAACATCTTTCGCTGACCTGATAGCCTACTTGGAGGGCTCTCGACCTGTCTGTCTAGACCTGCGGACATAAAATGCAGCGTCCCCAGGCAAAAGGGACGTCAGTACGAAATAATGTACCGAGTATGTAAGATAATATACTGAAAGGTGAAACTGAACTGATAATATAATAACTGCAAGTAGCTGGAAGTCAAAGATGTTCTGAAGATATGCTTACCTGCTGATACTGACTCAACTCTCTCAATATGGTAAGTAAAATAGCTGTCTGGCCCTATAAGGCTCAATATATATATATATATATATATATATATATATATATATATANATATATATATATATATATATATATATATATATATATATATATATATATATATATATATATATATATATATATATATATATATATCTGCTCTGCCATAGTAGGCTCGCTCATAGGCGCTCGGCCATACTAGGCTATGTATCTCGACCAACTGGGCTCGCTCATAAGCGCTCGGCCAAAGTAGGCTCGGTATATATATAACTGCTCTGCCGTAGTAGGATCGCTCATAGGCGCTTGGCCATACTAGGCTCTGTATCTCGACCAACTGGGCTTGCTCATAAGCACTCAGCCACAGTAGGATCGATATATAACTTACCATATGATCAGAGGTTTGCCCAATAGGGACCTGCCATCGATTATAGCTCGATGGTAATGAAAATACTTTTAATACTATATATATAAACTCTCTGCTCTCTTGACTAGAAGAGGGAATACTCAAATGAATATGAAATCCCGATAAAGAGAATAGTGTAACTTACAAAACTAGAAAAATATACGTAAATTTTGGGACATATTTTTTTTTTGCCTCGTTATCAAACTTGTATAATGACAAGATCATGTCAATGAAAGAAGAGCTTAACCTTAAGATACCTGTTCCAGAAATTATTCGAACGGATCTACTTCTGCGAAATGTGGACGAATTTCATACTTGGACGAACATTTTGAGCAAAACAGAATGGATTAAATCAATTGTTGAACTTGAACTCTTTGGCTAAGAGTTCTTCAACGAAATGGAATGTCCCCTGATCCATCACGTTCTTTTGTTCAAAATCAGAAATGTAAAAATGTTGTTTTATCCATTCCTCTTTCTATATAAAAATCTTTACTAGATAAGGCATTTGTAAATTAGCCTTGACACATGTAAAGGTGGTTTATGACTCACCTTAAAACTAAGAAGGGGCTGCCACGTCCCTTTTTGGTATGATCTTGTTAATTTTATCCACTTATTAGTTAATCGAGTAATGTTACGTTACCCGGTAATTAACCAATTACTCGTATAATTTAAAAATTACTCCAAATTATTTAAAATTCTATTTATTACTAAATACTTCATATATACTTTATATGTTATACTACCGTGGTCATATGGTACCTTGCATGGTACTAGTTCATAAATATTGGGTATTTTAGCTCGGTCCCTATTTTACCCCAAAATGCCAAATTTGGACAAAATTTATTTTCTTTGACTTGCGCCCCCTTTCAACTTCATGAATTTACTAATCACTTGTGAAATAATATAATCCTTATGATCTCCAAATAATCTTTTACTTGGATTGATGTCAATTACCTTATGACATATTAGTACTTCAGGGTGCAACATCGTCGTAACTTAATACCGCGAAGCGTAACATCACCGCAATATATATTACTGCAGAGCGTAACATCGACGTAATACTGCGGGGCGTAACATGTCGCCTCCGACTGTTTCATAACCGGATGTCTGAAGTGTTGCTGAACCTTGTCTATAGAGAAAATCATTACTTGGGCGGCTTTTTCCTTTAAAAATCAAACTTGATTATTTTGCACCCGATATCAGTTTGTATCTGTGGTGTTATCAGCTTTGCCCATGAAGCAAATGTTGCTTAGCGACCTTTTCGATTTCTTTGAAACACTTTGTTCGGCTTATCAGAGGAGATCACTGATGGATTCATGCCATTGTCAATGCCGCGTATGCCCCACATTCTTTATTTTGCACTTCCAGGAAACAGTGACCAATTTTGTGGCTGTCACGACCCATTTTCCATAATAGGTCATGATGGCGCCTAACACCGTTGTCAGACCAGCCGATGCGGAATGTGATTAAGTTCTCATTTTACTTTAGCCAAAGACAGTTATACTAGATTTTCGAATTTAAGATAAGACCAGTAAAGATCATAAAGTGCTAAAATAGCGATACAACCCCAAAATAAATGTCTACTACTGTGTGTGCCAGAACCTGGTGCCACAAGCTACGGGCGACTAGTAGAATATACACAAAAGAATAATACACTATACTACTGTTTGAATCAAAATAGACAGAAACAAAAGTACAAGAAAGGACTTCTTCGGCTGCGGATCGGCATGAAAGAGAAGCAGCTCCCCGTAGAAGTCCCCAAGCGTGCTCACTGATGCGCACCAGGATGTTGTCCAGATCCACCTGCCTCAAATCCTGTACATTTAAGTACAGAAGCGTAGTATGAGTACATAAACCACATGTACTCAGTAAGTATCCCGTCTAATCTCGAAGAAGTAGAGACGAGAGGTCGACTTGATACTTATTAAGGTCAAGATAATATAATAGTAGAGTGAGATATACAGCATGAAGAATTTCCAATAACACAAGTTTAAGAGAAGAGTCATATTCATGTTCTTGACATAATTAAACTGCCAGTTTTCCCTTTTTCATATTAAACAAGTGATCATGTCATATCTAAATGTAAGCATATAAATCATGCACAATCATGCCGAGGTCGACGGCCCGCTCCAACAGAAAATAAAGTGTGCACTGCCGGGGTCGAGCGGCATGAACCATAGATGCATCTATTCTCACCGAGGCGATCGGCCCGGTCCATAATCATCAAGAAAATATCAGGAAAGCACATAAGGCTCAATTACATACAAGGGAATTCCTACCAAGACTCAACAACTCATAAGTTCACTTTTCATTTCCTCAAGTCTCTAGCAAATCATAAATGATCATATTGGCAATTTAAAACAAGAAATATTCCCCAATTAGACATGACGCGGGTCCTAAACTACCCGAACAATTATCATTATAGTAGCTACGCACGGACTCTCGTCACCTTTCAATGTCGAAGAACGAGCCCAAGTCCTTAATTCGAAGCCGAACAATCCCAAACTAATCAAACGAAGTAAGAACTAGTAAATAAAGGCTTACGAGGTCGAACTCTAACTACTTAGGCAATTTTCTAACCATTAACACAAGTTTCCTAAATTTCGACCCCGGGCCCACGTGCCCGGATTCCGAGATTTTTCTAAGGAAGTTGTTCTCTATCACCTAAGGATCACAAATATATGATTTCTAGTTCATTACATGGCAAATTTTTATGATAAATTCTTAGTTTTATTAAAACTCTAGGTCTAGCTCAAATCCTTGATTTTTACTAAATTTTTGGTGTTTAATCTACCTAATATACATGTATTTAAGCTAAGGATGAAGGGAAATTACTTACCTTACCAAGTTATGTGGAAACCCTCTCTTGGAAGAACCCAAATCGCCTAAGTGTAGAGTGAAAAATGAGAGAAATGAGTTTGAGTTCGTATTAAATGAACCCTTCTGCCCCCAGTTATTTTTGCATCTGCGGAAGTATTTCCGCTTCTGCGGAATTTGGCCGCTTCTGCGGCTTTTGGGATTTGGGGCTCGACCGCTTCTGCGGTCTGGGGGCCGCATAGGCAGAACCGCTTCTGCGGTCCCTGGGCCGCTTTTGCGGTTTCCCCTGGCCTGCCCCTTCTCGGCTTCTGCGATCTAATGACCGCATCTGCAGTCCCGCTTCTGCGGTCCAAGAACCGCAGATGCGGTTATGACAGAAGCAGCAAGCTTCAGTCATTTTCCAAATTTTAACTTCACTCGAGCCTCGCTCGTTTGATGTTCGTGGCACCCGTGCCCCGCCCGAACATACCGACAAGTCTGAAATCACGAGGCTGACCTACTCGAACCCTCGAAACACTCAAAACAACGCTAAATCGAGGAATCAACCCCAAAACCAAATGAATCAAATCATTGAACTTCAAGTTCTTAATTCTCCTCCAACGGGTCAAAACGCCCTTAAACTACTCGGATTGACACCAAATTTTACGGGTAAGTCTTAACTGATATTTTGGACTTGTACCAAGTTTCGGAATCGAAATCCGAACCCGATACCTAGGAAAACAATGATTTCTTAGTTTATTTAAACCTTTGAAACTTTAACTTAACAATTTCACATAAAAATTCATTACTTGGGCTAGGGACCTCGGAATTCGATTCCGGGCATACGTCCAGGTCCCATATTTTCCCACGGACCCTCAAAAATTGTCAAATCACGATTCCGGGCCCGTTTCCCCAAAATGTTGACCGAAGTCAAACTTGGCCTTTTTAAAGAAACTTAAAGAAGCAACTAGACTTATTCTTGCTCAAAACTATTCTAACTTCCGAACCACCTGTCCCCGCAAGTCATAAATTAGCTAAAGCAAGTTCAGGAAGTCTTATTTAAGGGAACGGGGTTCAAAAAATACAAAATGACCGGTCGGGTTGTTACAACTTTTGTGGGTATAAGTTGAACCTTTAGGATATGAATTGAAATTTTTGTGTATGAATTGAAATTTTAGGATATGAATTGAGCCTTTCGGATATGCATTGGACTTTTAGTTTATGTATTGGAATTTTAGTTTTTAAATTAAAATTTTAGTATATGAATTGAACTTTTGTGGATATGAGTTGAACCTTTATGATATGAATTGAACCTTTAGGATATGAATTGGACTTTTAGTTTATGTATTGGAATTTTAGTTTATAAATTTAAATTTTAGGATATGAATTGAACTTTTGTGGATATGAGTTGAACCTTTAGGATATGAATTGAATCTTTAGGATATGAATTGAAATTTTTGGATTATGTATTGGAATTTTAGTTTATAAATTGAAGTTTTAGGATATGAATTGAACATTTGTGGATATGAGTTGAACCTTTANAGAATCTCGAAACTAGCAAAACCCGAGCCTCGGAGCCGCTTCTCGAAAAATTACGAAATTCACATCACCGGATTCCTCGTCTCGCCGCGAGTCCATACATATAAAATTTACCAAAATCGGAGTTCGTTTGACCCTCCAAATTCCATTTTTACATCACTAATTTTCTCAAACCTAACTTCCATTTTTAACCTTTAATTCCTTGGATTTTTCAGTGTTAATCCATGATTTTACACCATAATATCATAATCTAAGTCTAAGAATCCATACCTGATGATAGCCCTCGAAACCCTCTTCAAAAATCGCCCAAAATCTCTTTAGTCCGAAGTTCAAAATGTTTCTTCTCTTTCAAAATCGTGAAAACACTGTTCACTTAAACTCAGCAAGGTTTCGCTTCTGCGGTTGGGATACCGCACCTGCGGCTCCCGCCTCTGCGCAAAATAACCGCTTCTGCGGTCTAACTTAAAATCCTCAGGACCGCTTCTGCGGTCACCACCCGCTCCTGCGATGTCCGCTTTTGCGGACTGCCTTTCGCTTCTGCGAAAATTGCCAAGCCCTCAAGGACCGCTTCTGCGATCACAGCTCCGCTTAAGCGGCTCCGCTTCTGCGGTCCAAGACCCACAGAAGCGAGAATACCAGAAACAGCATGCCTTCAGCTGTATGAAATTCCAAAAACTCCCTGTTAGCCATCCGAAATCATCCCGAGGCCCCCCGGGACCTCAACCAAAAGCACCAACATGACTTAAAACATTATCCAAACTTATTCCAATCATCAAAACACATCAAACAACACTAAAATTATCGATTCTCATCGGGTTCAAGCCTAAGTTCTTTAAAAACTTCCGAAACTCGCATTCGATCAAAAACCCAACCAAGCGACGTCCGACTGACCTAAAAATTTGCAGACATATCCAAAATCACCTAACGAAGCTACTGCAACTCTCAGAATTCCATTCCGACCCTCGAATCAAAATCTCACATATCAACCGGATTTCGCCAAAATGCTAACTTCGCCAATTCAAGCCTAATTCTACACCGGACCTCCAAAACCAATTCAGATCACGCTCCCAAGTCACAAATCATCTCCCGAAGCTAACCGGATCATCGGAAATCACATCCGAACCTTCGAACTCATAAGTCAACATCCGGTTGACTTTTCCAATTTAAGCCTTCCTTAAAGAGACTAAGTGTCTCATTTCCTATCCAAACTAATTCAATTCAACTCTAACTCACTCGTTGCTGATAATGAAACATGAAGAAGCAATAAATAAGGAAAACAGGGCGGTAATACCTGATACGGCGGGTCGGGTCGTTACATAAAGGCTTACAAGGTCGAACTCTAACTATTTAGGCAATTTTCTAACCATTAACACAAGTTTTCTAAATTCCGACCCCGGGCCCACGTGCCCGAATTCCGAGATTTTTTGAAGGAAGTTGTTCTCTATCACCTAAGGATCACAAATATATGATTTCTAGTTCATTACATGGCAAATTTTTATGATAAATTCTTAGTTTTATTAAAACCCTAGGTCTAGCTCAAATTCTTGATTTTTACTAAATTTTTGGTGTTTAATCTACCTAATATACATGTATTTAAGCTACGGATGAAAGGAAATTACTTACCTTACCAAGTTATGTGGAAACCCTCTCTTGGAAGAACCTAAATCGCCTAAGTGTAGAGTGAAAAATGAGAGGAATGAGTTTGAGTTCGTATTAAATGAACCCTTCTGGCCCTAGTTATTTTCGCATCTGCGGAAGTATTTCCGCTTCTGCGGAATTTGGCCACTTCTGCGGCTTTTGGGATTTGGGGCTCGACCGCTTCTGCGGTCTGGGGGCCGCATAGGCAGAACCGCTTCTGCGGTCCCTGGGCCGCTTTTGCGGTTTCCCCTGGCCTGCCCCTTCTCCGCTTCTGCGATCTAATGACCGCATCTGCGGTCCCGCTTCTGTGGTCCAAGAACCGCAGATGCGGTTATGACAGAAGCAACAAGCTTTAGTCATTTTCCAAATTCTAACTTCACTCGAGCCTCGCTCGTTTGACGCTCGGGGCTCCCGTGCCCCGCCCGAACATACCGACAAGTCTGAAATCACGAGGCGGACCTACTCGAACCCTCGAAACATTCAAAACAACGCTAAATCGAGGAATCAACCCCAAAACCAAATGAATCAAATCATTGAACTACAAGTTCTTAATTCTCCTCCAACGGGTCAAAACGCCCTTAAACTACTCGGATTGACACCAAATTTTACGGGTAAGTCTTAACTGATATTTCGGACTTGTACCAAGTTTCGGAATCGAAATCCGAACCCGACACTTGGGAAAACAATGATTTCTTAGTTTATTTAAACCTTTGAAACTTTAACTTAACAATTTCACATAAAAATTCATTACTCGGGCTAGGGACCTCGGAATTCGATTCTGGGCATACGCCCAGGTCCCATATTTTCCCACGGACCCTCAGAAATTGTCAAATCATGATTCCGGGTCCATTTCTCCAAAATGTTGACCGAAGTCAAACTTGGCCTTTTTAAAGAAACTTAAAGAAGCAACTAGACTTATTCTTGCTCAAAACTCTTCTAAATTCCGAACCACCCGTCCCCGCAAGTCATAAATTAGCTAAAGCAAGTGCGGGAAGTCTTATTTAAGGGAACGGGGTTCCAAAATGCAAAACGACCGGTCGGGTCGTTACAGTGGCCCTTTCTTTATTGGCTTCTAAACAAATAGACCGGCAAACTTTTGGAACTTCCGTTGGCATGAACCCTCAGATCTCGTTTAGTTTTCAACAAACTTATTGTGCATGTTGCTTCCTGGGTATGTCCTCTTCGATGTGCCAGGATAGAACTCACTTTGTATAATTGGAAAGCTGGTAACAGATGTTAAATCATTTCTCGGTTGTTTTAACAAAGACTGACTCAAAATAAAAATGCAAATGGACAAAATGACGCGATGTAAAAGTGAGAAGGAATAGTATTTAACTGAAAATGCCACTTTACGGGGAGAGAAAGAAAAAGGGGCTCCTTTGAATATGGTAGCCAACTTTAATGATCATGACATGCATTTTGGACTTAGCGGCCGAATCTATCCAACCAATCTACCCTTTCCTCTTGTTGTTCCTTTTCGTCTTTGAAGTTGGCCTCTTTGTGCCAATCATTTGCATCAAATCACAGCTCACCTTCGACCAGTGGTGCCCTGAAAGGTTTTCACCAACCGACCTCTCTCATTTATTTATCTCTACTTATCATCGCCTTATAGTGCCCATGAGGGTTTTCAACAGTAAGACTCTCTCATTTCCATTCATTATCTCTTCTTTGTTTTCGCCTTTTTGTGTGAGCAACTTGACATTGTTCTACGTTGTGTGACAATTGTTGCTTACTGCGTATTTCCCTTGGCATTCTTAAGACTATTTGGAAGGTCTTTATTTGGAAGGCTTTTGGAGAGGGTTAGAAAGAAAGGGTCACATTAAGGCTCAAAATAGACTTAAGATGATAGGGTTGTATATTTACAACTCTTGGAATCGACTCTTCATAAAAACCTAAAAAAAAAAAAATTGCCCCAGTTTCAGATACTGGGAAATTTTTATTTTTGATTTGGTTAGACTGAACCCTAGTGTAGAGCTGCCTACGTATCCTTTAATGGAATCAAGTCAAATGTAGTTCAAACTAACATGAAAGATTTCTTTATTGTTTTTCTATTCATTTTTCATTTTTCATTTTTTCAGTTTTCTTTTCTCTTTCCTTTTCTTCTCTCTTTTTTTTTTTTTATAAATAATCAGATTGTCCTAGCTCCTATCTTTCTGGTGGCATGGATCTTCGATTGTTTGTTTGTTTTTTTTTTTGTTTTTTTGACTATATACTTGATTCCAAAAGAGGGGGGGTCGAAGAAAAATAAAACCAGCTCAAAAGGGGTAACGAAGGGTATAAAGTGTTTGGGTAGCAGAAAAAAGGGCCTTCCAGCCTCAAGAATGCCAAAAATTCTATCTCTTCTCAGGTTCGACATTGATGGACATGACTGTCTTCTTGGTTTTGTCAGTTGTATAGTTCGTAGCCAATATCTTGTTCGCAACAAATGACTTTTGACAATTTGGAGTCACTTTTTCTTGGTCCTTGTTCTGATGTAGAAGGGTGCACTTCAGTACCACCTAATCACTTTAAATTCCCTGGAATGCACCTTCTTTTGGGATTTGGGTCATCTTCCGTGATATGATCAGATTATGCAGGCCATGGCAAAAAGCCTTTCATTGATTAGCCCAACAAAACATTCAATTATCCTTAAGCCGATATTCATGATAGGTTTGAGATAAAAATCTTTAACCTCTACGGATATGACTATTTTGGTTCCATGTGACAGACTTATCATCAAAGTTCTTCAACCTCTTATTTATCCTCCAAGTATTTTTCCTCAATTCAATTCAAGATTGGACAAGCTTCTAAAATCTAGCCGAAAACTCCGCATGCATGTCGTGTCACTAAAATTGGCGTGAAAAGAAATATATATGCAAGAAGAACTAAACACAATGGATTAAAACGACACAAAGAAGAGAAAAAAAAGTTGCATTTCATTGATTAAGAATAGAGAGGTTTGATGACAAGACAAACAAACAACATCTGGATCACAACCTCGAAATAATCCGGATGATAGAAATTATGACAAAATAAGTTACCAAGACTCCTTCCCGGCAAGGAAGGGAGCGACTTTCCAATTATCAAGCTCAACATCTTAGCTACGAATTTGCACATCAGCATCAAACAAGATCTTCAACAATTTTGATTGCCTTGCATTCAGTGGACAGGTTCTTGACATTTTCCACCAAANAGGTGGCTTTTTAAGTCCGCCGTCAAATCCCAGGGCTCAACCCTGGACAGGCGGTGGAAACTACCAAGCTGGAGTACGGTAGGGGCAGAGGGAATTTCCGGTGGAGCGGTGAAATGCGTAGAGATCGGAAAGAACACCAACGGCGAAAGCACTCTGCTGGGCCGACACTGACACTGAGAGACGAAAGCTAGGGGAGCGAATGGGATTAGATACCCCAGTAGTCCTAGCCGTAAACGATGGATACTAGGCGCTGTGCGTATCGACCCGTGCAGTGCTGTAGCTAACGCGTTAAGTATCCCGCCTGGGGAGTACGTTCGCAAGAATGAAACTCAAAGGAATTGACGGGGGCCCGCACAAGCGGTGGAGCATGTGGTTTAATTCGATGCAAAGCGAAGAACCTTACCAGGGCTTGACATGCCGCGAATCCTCTTGAAAGAGAGGGGTCCTTCTGCAGAAATCCTCTTGGACCTCAACTGGCGATCCTGTCTATCAATAATGGCAACTGGCTCCTCCTCGTAGCCTAAGCTCTCATCTAACTGAATGGTACTGAAATCCAACACGTGTGAATGGTCGGCATGATACTTCCGAAGCATCAATACATGGAAGACTGGATGAACTCCCGATAAACTGGGAGGTAAAGCAAGCTCATAGGCAACCTCTCCAACTCGCCTCAACACCTCAAAGGGGCCAATAAACCTTGGGCTTAGCTTGCCCTTCTTCCCAAACCTCATAATGCCCTTCATTGGCGAGATTTTCAAGAGAACCTTCTCGCCAATCGTGAATGATACATCACGTGCCTTCTGATCCGCGTAACTCTTCTGCCTGGACTGAGCTGTGCGGAGCCTCTCCTGAATCAACTTTACCTTATCCAAGGCATCCTGTACCAAATCTGTGCCAAGTAACTTAGCCTCACTGGGCTCAAACCACCCAATAGGAGAACGACAACGCCGACCATACAATGCCTCATACGGGGCCATCTCTATGCTGGACTGATAGCTATTATTGTATGCAAACTCCGCCAAGGGCAAGAACTGATCCCACTGCCCTCCAAAGTCGATCACACATGCTCTAAGCATATCCTCTAAAATCTGAACAGTCCGCTCCGACTGCCCGTCGGTCTGAGGATGGAATGCCGTGCTGAGCTCTACGCGAGTCCCCAACTCACTCTGAATAGCTCTCCAGAAATGGGAAGTGAATTGAGGGCCTCTGTCCGATATGATGGAAACCGGCACACCGTGCAACCTGACTATCTCCCGAATGTAAATATGAGCATATCTCTCCGCCGTATAGGTAGTCACCACCGGAATGAAGTGGGCCGACTTGGTCAACCTATCCACAATAACCCACACTAAATCAAGCTTCCACTGAGTCTGCGGCAACCCAACCACGAAATCCATGGTAATGCGCTCCCACTTCTATTCCGGAATGGGCATCTGCTGAAGTAGGCCACCTGGCCTCTGGTGCTCATATTTGACCTGCTGGCGATTCAAACATCTAGCAACATACTCCACTATGTCCTTCTTCATCCTCCGCCACCAGTAGTGCTGTTTCAAGTCACGATACATCTTCGTGGCACCCGGATGAATGGAATACCTCGAACTGTGGGCCTCCTCTAGAATCCTCTCTCTCAAGCCATCAACATTAGGAACACATACACGGCCCTGTAGCCGTATCACACCATCCTCGCCAATAGAAATCTCCTTGGCACCTCCCTGAAGTACCGTCTCTCTGAGGACCGCCAAATGTGGATCATCGAACTGTCGGGCCTTAATCTGCCCCAATAACGAAGACTGAGCAACCACACATGCTAGAACTCGGCTGGGCTCCGAAATGTCCAACCTCACAAGTCTGTTAGCTAAAGACCGGATGTCCAAAGCTAATGGTCTCATCTCGGCAGGAATGAACGCCAAGCTACCCATACTCTCCGCCTTTATGCTCAAGGCATCCGCGACCACATTCGCCTTACCTGAATGATAAAGAATGGTAATGTCATAATCCTTTAGTAACTCAAGCCACCTGCGCTGCCCCAAATTAAGATCTCTCTGCTTGAACAAATGCTGCAAGCTGCGATGGTCGGTGTAAACCTCACATGACACCCTATACAAATAATGACTCCATATCTTGAGAGCATGGACAATCGCCGCCAACTCTAGATCGTGCACAGGGTAATTCTTCTCATGAACCTTCAGCTGACGTGAAGCATATGCAATAACTCGCCCCTCCTGCATCAATACACATCCCAAGCCAACGCGAGAAGCGTCGCAATACACTGTATACATCCCTGAACCGGAAGGCAATACAAGAACTGGTGTCGTAGTCAAAGCCGTCTTGAGCTTCTGGAAGCTCTCCTCACAATCATCGGACCAATAGAACGGGGCACCCTTTTGGGTCAATCTGGTCAGAAGTGATGCAATAGATGAAAAGCCCTGCACAAATCGCCGGTAATAAACTGCTAACCCCAAGAAACTCCTGATCTCGGTCACTGAAGTAGGACGTGGCCAACTCTGAACTGCCTCAATCTTCTTGGGATCCACCTTAATACCCTCCCCTGACACTACATGCCCCAAGAATGCTACTGACTCCAGCCAAAACTCACACTTGGAGAACTTAGCATAAAGCTGCTGCTCTCGCAAGGTCTAAAGCACTACTTTCAAATGCTCCTCGTGCGTAAATTCGGAATGGTTAACGGGAAGATTTGAGACTTGAGAGATTGTAGAAAATTTGCTGCTTCTGGTGTTTTCGCACCTGCTGTTTGGGGGCCGCAGGTGCGGCGCCGCATGTGCGAGGGAGAGGCTGCAGAAGCGGTTCTGGAGGGGATTGTCAGGAATCCGCAAATGCGGTTGTGGGAGCCGCATCTGCGGAACCGCAAATGCGGTAGATGGATCGCAGATGCGGCAGAGGCCGGCTTTAATGAATTTTCGCAGAAGAGGATGGGTTGACCGCATATGCGGTACCGCAGATGCGGAAAAGCCTGGGCAGAATGTATATATTTCTTCTTTCGCGATTTTTGAAGGGTTTAACCATTTTTAAACTCGGAATTGGGAGCTTTGGGCAATTTTGAAGAGAGGAATCAAAGGGACTTCGTTAAGGTAAGGATTTTGGACCTAAACACACTTCTATGGTAATATTTCATGAATTAAGACTGAAATGAAAGGAATTAAAGGACTAAAAATGGAGGATTAGGGCTTGGGTTTAAGAAGCCTTTAAATGGGAATTTGAGGGGTAATTTGGACTCCGATTTTAGCAATTTTGATATGTATGAACTCGTGGGGAGATAAGGAATCCGTTGGTGTAAAAATTTCTGAGTTTCGAAAAGTGGGCCCGAGGCTCGGGTTTTGCTAATTTCGGAATTTTTGTTATTTTTTGATTATTTTTCGCTTGGGCTTTGTTCCCTTAGCATATTTTGACGTCTTCGTTCTGATTTTGGATAGATTCGACGCGCGTGGAGGCCAATTCGAAGGGCAAAGGTATCGCGAGCTAGAGATTTAGCCGGTTCGAGGTGAGTAATGATTGTATATGATGTCCTGAGGGTTTGAAACCCCGGATTGCACATCGTAGTGCTATGTTGAGGTGAGACACACGCTTGTTGACGAGCGTGGGGTCGTGCACTATTGGGGATAGTGACTTGGTCCGTCCCGGTTGATGATTTTATCGTGTATTTGACTGAAACTTATTTGCTATCACTATGACTTGGGCTGAATGCCATAATTGGGCTTCGTGCCAACTACTTGAACCCTTCGGGGCTTTTATTTGATATTTCCTCAATGTTTTGACTTACTATTTGAACTCAGTCAGGTTAATTTCCACTGTTTTACTACTCAGCAATTTTTACTCAGTTTTGAGACTTAAATGATATTTTTAAATGATGTTTTGGGCTGAGAAACACTATTTTACTATTGCCCGAGGGGCTTCTGAGTATTTTTGACTGAGTAAGGCCGAGGGCCTATGTTGTGAGGAGACATTGATACTGATTTGAGGCCGAGGGCCTGAGATATGTACGCCACGAGGTGGCTTGAGTGATATTAAGTCATTGATACCCATTCTTTATTAAGTCAAGTGCTGGCCCGATGGCCAAAGTGGCCCAAAACGGGCCAGCAGTTAAAATACCCAAATAGCTGACCCATTCCCTTTTATATTGGCCAATACTAATAAAAGTCGGCCCATTTTTGATAAGAAGGTTGTCCATTCTTTAAAATAGCAAGCTGACACAACTTTTATATTTTCATTTAATTGAAATGCCTCAATGAAAAATCAAATTTCTATTTCATTAAATAAGTTTATAACTTAGTTTCTTTTATAATTAATTTAAGGGCTAGGCAATTAGTAGGGGATGCTTTAATCTTTTTTATTCGCGGAATCGCTTGCGTAGCGTGATGTTCAACATTCAATAAATTAATTCAACAACCTCGTACTATATTCAATAGCTTTAATTATTTTCTAATTTAATTAATCCTCTGTTAAAATCGCGGACTCGCTTGCGTAGCGCAATAGTTGATATTTAATTAATTTTTTCAAATATAGTAATTCTCCCAAAAGTCATAGCGTGCTAATAATTCTTTGTCATGACAGCGGATTTCCTTGTGTAGCACTGTTATGACAAAATTAATAACATTCGTCTCGGTCGCACATTCGCTTGTGTGGTGCGGTTAGGACAATTTAATATTATTCAAATCATTCTTCAACAATTTCAAGAAATAAAAGCCGATAGGTAACACATAAAAATCATGTAAATAATAGTTTGTCCAAATTAATTCAAGCCAAGTTTTAAGTCAATGAAGAGACCGTGCTAGAACCACGGGACTCGGGAAATGCCTTAAACCTTCTCCCCCTTCAACAGAATTCCTTACCCGAATTTTATTTCGCGGACCGATAAAAATAGAGTCAGACCTTCCTTTGACTAGGGATTCAAATAAAAGGTGACTTGGAACACCGAAAAATCAACTCCAAGTGGCGACTCTGTAAATAAATTAATCCCTACTCAAATTTGTCACTTCAATTGGAAAACCTCTTTAACCCACAATCCATAACGCACATGATTCTTTTGGGGGGTAAAAAGGTTGTGACAGTCACTATACGATTTATATACAATGAATTGTCACTATACAAAATATATACAAATAGACTGTCACTATACAAAAAATATACTAACTAGAGTGTCTCTATACAAAATATATACCAAAGTAACTGTCACTATACAAAAGATATACAAAATAGACTGTCACTACACAAAAAATATATAATATTGACATTTCGGGCTATTAGATGTCATCAACTTTAATTCAACATATTTTGTATTATAGATTATAGTGCTTCTTCACGTTGAGTATAAAGTTTATAAGATTCATCAATTTCTCAAGCTATTTTGAGTTATGATCACTACTATTGATGGAGAAAAAATAATACGGGGAGCTGAAATTTTATGCAAATAACGTAAGCTTCAGAGTAGCTTTATCGTGACAGTGAATAGGAAAAAGGGAGAAAAAAAAAACTTTGAGTCACTACTAAAAAATACTAAAAAATCGGGCAAAACCGTCCAAAAAACCGATCAAAGTTGGTCGGTAATGGCCAATTACCGATCAAAATGCGACCATTTACGTGTGGACGGTATATTGACGATCGGAAGGGCATACCGACCAAAATTGGTTCGAAATTACCGACCAACGTTGGTCGGCATGCTTTAAACTACCATCTGACACTGTAAATGGTTTACCGACCAAAGCTGGACGGAAAAATATTTTATTAATCTAATTTTACCGACCAAAGTTGGTCGGTGTATTAAATTTATTAATTTTTTGTACCGACCAACTTTCGTCGGTACTTGAAAATATGTTTATTTTATAATATTAAAATTTAATAAAACCGACCAACTTTGGTCGGTATTTGAAAAATATATTTTTGTTTAAATAATTAAAATTCAAAATTACCGACCAACTTTGGTCGGTTATGATGAATTCTTGGAATTCATTGTTCATTAACCGACCAACTTTGGCCGGTAATTTAGAATTAAATTTTTTTTTGATACGTTGCTCCAATATTTTTCAAGCCAAATGGCATGATTTTATAGTAACAAGTCTCCTTGCTCTGTGATAAATGAGGCCTTTCCCTCATCTGGAGGGTCCATTTTTATCTTATTATAACCGGAGTAAGCATCTAGAAAACTTAAAAGTTCATGACATATGGTAGAATCAATTAACTAGTATATGTGCGATAAAGGAAATGACTATTTAGAACAAGCCTTATTTAAACCGGTATAATCTACGCAGACTCGCCACTTTCCATTCTTTTTTGGAATCACAACAGTATTAGCTAACCAGTCAGGGTATTTTACCTCTCGTATTGAACCAACTTTCAGAAGTCTTGTACCCTGGATCACTTGATTTTTAAATGCTCCTTGCTTCATTGACAGGTGGATGTAACAGATCCTCATTCAGCTTATGGGTCATCACCTCCAGTGGTATACCTGTCGTATCTAAATGCGACCAAGCAAAGCAATCTGCGTTAGCACGTAAAAATTAAATTAACTCACCTTTCGTGTTCGGGCTCAAGTTCGCGCCGATGTAAACTTTCTGTCAGGATAATGGACAAATAATATTACATCTTCGAGCTCCTTCGTGGTTGTTTTGATATTCTCATTTTTCTCTGGTTCATGAATCATATCAGTCTTGAATCCACATTAGTTTGACTTTGTGGACTTTTAGTTGAGGTAGGGATAGAATTATCCCCAACTGAATTCTTTAATTACTATTTCGCATCTGCATCGTTGGATGTTGCATTTGCAATCACCACTGAATTAATATTTCATGTTTCCTATTGATCTCCCCCGATTTGTTGGATCCCCCACTGTGGTGGGAATTTGATGACTTGATATAACGTGGACGAGACAACATCCATATCATGAATTCATGGCCTACCTAAGATTATATTATTGGCCATATACGCGTTTATTATCTGGAACTTTGTGTATTTGAGGACACCTTCTGCAAATGTAGCTAATACAACTTCCCCTTCCGTAACGACGCTCGAATTATCGAACTCAGATAATGATCGTGCTTTTGGTATGATTTTATCATCTGCTTGCATTTCATTTACCACTCTCAGTAAAATGATGTTCACTGAGCTACCTGGTCAATCAAAACTCGTTTAACATTACTATCATGTAAAGATATTACCATTGCATCATTGTGAGGAATCATCAAGCCATCCACGTCTTCATCATCAAACACTATGTTTTCGCCTTCCAAGACTTGGCGAACTCGTTTCCCATGAGTGACGGTGACCTTTGATATCTTTTTCGCAGCCGTGTACGGTACCACATTAACTTCTTCTCCCCCGGTTATGACGTTTACCGTTCTTTTTGGTGATGGGGGATTCAATGGTTCTTGCTTGATTTTCATGTATGATTGTTTTCCATTTTCACTGAATAGATCAGTGAGATAGCCTTGCTTCAGTAGATATTCAACTTCCCCTTGTAAGAGCCTCCAATCTGTTGTTCTATGGCCATGATCATTGTGAAACTCACACTAGAATTCTGGGTTCCTTTTGTTTGGATTCGATGTCATCTCTTTTGGCCATCGTACCTTGTCTCTCATTCCCCCCAGAACAGCCACCAATTCAGAAGTGCTGATGTTGAAACTATAATCTCAAATTCTTGCTTGAGTACTGGAATCGTTGCCTCGGGTGTCCCGTTCCTTTTTTAATCGAGAAGAAGAAGTTTCATTTTGCCTTGCTCTTGAATCGAACCGCGCATTCTCTTATTTAGGCCGGGAATCTCGCCCCGCATGTCAAAAATAAGGCTTGTACCTATTCTTACCAGACCTTTTCTCTGATTCCGAGCGTCTAGACCCTGGCCTTTCATGTGCCCGTGGCTGAGTTACCGTATCTTATTCTATCCGCAGATTCGTGTTGTATCGATTGTACACATCGTTCCAAGTAGTTACAGGAAACTCCCACAAACTCTCTTTCAACCTCCTCGTGGCTTCTGAATTTTTCTCATTCAAATTGCTTGCAAATGCCATAGCCGCCCAATTATCGGGTACTCATGGTATCATCATTCTCTCACGTTGGAATCTATCTACGAACTATCTGAGCAATTATGTACTTCCCTATTTAACTTTGAAGATATCTTTCATCCTTTCTTAACTTTTTGAGCCCCCCAAAGTGCTTTTATAAACGAATTTGCAAGCTTAGCACTACGTTAACACCCCTTTCGTGAGAGTGATCACGCCCAACTCTAGTCCTAGAAAGGATAAGCGGTCGCTGCAAATATAATCCGGTTTACAAGTCTGGAGTCGAATCCCACAGAGAACTAAGACTTAGCTACAGTTGTTCACTATCACCAAGAATACAAGCTTGAACAATTCCTAACTTATAGATATTAAGATTCTTGTGTTTAACTAACTAACTAACAAATTAAAATAATAAATTAACACTAAAGATACTACAAGTTGGAGAAAAGATTAAGGAGGTCTAGAGTTATGATTTTCCCAATTGTCGGAATCCTTCCCGCTATGTCTTCTATAATTTCGCCTAAGTATTCTCTACCGATCATGAGCGCTCTGCGTGTTGTAATTCTCTCCCGAGTAATTACGATAATCTACTAGACATACTCTCCCGAGTTACGCTAGCTGGATTTAATTACAGCTCACTTAGATCGCACCCGAGGTTTTTATCCCTAATCCCACCTTTAAACCCTTGGTTATTGATTCCTCACATACGTCGGGAGTGATGTTGTTCAACAACTACCTAAATATGCACTCTCTCCCGAGTAATACATACTAAATAGGCAAGCTAATTGAGAGCCCTTCAATCAACCACAAGAATAATATAGTTGAACAAATAGAGAAAATACTACGGCTCAATTATATAAAAACATAACAAGAAATTTATCCCACAAAAGGTTCCATCAAAATCCTAGATAACAAATTAGTTATTCATAATAGTATGTAAAACTACAATACTAAAAGTCATAACCAACAATGAAAAATAGGAAGAGGAAGGAAAAAGTCGTGGAAGAATTCCCCGTCTTGCCCTATTGTGTCTCTGCCTCCTTAGGTCGAATATCTGTCAAAAATATGTCCAACTTCCTCAAAATACTATTTTTCTATATATATATATACCAAGTAGGGTTGGGCCCAAACAATTATACCTTCTCCAATGTGAAAAAGGACAAGTTTCCAGGCCTGGACTAGCGCGGGCGCGCTAGTGGCCACGCATATTAACAAGTGCACTGCCTCAGTCCGCGACCAGGTCCGCGATCGCGGTTTCGACCGCGTTTTTCACCCTGTTCAGTTTGGAATTTGGAAAATCGTAAAACATGAAAGTTGCATCCCTTTGAGTTAGCTTTCCAACCATATATTGTAGAACCCAAATGGAGTTCTGAGCAAAACGTTATGTGCATTTTACTAGACAGTGCGCAATATGCCTACTCGATTTTCGTTTGTTCTAACTATCATCCATTGACCCCTGAACACGATCCCGGCTTAATTCCTTGAGCTTTTACTCAGACTTCAAATCTCCAAATCACTTGAGTTTATTCCATAACATCTACATAACTCGGAATCACTCCTACAAGGCATAAAACATACAATTAATGCAAGACACTAGTGATTAAAGCTCAATCTCAATTAAAGCGCAGTAAATTTGAGTGTAATAAGCGACTAAAATACGCAATTATAGCCTATCATCAACACCTCACACTTAAAACATTGCTCGTCCTCGAGCAATCAAACTACACTTTATATAGACACGACCCTTTTTATTAAACAATTCTCCGAACTCATCACACCAAGAATATTTAAAATAGACTAAGCACAAAAGCGTAACATCTTCACCTCAAGATTTGACTCACAAGTACCACGCATTATTAAAAACTCACCCACTTACTCTAACATAGATATCACTGACATTACCTTTCCTGCATGAATCAAGTGCCCCGACGCAACAAAAGAGAGTAGTTCCACACAATAAAATTTAAGAGCACTTAGGAACTCAAGATAGAATGAATTCACTCACTCTCATAAATAACATTCATATGCCACAAAAGATGCACCATAAGCTTGCTCGTAGTGTATTACTCTTCTACTAATCGAGCTCATTCAATCTAGGATCAAGTAGGATTTTATTTGGTTGTAATGTAGGCTGCGGAACGGGTAGGATACATTTAGATATAAGAGTGACTACACCTCCCTAAGAACTTTAATACATATACTTTAACATTCAAATCTCATACTTATGTCAAACCGCCTTCACATCAATGTATTTTACCCCATACCTCTTTAAGCACAAGCACAATTACTTCAGGAGTCACCACTTATCAAGAATTTTTTTTTTCACAACAATACAACTTTTTTCCCTTTTTTTAAAAATTCATGTGGCTCTTACTTTTTCAAAATAGTACACCTCTCTCCTTATTTCATTAGTTCCACTCAAAAGCCAAACCAACCACCCCACACTTTAACTTTTACACAACTCATAACAATTCAAGTGCTCATGAGAGGTTAGAAGGTTCAAATAGATGGTTAATTCAAACAAATGGGTAAGGCTTGTAATGTGGTTGTCAAAGAAACAGGATTACAGGCTCAAAGGGGTTAATTACGATACATAACAATTAGGCGGGTAAAGTATACATATCTGGCTCAACAAAGAACGCCTATATCACTTCTAAGACTGAACAAAACTACTATTTCTCTTTGCAAACACACGGGGCAAGTTCTAGGTATCAAATGCAATGCACAGAATAACAACAAACCTCACACACACATATGGCACATAACTCATTCAGGATTGGATTCATCAAGACACTCTAGTCAAAGCAGTTAAGCAAATTTAAAATCATACAATTTAAGGTACTTATACAAGAGTCAAAAACTGAGCCTAAGCGTCACAACCAAAGTACTCACTATTCTCAAGGCATAACAAAGTCAAGAGATATTGCTTCATTTCAAAACACAACACAATGGCTCCTATTCCTAAAAAAAGACTAACTACACCCGGTTCAAATAAAACCCTTGGAAAAGAACCGCGGCACAAAGAAAAACCAAAGGGGAATTGCTACACTACCTAACAAAAAAAAATTGTTTTTTTTTCTTTAGACTAAAATCCCTCAAGAAAATTATCTAATAGATCCATCGTCGGGAAAAGTCCAATCTTTTCTATTTAAAAAAATATTTAATTAAACTAACATAACTAAAATAGCATAGAAAGTCACCCAGAAAATCTCCTCACCCCACACTTAAAATTGTGCATTGTCCCCAATGTACACCATACTAATAAGAGGGTAAACGAAACTCCCTAGTAGGCCAAAGGCCGAAGCACTAACAGCTCATGGGGTACTCAGACTTCTCTCAGGCTTGGTCCTTCGTGTGGGTACCTCACACTTAGTTCCAACCATCTGGTTTGTTGTTGCATCCTTCCAATAGCTTTGCATTTCATGCTCCTAAACAAAATCGACACTACAAAAATGATACAATTAGAAATAAAATAAAAATAAAAATAAAATAAAATAAAGCAGTAAAGTTGGATTGCCTCCCAACAAGCGCTTGATTTAACGTCGCGGCACGGCGTGAATCACTTTTTCCCTCCACCTTGAACTTATGAATTGAGCCCCCAATTTGGCTTCAAGTATTCGATTATGCTCCAGGGGCGGTGGAATAAATATAATTGGCCCAAACAACCATTGTACTATTTTACACTTCTTGGCTTTTAGTTGAGGTATGTAGTCCTATCTTTCTGGCAAGAAAAATTCCTGACTATGTGCACCTTGTTCCTCATTCCTTGACTCCTCAATCGGCTCGAATGACTCTATTTCCATATCATCATCCAAGCCCAATGTGGAAAAATGTTTGGAGTGAGGACCAATGCACTCAAACACATGAACTTCAGGAATTTCAACATCCTCAACATCAATGATACTAGAGTCAACAAAATTTGTATCCTCAAAGTCCTTAACTGACTCTAGTCTCACTTCTTCAACATTGACATCCTCAAATTGTAGCTGGATAGGTTGTTGATGTTCTACTATGACATCCCCGATTAACACCTCAACTTCATGCTCTTCTTGGCTACTATCCTCAATATTGGCTTGTTGAGCATTAAAAGCTCCAACCACTTGACTCAATTGAGCCTCCAACTAGCGAATACTTGCCTCTTGCCTTTCTATCTGCAATTGTTTTTCATTATTTTGTTTTAGAAGGCACTTTAACATATCCTTGATCTCCTTCAGGTCTGCATCCCCAGGTTCTTTGTTCCTGTTAACTTCACAAGAAAAGGTAGAACCATCATATTAAAGAGTTGAGGGAAGATAAGAAATATAAGCATAACCATAAAAGTGACCATTTTTACCACCACACACATGACATACATTTCACAAATAAGATTGAGTTGATGCATATAACTCGCTCTCAGGAACATTTTGAAAATTTTGCCATGGGTGGTTTCCTTCACAATATGTAAGGAGATCAATAGTAGAATTATCTACACCTAAATTCCCATAATTCCAAGATGTCATGTTTCTCAAATCAACAATTATAAAAAATTTAAAAAAAAGTTTAAACTTGAACCCTAGCAATATATACAGCTACAACTACACTGTTAGTTCCCCGGCAACGGCGCCAAAATTTGATCACGCCCAACTCTAGTCCTAAAAAGGATAAGCGGTCGCTGCAAATATAATTCGGTCTAAATGTCCGGAGTCGAATCCCACAGAGAACTAAGGCTTAGCTAAAGTTGTTCACTATCACCAAGAATACAAGCTTGAACAATTCCTAACTTATAGATATTAAGATTCTTGTGTTTAGCTAACTAACTAACAAATTAAAATAATAAATTAACACTAAAGATACTACAAGTTGGAGAAAAGATTAAGGAGGTCTAGAGTTATGATTTTCCCAATTGTCGGAATCCTTCCCGCTATGTCTTCTATAATTTCGCCTAAGTATTATCTACCGACTATCATCCGTTGACCCCCGAACACGATCCCGGCTTAATTCCTTGAGCTTTTACTCAGACTTCAAATCTCCAAATCACTTGAATTCATTCCATAACATCTACATAACTCGTAATCACTCCTACAAGGCATAAAACACACAATTAGTGAAAGACACTAGCGATTAAAGCTCAAACTCAATTAAAGTGCAGTAAATTTGAGTGTAATAAGCGACTAAAATACGCAATTATAGCCTATCATCAGAGAGTTTAGCCAAACTTCTTGACCAAGACTAATTCAATTTCCTGCTTGATTAAATCATTGCCTTTTACCGCCGTAGTGAATGCAGTAGTGTGATCCCGTGGGTCAGATGTCCCATCATAATTATTGATGTTAGACATTTTAAACTTTTTGGGAATTGGCAAAGGTTTTGCACTCAGCTTCCAAGGCTGTTGTGAATATCTATCAATATCCACATCCTTATTTAGAGGAGGCACGTTAGGTATTCAGTCTATACGCTCATTTTGCGCCTTCAGTCGTTTCTGCAAATTTAGTACTAAACTTTTTATATTGGAATTATTCGGTGTACCTGATCCTCTATCTCTGAATTTGTTTGGCATCTCTCCACTTCCAGAACTGTCAAGTCCTGAACGCGGATTTTCCAAGGTAGTATTCACTGGTGGTGGAGTTTGTGTTTCATCGGGCAACCTACTCGCAAAAGCTCGTAGTGCTTCCTTCACGTGTTGTGCAATCAACTGCTTCAAAGCATCCTACTCTATGGTTTGTTCACCTCCCCGTTGCCCATCAGTATGTGAAGCAGAACTTTCAGGTGAATTTTCTCGTGAATGCTGAGGAGTACCTGTAGGTGTGTGATGTGGTGGAGTTCCACCTTGTTGATTCAGCTGGTTATTTTCGTTAGCAGCAGACATGTTTGTTGCTAAAAAATGAGATTCGGAAAGTAAATAGATTATCAAATTTCCGGTAGCGGAGACCAATTTATTTAACCCAAAAATAGATTTTTTGGTAAAAGCTAATATTAGGAATAAATCGGGTTACTGATAACCAAATTTACTTCATTTTCTTGGTAATTAAAAGAATAGGAAAAAAATAATGAAAATAATAGGTAAGGAAAGAAAGCTTAATGTTGATTGCTAATCTCTCCCAGAATTGCGGTTTGAACACTTGAATAAAGTAAAAGGCTGATTGCATATATTAAAAAAATATTCAGATGCCTTTATAAATGAGTAATGGGTCCTTATATAAGGATACACAATTATAACGGTTTCCCTACTTAATTCCGGCTCGTTAATGGCACTAGTTGCCTTGATTGCTCGTTACCATATTTAATTGTAACGGTTATAATAATAACTGAAGATTTTCCGTAATTAATATCAATACCGATTTTCCTTCCTTATTTATAACAAATTCATGAATATTCCCCTTTTACGGTCTTCATTATTCTCGTGCTTATTTCTTCTTTTCCAGTTATCAAGGCCAGTACCTCTTCTGATGCTCGTGCCTTTTAGTTTTCTTTTATTGACTCAACTGAAAATTCCACTTGTCACACCGCTGATGGTCCACGTATCATGCCATTTCCACTAATAAAATATCAAATTTATTTTTTATTGACTTTTATTTTTATTGGTTTTGTGGATGAGCAGAAGCAAAAACAGTGCTAGAGCTTATGATTTAGGTGAACTAGATCAAGCACTTTTTCAATATCTTGATGGCCAAGACCCTTTATCAATCAAAGAACAAAGATATGAGCTTTCGATTATTATTTCTTTCAATTCTTCTTCTATTTTCTACTGCTATCATTTTTTGTCCTTGTTGGGTTTTGGATGTATTTAATTAATATATAATAAATACTTAAAAGAGGGTGAATGGGAAATCGAGGGAAATGAAATTTTTGACTGAAATTTTAAGTTCTCCCCCTTGGCAAATGGGCATTGTCCCATATTGGAAGAGGAAGAGGTTTTTTATGGGTATATAAGCAATTGCTCTTCTTCTAGCTCTTAAAGAGTTGAGAAGAAGGCAAGCCTCGCGCCGTCGTTGTCGCTCGCTTGCTCGGCTTCGGCTTCGGCTACGACTACGGCTTCGGCTTCGGCTTCGGCTTCGGATTCGGATTCGGATTTGGATTCGGATTCGGATTCGGATTCGGATTTGGATTTGGATTTGGATTTGGATTTGGATTTGGTCAAATGATCGATTGATTGATTAACTTTTTGGACCAAATTTATTTGTTAATAGTAAAATATTAACAGAAATGTTATTAAATATTTGTTTTAATAATAGAATATTAATATTAAATATTAATATTAAATCTAATCCGTTTTTTTATTTTGGTAACAGAAAAGTAACTACCCTCTTCAATTTTCCTTCTTTATTTTCCCTCTTTATTATTGAGTAAATGGCCATTTATGTAATGGCGTTTATGCTGTGGGCGTTTTGCATAAACAGCCATTCTGAAGAGTTGCACCTCTTCAGATTTCAGCCCAACTTTGGCTATAAATACAACACTATTCTGCTCAGAATTTCACTACGATTTTCTGAGTTTTCTCTCCTTCTTCTGCATACTTTTAGCATCAAACAAAGTAAAAAGTAAGTGTGATTTGCTACCGAACTTTGTGTTCGCTGAAACACTGGGGTTTGAAGTACCACTACACCAGTGTGTAATTCGTTCTATCCTGGGAGGAAATAATCCATAACCTTGGGTACTAGGAGGGGATTAAATTCCTTAAGGAAACACTGTGAATTCAGTGAGCTCGAATTGGTTTTATGTCATTTCTGTTTATGTTCATTTCTGTTTATATTCATTTATATTTCCAGAATTATTTTACCAATACAGTCTACTAACAGTCCTTTATTTATCATGTCTTCTGAGTTCCAAGAATTTTGTTTATATTTAAATTTAGGTCCTTTCCGTTGAGATTCTCTCCAAGGGGAATAGTTGTTTTCCGGTCATGAGAAAAGCATGTTTTTAGACAAATTAAAATCGCTCATAGTACTCCTTTGACCAGAACTAACACAATTTCCCTTTTTGTTTTTTCCTGATTTCAAGAAGAAAAAATATTTAGCTTTCAGCCTTTTTCGGTTTCAACTGATCTTTTTGTACGAATTAAATAAAAGATTTACTTTTTTTTTCATTCTCTACTAAAGTGGATGACATGTCAGAAATGCAGTAAAAACTACATGCACAACAAACATGTCCTACAGTCCCACGTTTTTGGAATGTGATCACTCCAACGATCAACTTTTGATTACAGTTTTTATAATGTATTGCAACGAGCTCCTTGTAATGATACAATTTAAATCAATATAATATCGTTTGTTGACCAAAAAAAAAGAAGAAACGATCTCCGAAATCTTAATCTTATTTCCATCTCAACCCATGCATGTCGAGCCATCAACAACAAATAAGGTAAGTTAGTTTATATAAATATAGATAAAATAATGTTTATAGATTATATATGAGAACTTTGAGAAAATAACAAATGTTTATCAAAATCTTTGAGATAAAAATCCCTACGTAATTAAGTGAATATGAAAAGGAAAAAATATAAAAAAATCTAGCGAGTCTAAAATATAAAGGTACAATTTTGGTATATTCAATTATAGGTATCCAATAATTTTATCGATTAAGGATTGGATAAATTTACAGAAATTATCTAGTATTTTTGCTTCTCCCGGAATTTGAAACTAACACCTCATTATTCTCCATCCATTTTATTGGTCACTCGGCCACACCCTTGGTTGAAAAAAATAAATTTTCTCAGATATTTTCAAGCACTTATTACTAATTACTTTGACTTGTAGAATTTTTTCTATTCAATCTTTAAATATGTAATTTTATTTCACCAAAAAAATTACGTTCTATGATATATAGCACTGGTTCCACCAAATGCTCCTATCTCTCGGCAAAGATCGTGTCGGTGTGCAATTATGCTTCAGATGCATGTTTCACCAGAGAATAGATCGGTCTTGTTCATCCATACATAACATAGAAATCACACTTGAAAAGGATGGACAATTAACTAGAACAGCGAATGCCATAGGAGCAAAGACGTGAAAAGAGCTAAAAGCTGAGATATGGTATCAACTAGGTGTTTATACTTGCATACTATATACACGTTTTTCATTCAATAATTACCCTCCTAGAATTTCTTATCCCCCTTTCTCTACTTGAAAATGCAATAGGCTTAAAATTTAACATATTTGACTGTTGTACCCTGAATCTCACCATATAAAATAGAAAAGAGGAAGTACTTAATATTTGTTACCCCACAGTACTTTTTATTCTTATATAAAACCATAGTATACTTTCTCTATTTCAATTTATGCGACAATATTTTTTCTTTTTTGTAAAATGTTATAGAGCAGCTCCCCTTTCTTAAGAAAAGACTTATAAACATTTTGGGCCATACGACAATCTATAGGTAATATGTAAAAAGAAAAGAATAAATTAAAATTAAAATTAAAATTAAAGAAAGTAAGGCTTCTTTATTTTTCTATTTGACTTGAGTGATTTATAGTTGGAAAAAGGAGAAATGGAAGAGAGAGAAAACTGTAGCTTGGGAGAATAATGCCTGAAAAGCCAAATGTTCTGACTTAAAGAGTAAGAAATTATTTTTTTTTCAAAAAAAAATCCTAAACAATTTTTGGTTATGAAATTTTACAATTTTGCAAATCCAACTTGAAAATGCATTTTTGAATCTGAGAAACTGTTGGGAACCAATTTTTCAAATGGAAAATTCGTATTTGTAAGTTTTATAAATTTACCCTATATTTTTGAAATTTATAAAAGGACTCCAATAAGTAATTAAACCTAAGTAACACTTACAACTACCCACCATCTAATTGAGTGGCTTGGATTATATTTTGGCATCCACGGTTGAGATCTATAATTTATACTTTTACCTGAAAGAGCCACTACAACTTCTATTAGAGATTGTTCGTATCTAAATAGTCAGCATGTTTGATTGTTTGTTTCAAGCATGATAATCAAGTCAGGGTGATTTTGATATTATTTACCAATTGTGGGGTAAAGATCATGTTGCATGGTTTTGCAAAAAATACGTCCGCATATGTTGCAGAACTTATAACAAACAACTCATCTTCAAATCAAATTTTAGTGAAATTTCAAATTTAAAAAATAAAAAATCTTAAAATTTAACTCTTAAACTAAACCTGAGTTATCAGTATACCAAGAATGCTAATATATGTCGAAAATCTTGCTCTTACTTTCCTGATTTTGGAAATACTTGTTCTCGGCCCAATAAGTTATTGTCACTTATTGTGGGAAAATAGTAGCTGAGGTGCAGGGCATCTACACAGAGATAAAAGACCGGCCACCTTTTAAAAAACACTTTGTTATTTATTTGATGGCTAAGTCATAGTGCAATTTTTACTACGTGGTCAAATATACCCTTGTAAATGAGACAACTCTTCTCTATAAATATATGTTTTACAGTTCCTTCTCCATCACTTGAAAGTTGAATTACAATTTCTATCCTACCTTAGAAAACTACTTTCTACAATGAAGCACCTACTCGAGATAACTGCCCAACTCAAACGCATTACTGAGATGGAACCATTGGGAGGTCCAGATGATGAAGATATGCCTTACTTTTTCACTGTTAAGTAAATTAAGTTTTCCTTGTTCAATAAATTAAGTAGGCTATAGCCCTACTTGCTCTCAAGCTTACCCCGTTCTTGTTTCTTTTTCAGTTAAAATGTAAAGAATGCGACAACATTACGCCAGAACAATGTTGCTACATGAGTGGCGCGTTTTACCACGACGGAAAAAAGTCAATCATGTGGCAACGGTAATATATATCAGGGTTGAAAATAACTGTCTTTTTTGTCCACTTTTCACTTCTTTAGAGTTAGTTGTTCATTAATTTGTCATCTCTATATATGTTTCTTTACTTCAGTGCTATGGATGTGATAGGGAAGGAACTGTTAAGCTAATTCCAGGCCATGGCTCCAAGTTTACTGCCACTGATGCTATAGAGGGGGATTATACCCCTCTTATGATGTTTGAGTGCGAAGGTTTAGTGCCTGAGGATTATCTCTTCAATGGTGGCTGGAAGCTGACCACTGTAATATATTACAGTTCATCCATCAATTTCCTGACTTCCTTCCTCTCTAAACTTTTCAGTTTTTATTTCTTACTTCGAGTGGGTGCTTTAATTTGTATGTAGGAGTCCGGCCAGGAAATCAAGGTGAACTTGGTAGGAGGCAAGATCAAGGGCCCCCGAGATGAGAATGGTCGTCGCTTATATTCTGTGAAAGCTGCCAGGGGAAGGTTCAAAGTTCATCGAGAATAATCGCATCATATATATATGTTGCGATAGAAAGTTCAAGTTTATCTCTGCTTTGTTCAGTTGTTAGTAATGTAGGTTGATACATATGCTTGTAGAACTGTTTCACATAGATCAGTTCCATATGTATGTCTCCGGACGAACTCTTTTATATTCAATCAAATCCTTCAGTTCAGCTGGTATGAAGCCTTTGCGTTGATGGAAATGTGGACTATGGTTTCCATGCATTAATCAATGGGTTTACCAGTAGATTGTCTTATGGTTTATAATGTTTATGTTGTACCGTAGAAAATATGGTACCAATAATCTTTATTAGAGACAATACGATAAACATTAATTTCAACTTTAAAACATAAACATTTTAGACAATACGATAATCTATAAGCAACATGAAAAAGAAAAAGATAAAAAATGAAAGAAAGCATGTCTACTCTATTTTTTTATTTTTTATTACTGCAGTACGTAGTAATGAGACCCACTGTCCATATGCCTATCAAACAAAATGCTTCACACAAGTTTTGTTGGTTGCATTGTTTTCTACTAGTATGAGTTTTAAAAAAGTTTGAAATATATATAGAACTTCTTTGTTAATTAGTCGTCCTTTAATTTTTGCAATTCTTGACTTTCTAGTTTGCAAGTTATATTATGCCATATTTGATGCTAACATGTCGGAGTACCAAATTTAACTACGTTATGAATTTATCATTAAGTTTGTATATATGTACGTAGAAAGGAAAGTATAATGAGGACCGTTTGCACTTCTCAAAATGTCATAGTTTAATCTAATGTGTCAAAAGACTTGTCACGTTCCCACAGTCGCGATCGCGATGGCGCCTAACTATTCAGAATGCTAGGCAAGCCAACAGATAATGATCTAATACGCTAACCGTTATCCAAAACAGTAATTAACAATAACTTGAACCAAACAAAGTAAAGAAGTGCGGAAATTTATAACCATCTAAATACTAATACACGACTACCCAAAATCTGGTGTCACAGTCCACGAACTTCTAAGAGTCACTACAAATACCGGTTTAAAGAAAATACATTTGTTCTCGAATTAGAAGAAAACAGGAAGACTAGGATAAATGGAAGGGGACTCCAGGGTCTGCGAACGCCGGCAGATCTACCTTGGGTCTCCTAATGGACAGAAGACAGCAACCCAACTCTGATCAACGCGGTCCAGTACCGAAATCTGCACAGAAAGTGCAGAGTGCAGTATTAGTACAACCGACTCCATGTACTGGTAAATGTCGAGCCTAACCTCGGCGAAGTAGTGACGAGGCTAGCACACGACAATAACATGAACCTCTGCAGCTAAATCATATACGAGAAAATAATAACAGTGAAAATTAAGCAAATGATAACGGAAAGGGGGAAAACATGCCGAGAAGAATATCAAATCCTGAAAGTAGTATAGTAAAGAAACACAGTAAATAATATGCTTTGCACCAACGAAAGTAATAACATAGCAAACAAGTGCACGGCATCACCCTTCGTGCTTTTACTCTCGTGCTCACCATAAGAAATAATAGAAACGGCACAGCATCACCCTTCGTGCATTAACTCTCTTGCAACATGGCACAGCCTCACCCTTCGTGCATTAACTGTAACGACCTGGCCGGTCATTTTGAGAATTTAAGCTCCATTCAGCGACGTAGGGTCTGGAACAGCTTCATAATACGAGTATCAACTTGCATGCATGGTTGAATTCAGTTAATGGATGATTCAGAGTCAAATTAGAAGAAGGAATCTAGTTTTGGGAGTTTAAGCGGTGAGAATTTGACCGAAATTGAACTTTTGAGTAAATGGCCCCGGAATAAATTTTTGATGATTCCAACAGCTTCGTATGGTGATTTTGGACTTAGGCGCGTGTTCGGATTGCATTTTGGAGGTCCGTAGCTAATTTAGGCTTGAAATGCCGAAAGTTGAATTTTTGAAGTTTCTGGTTCGATAGTGAGATTTTGATCCGATGGTCGGAATGGAATTCCGGAAGTTGGAGTAGCTGCGTAGTGTTGAATGTGACGTGTGTGCAAAATTTTAGGCTATTCAGACGAGGTTTGATAGACTTTTTGATCGAAAGCGTAAATTGAGAGTTTTTGCAGTTCTTAGGCTTGAATCCGATATTAAATTGGTGTTTTGATGTTTTTTTGAGCGTCCTGAAGGTTGGAACAAGTTTGAATGATGTTATGGGATATGTTGGCATGTTTGGTCGAGGTCCCGAGGGCCTCGGGTGTGTTCCGGGTGGGCTACAGGCCATTTTCCCTTATTTTTGAACTGCTGTTTCTGGTATCTGATATCCTCCTTCGCGTTCGCGAAGCCCCTCCCGCGTTCGCGAAGTGTCTCTGTTTGTCGCCTCATTTTCCTTCTTCGTGTTCGCGTATGAAGCCTCGCATTCGCGTAGCACTGTCTCTTCATTCATCGTGTTCGCATCAGTCCATCGCGTTCGCGTAGTTATGCCATCCCATCCTTCACGTTCGCGTTGGGTATCCTAGGCAGCCTTCATTCTCTTCTTTGTGAACGCGATACTTCCTTCGTGTTCGCAATGCTCAAATGCCTGGGCGGACAAAATATATTCCAAAATCGAGGGTTTCACCATTTTTATCATATTTTGACTTGTGGAGCTCGGTTTTGAGCGATTCTTTGAGGGGTTTTCACACAAATCGATTAGGTAAGTGTTCTTCGCTAAGACTTAAATATATTACATGAATTAGTCTTTATTTTTATCATTTACATTGTGTTTTTAGTTAGAAAAATGTTGGTTTTTTAAGAAAGTTTTCAAAACGAAATTTCATGATTTGAGGGACGAAATGGTATCGGAATTTGATAATTTTTCTTATGGTTGAACTCATATTGGAATGGGTATTCGGATTTTGTAAAAATTTTCGGATTCTGAGGTGCGGGCCCGGGGGTTGACTTTTGGACCGATTTTTAGGTTTTGTTAAAGAATGAAACTTTCTGATCCGGAATAGTTCCTTATGTGTTTTATTTGTGCTTTGAAGTTAATTTGGTTAGATTTGAACCGTTCGGAGGTCTTTTCACCCGAGAAGTGCATTTTTGAGTATCGGTTTGTCGTCTTTGAGGTAAGTATCTTGCCTAACCTTGTGTGGAAGACTTCCCCTTAGGATTTGAGTCTTCTATGTTGATTGTAGTTCGTGTACGCGAGGTGACGAGTGCGTGCTCGGACTTATTTGTGGAAAAAAATTGGCCTTTTGGGGTTCTTATGTCTTTATATTCACTGTGTAGGAATGTGTTCTTGACATGACTGAGTTCCTATTTATTTGTTTCACCTCTACATGCTTAATTGTGAATAATTGCTTCCTGATTCACTCTTATTGCCTAATTGACACCTAATTGATTTAACTGAAGAATTTCTCCTCACCTATTGTCATGCTGTCTTTTCATAGTTGTTTATCTTGTTTGAGATTTTCATTACCCTTTCTGAAACTGGTTAGTCTTAAGTGAAGCTAAGATCATCTTCCCTTAATTGAATTTTCGAATATCCTCAAAATTTGTCCAACCTTAAAAGGGCTTTAGATAATTTATATCTTGTGGACTTGCCTTTGTTTGGGACTACTTGACTCGTGTTGATTTCCTTGTTATTGACTTGTATATTGTGGGATCGTTTCTACATGTTAGTTTTCCCGTGGTTACACTATTCCCTTTGTGCCGACATTCTTTTCTGTGGTTATTCTTTGTGAGCTGGTTCTACCGTTTCCTTGTGATTTATAGTCCTTGAGTTGATTTACTTGTCTTACCTTGTATTATTGTCATGTATTGGTTATGTGTAATGTGGTGATGTACGAGCTTTCTGTTTTGCTGTAACTGTTGGTTCTGTTGGTTGTGCTGTGTGTTTACTTTGGGACTACGGGACGGTATCCCGGTAGATCCCCCTGTATGTTTACTTTGGGACTACGGATTTGTATTCCGGTAGATCCCCATGCACATTTACTTTGGAACTACGGGACTGCACCTGGTAGATTTCCCCTGTACTGGATATTTACATTTGGGACTAGAGATCGGACTTCCGGTAGATCCCCACGCATTGTGAGTTGGACTACGGGACTGCACCCGGGAGATCCACGGGATATTTATATTTGGGGACTACAGGACGGTATCCTGGGAGATCCCCGGTTGCTATTTCTGTGTTGAGCTGTATTCTTTCTGCGTTATTTCCCCTGTTACAAATTATTGTGTTCTGAGCTGATGTTTTCATTGATCCTATCCCTGTGTAAACATTATACGTGATGTCTATTCCATTCTTTATACTTACTAGTGGTGCGAACTATGTTTGGACACTTGCACAAGCATACACGTGGTTAATCACCCTTATCGGGTAGGAGGCTTTTTGAGATTTTTGAGTATAAACGCACCCTTTGTTTATTTTCCTTCTATGTGAGAATGACTCTTTAGGCACGTGAGTTGTCAGTATGGTTATGAGGTGTAATGAGGGCACATGATGCCAAGTGTTAGAGTTCAGGTATTGAGACCCGTATTGTTTGATTATTAGATGATGTGTCGTAGGGTGACTTATATTCGAAGGATTATGTTTTGAAAAGATTATATTTGAAAGCATTATTTTGAAAGAAACTCTTTGAAAAGAACACTTATTTGAAGGAAGTATATTTCAAACCATTCTTGAAAAGAGTTTGACTATTTGATTGACGATTGCTGGTTAAGACTTAAGGTGAAAACTACCGTAGTTTTTGAGTTATGAGTTGTTTTATTGTATTTGTGATTTCGGATTTGGGTTGTGTTCTCGCTTATCTTTCCGTGTTTTCCTTACGGTGTTTTCCCTGGGTACTTGCTGTTTTCCTTCCTTATTTTTATTATTGTATTGTTAGCCGTATCGCGTAGTCTCTATATAAATATCTTGTTCTGTATATTAGACCAGTAGGTGCCTTGACTGTTCCTCGTCATTACTCCACCGAGGTTAGTCTTGATACTTACTGGGCACCGCTGTGGTGTGCTCATACTACACTTCTGCACATTTTTTTGTGCAGATCCAGGTATTGTTCGCTAGTAGCTGTTCGGATTCTTGCCGAGGAGACTCAAGGTAGCCCTGCTGCTACGTTCGCAGGCTTCGAAGTCACCTTCCTATTTTATATTCACATTGTTGTTCTTATTTCCATTCGGTTGTGTTTAAAAGTTGTAGTGAAACTCCGTAGAGCTTATGACTTGTACTACCGGGTTTTGGGAAGTTGTTCATTGTTTAAAAGATTTATCTCAGAAGAATTCTAGCTGTTATTAGTTATTGTTGTTATTCCGAATTTTAGTAGGCTTACCTAGTCCTTAAGACTAGGTGCCATCACGAAACCCAACAGAGGGAAAAATTGGGTCGTGACATTAACTCTCTCATAACATGGCACGGCATCACCCTTCACGCATAATCTCTCGCTCACAAAATATTGCACGGAATCATCCTTCGTGCTTTAACACTCTCCTTCGCCAAGACAATAAACGATAATAACAGAGAGATAGAAATATCAAGATTCAGTCTTACTTCAATATTTAATTTCCACAATACCGGCCTCAACTCTGAGTTAATACACAATCAGTACCAATTCTCGTAAAATATGATAAGAGTTGCTCAACACATGGAATAACAAGTCGAAACATGAAATATATGATCAAGAGTACAACGGTTACAAGAATAAGACTTCTGGGAAGATTTTCTTCTAATCCTTGGTGGGCACATTGGGTGGCTGCAAAGAAAGTGATGCGATATCTACAACACACAAAAGACTTCATGCTTGTGTAAAAAAAGGTTGATGACCTGGATCTTCTAGTATATTCAGATTCTGATTTTGCAGGTTGTCAAGACACTATGAAATCAACTTCTGGGTATATTTTATTGTTGGGCAGAGGTGCTATTTCTTGGAAAAGTGAGAAGCAAAGCATCACCGCTACATTTACAATGGAAGCTGAGTTTATTGCTTGTTTTGAGACTGCTTCACATGCTGTCTGGATGAAGAATTTTCTTACTAAATTGCGAATTGTGGATTTTATATCTAAGCCGGTGACTATTTTCTGTGACAATAGTGCAGCTGTGTTCTTCTCCAAGAATAACACGAGAACAAGAGGCTCTAAGCATGTTAGCCTTAAGTTTCGTAAGGTTAGAGACATGGTAAAAGAAGGTGATATATGTATTGAGCATATTAGCACAGAATCTATATTGGCTGATCCTTTGACTAAAGGTCTTAGGCCTGTACTGTTTAATGAACATGCTAAAAATATGGGTATTTTAGAGTCTTTTGATGTGCTTTAGTCAGTGGGAGTTACTTTGTAATTGCTGACTGAGATATTGCTTTTAATAAATTCTATTTTTATGCAAGCTTGTGTTATTTGATATCTGTTATGCTTATGACTAATATGATAGTTTATTTATTTTTATTTCCAATTGGATATTGCATAAACTCATGATATCTATGAGTCTTGCGGCTTGTTGCCTTGATTATCCCGGGTAAGGCACAAGGTAATCCTCATGAGGTGATATGATTTTGTGTCATTTGGAGGCTCCTGAGGTGATATGGTTATAATATCACTTGGAGGATTATTTCTTTCTAAGAGGTGTGAATGTATTCACCTTGATTAGAAAGATAAAATGCTTAGCACACATGTTTGATCCATATTGATGGAAATTCTATCATATGTGGTCGTAGATAGAATTGATACCTTAAAATGGTGCGATGCCTGCTATGATTCTTTGTTAGTCTTTTCTATTGAGACTGAATGGATTGTTATATGGGTCATTCTATCCTTGGCTATGTAAGTAGTGTGGCCACCGTAGAGTCTAAAATCCTTTTTCAAAACGATTTTCTTAAAAACTCAAATATTTAAAATTGTTTTCTTGTCCTCAATTAACGTTGGCGTCCAAGTGGGAGAATGTTGGAATTTGGACTTACGTTAATTGGTTATAGCCTGAAAGGATAGTGACGTGGACCAAGTGATGGATAAATAAAAGGCCTAATATTAAATATTGTGTGTGTGGATAAGTGAGGTCCAATAACTATTGGCCTGTGATGGGTAGGCACTCTTTATAAATAGAGGCCAACCCCCCCCCCCCCCTTCCCTAGCTATTAGAAAAACCCTAGCGTATTCTGCCTCTTGAATACGTGGTAACAGTAGACGTCCCATCAGTCAAGTTCTCCGGGTTGTGAGAGCGCGTAGCTAGTGGATTGTGGAAGTTGGTCTCAGGCTTAATCGTCGTTTGATGTCGCTGCTGAATCCATGGAGTTTAACGGTACGCTTCCTTAGACTCTAACCCAAGATTATGTTTATGCTGGTGTTTTTAATCTCTGCTATGGGTGTGGATTAATTATCTTACAGCTATGACTCGACAACAACGTATAGGTACTGTGCCGACCCGACCCGTCGTCTCATGTGTTACTGCTCCGTTTCCCCCGTTTATTGCTTCTTCATGTTTCGTTATCGGTATGTGGTGTGTGAGAGTTGATTTGGATTGGTTTTGATAAGAAATGAGACACTTAGTCTCTTTAAGGAAGGCTTGTTTTGGAAAAAGTCAACCGGACGTTGACTTACGAGTTAGAAGGTTCGGATGTGATTTCCGGTGATTCGGTTAGCTTCGGGAAGTGATTTATTTTGTGACTTAGGAGTGTGATCGGAATTGATTTTGGAGTTCTGGTGTAGCATTAGGCTTGAATTGGCGGAGTTAGTATTTTGGCGAATTCCGAGTGATAGGCGAGATTTTGATCCGAGAGTCGGAATGGAATTCCGAGAGTTGCAGTAGCTTCGTTAGGTGATTTTGGATATGTCTGCAAATTTTCAGGTCATTCGGACGTCATTGGTTGGATTTTTGATTGAAAGCGCATTCCGGAAGTTTTTGAAGAACTTAGGCTTGAATTCGATGTGAACTAATGATTTTAGTGTTGTTTTGTGTGTTGTGATGATTGGAACAAGTTTGCATGATGTTTTGGGTTATGTTGGTGCCTTTGGTCGAGGTCCTGGGGGCCTCGGGATGATTTCGGATGGCTAACGGGGAGTTTTTGGAATTTCATACAGCTGAAGGCATGCTGTTTCTGGTATTCTCGCTTCTGCGGGTCTTGGACCGCAGAAGCGGAGCCGCTTAAGCGGAGCTGTGATCGCAGAAGCGGCGAGGAGATGGAAGGCAGGATCCACATAAGCGAAAGAGCGGACCGCAGAAGCGGTACTGCTGGTGCGAAAGTAGAACCGTAGAAGCGGGTTTTTGGAAGTTTAATGAAGACCGCAAAAGCGGAGATTTGGCCGCAGAAGCGGTCCCGCATAAGCGAAAGCGGGACCGCAGAAGCGAAAACTGGACTATTCAGAAGGGTTTTTATTTAATATTTCATCCGCGAGCTTGGGATAATTTCCACCATTTTTGGGCGACCTTGGAAGTACTCACATTACTCCCTGCATCTCGCGTGCAGTTGCAGGTATCGTTCACCCGGTAGCGGGTTATTAGCGGATTGAAGGTATTATTATTGTAGCTGAGCAAGGTGACCGCCAGCGTTCGCGGCACCAGATGTTGTCTTTTGTTTTCCAGAAACTTTACTTGTATATATTTATTGTCCTGTAGTTGTGTTAAGGTTTTCTTTAGATGCTCGTGACTTGTGACACCCCGATCGAGTTGTGTTGGGTTGTACATACTGGTTATTATTGTCATTAAGCTATATTCACCTATTCGTTTATGTTTAATAAATATTTAAGAGACGATTTGGGTTAGTTGGTTGGCCTTGTCTTCACGAGAGGCGCCATCACGACCGGGTTTGGAAATTGGGTCGTGACAAGTTGGTATCAGAGCCTAGGTTACTAGGTCTCACGAGTCATGAGCAGGTTTAGTAGAGTCTCGCGGATCGGTACGGAGACGTCTGTACTTATCCTCGAGAGGCTGCTGAACCTTTTAGGAAAACTTCACATTCTTGGAACTCTTATCGTGCGTACTTGATTCAGCTTGAGATATAACTCTTGAAATTCCTTCCACACGCCTGTATACGCACGTGAGCGCTCAGTGTTATATGCGCCTTGATGGCTTGTGATTCCCACATCGAGGGGCGAGAGGTAATCTGTGTGAGTATGATGGGCCAGTCTGGAGGACTTGAGGCCGGATCTTTGCCTATGGCTCGAGCACTGAGGTGCTGATTGTGTGAGCATATATTTTGAACTTACATGTTTGGTATTGTCCTTATTAGCCGGAATGGCGGTTGGATATCCATGTGAGGAGTATGTTAGTACTGCGGTATATAATTATATAACTTGATAGTGACGAAGAAGTCTGCGGGATAATAGATGGACTGTTAAGTGATTCGATTCCTATTGTGGTTTGATGTGTAGCCCGAATTATGGGCGCAGGATAAATATTTTTTTTTGTATCTCCTAGTTGAGAGGTAAAGTGCAATACATGTGGCGGTATGAGTTCAAGCTCAGGTAGTCTAAATTGACTGTGTAATGCATATGATAGTGGAAGGTATGCTGAAGTACTAAATTGAGGCGAAGCAGGTGGGTTAACTCCTGCGGAGTGTTCTTGAGTTTAGTCTCACTGTGGCATAGTGGCATCATTAGAGTAATGAATTGTTAAGGGTGTCTTGATATATGGCTTTGAGCCAAGTTGGGGAGGTTGCTGTTGATTAGCTGATTGCACGGTTATGTGCTATGTTGGTTACGTCTCAAGGTATGGTGGCGAAACAGTTTTTGTTGCAAAAATTGAGCCGAGGATGGCACGAATGAAGCAAAATTTTGACAAAGGGTATATTATGTTCCATAGGGTATGAGAATTACGGAATGTCTAGAGTTGTAGCTGGTAAAGGATGCTCAGTGCATAGAGCAAGAAGTTGCTTGGTTGTATTGGGATGAGGGTCTCATTTTACGGTACCGAAGTGCCAATAAAGAACGAGTAGTTCTGTTCGTTAAATCAGGTAATTTGCAGATGAATAAGAGTGAGTGACTCTCGAGAAAGGTTTTAATGTATTCAAGAATCTACATGTAACACTCAGGTGTTTTAAGGTGGTCTATGTGGCTAAAGACAGTGTTTTCAATAGAAAATGTCAAGACTTGTGGTATTTTTTTTTATGTTGATCATGGGATCCTATGTGTCGGTACCTGGAAAGTAAAGGAAGCGAATTTAGATTCGCAGAAAGTTCTTCAGAGTAAAGCATTCTGGAATGTGGTATTTCCAGGAAAAAATTGAGAGAGTATTCAGTGGCCTATGAGTCTTAGACAGTGTGCTCTTATGTTCGAGTCTCGTGTGGTAAGCTTGGATTGAGGCATTGTGATGCTATAGCGAGGGAGAAATATCAAGTGGATGATGAATCAAAAGGGAAATTAGATAGATGGGAAAGACTTGATAGTAGACCGAATTGGTATGGTAAGGATGTGATTAATTCTTCGTATGTGTTCGAGGTAATGGGCTTTTACAGGTATTGTGCAGCAAGGCTCTTGAGTTCCGACAGCTTTCTTAGCTTGGTTCGGGTAGAAGGATTCAGTCCTGGAAGTTTAGCTTGTGCAATGGAGTTGGAAGGGAGTTCTTGATGAGTTTTACCGTGGTTTAGAGACGTATGTGTTGCCTATGGGCATGTGAAGCATGGAATGTGTAATGATTTCTCTTCTTGATGGGATTGATGGAGAGTTCTTGACTAGTAGAGTACGTAGATGTTTGTGTTTAGGAAGGGAGATGGAGTTCTCATGTTATACTAGTGTGGTTATGTTGTGGAGGATTGGCATTTGAGTGTGTAAGGTTACGATTCAGTTCATAATGGAAAGTCATTAAATTCTTAAGCAGCGCGGGCAACTGCAGGTGATTAAAGGATCGGTCTTCAAATGATTAAGGATTATGGTATTGCCAACCATAGCAATTCGACGGGGGCATATGTTCCAGAAAAAGGGCAATGTGATGTAAACTGATGATACTTCGGTAGTGTTGCGACATTTGGGATCGACTGTTGATATCTGAGTTTGTTTGATGGCACAGGGAAATTTTTGATTATCTTTCGTGGGATGATTGGGTACTTGAGGCGTGATATGTATTTGTACGGTGCAATTTGGGATCAGGTACAGTGATTTGTGTGCCATATGGAGTTGGAGACTAGGAGTCCTCGTGTTTAGGCTATGCAGTTGTTGTGAATCTTGTGTATCGGCACCGTCTAGCGGTTATTGGGAATTAGAGGTCCGAGTGGATCTTTCTTTGCTTGGTATGCCAGATTTTGGATATGATATTGGATTGTAGACTGGTTGTCTTAGTGTTGGGTTATTCTAGACTATTGTGCTACAGGCTATGTTGGAAAATGCCACAGGTTGCGTGGCGAGGTGCATCAGATTGTGTTCTAGCAAAGTAGTTTGTATCCCAAAGACCAGCGGACGGCTGGGAAGGATTGCATTTCGTAATTGGGTCTTCGTGGCGGATGTCAGTACAGAGGTTTCTACCATTGATTCAGTTCCGGTATTGAGGGACTTTTCGGATGCGTCTCTTGTGGCCGGGCATGTTACCGGGCGAGGTTGTGGATTTCGATTTTGATTTGGTGCTGGGCACCGTATCGTACGGCTCCGGAAGGAGTTATAGTAGTGGAAGGAGCAGCTTCAGGCTTCTTGGTATTGAGTTCGTTGGCAGGCCGTTGTGGCTACGTANNNAGGGGCAAAGGCGTCGCGGGCTAGAGATTTCGCCGGTTCGAGGTGAGTAATGATTGTAAATGATATCCTGAGGGTTTGAAACCCCGGATTTGCACCCATAGTGCTATATTGAGGTGACTTGCACGCCAGACAGAGAGCGTGGGGTAGAGCACCGTTGGGGATTGGGACTTGGTCCGTCCCGGTTGTTGATTTTACCGCGTATTTCGCTATGACTTGTTGTTTTTCACTAGGACTTGGGCTTATTGCCATATTTGGGGCTTATTGTCGACTGTTTGAACTCCCTTTGAGCTATCATCACTGTTTTCCTCACTATTTGAAATATTATTTGAACTCAGTCCATTGTCATTACACTGTTTCATGAACGCAGCTATATTTTCACTCAACCTCGAGTTTTAACTGATATTTGAACTACTGTTTGAGCTGGGCATTTTTGTTTCTTTACTGATGCCCGAGGGGCTTATGATTATTTTTGGACTGATTGAGGCTGAGGGCCATATGTGAGGATATGCTGAGTGATGTGAGGAGGCTTTCAGGCCTCGAGTGTATTGTGAGGAGGCTTTCAGGCCTCATGTTGATATGTACAGGCTTTCAGGCCTTATGTTGATATAGCGCTTGGGCTGTAGGAGCCCCTCCGGAGTCTGCACACCCACAGTGAGCGCCGGTACCCATTTAGAATTGGACAGTGGTAACAATGACACTGTCATTCGTGTTTTGGTCAGGTAACAATGGCTGACCAGTCAGGTAACAATGGCTGACCAGTGGTAACAATGGCACTGAAACACGCGTTGGGTCAGGTAACAATGGCTGACCAGTCAGGTAACAATGACTGACTAGTAACGAAATTTGTGCCCCAGGGGCGAACTTTTATGTGTTCATCTTGCATACCTATTTGTATTATTACTTGCTATGCTGTGATATTTGTGCCCGAGGGGCGGATTTTCTGTGTTAATCAGCACTAACTATTTTGAACAGTTTCGTAATTATTGAAAGAACCATTTTCGAAAGAGATTTGAACCGAGCCGAAACATTTCTAAAGAGTTCTCTAATTTCACTGTTTTCTCGGAAATTGTACCCGGCTTCTGTACAGCCCGTTGGTTGCTTAACGTGATTTCTTGCTGCTCAGTTATTATTTACTTCTATTACTCACTGAGTTGGAAGTACTCACTTTACTCCCTGCACCTCGCGTGCAGTTGCAGGTATCGTTCACCCGGTAGCGGGTTATTAGCGGATTGAAGGTATTATTATTGTAGCTGAGCAAGGTGACCGCCAGCGTTCGCGGCACCGGATGTTGTCTTTTGTTTTTCAGAAACTTTACTTGTATATATTTATTGGCATGTAGTTGTGTTAAGGTTTTCTTTAGATGCTCGTGACTTGTGACACCCCGGTCGGGTTGTGTTGGGTTGTACATACTGGTTATTATTGTCGTTAAGCTATATTCACCTATTCATTTATGTTCAAAAATTGTTAAAGAAACGGATTGGGTTAGTTGGCTGGCCTTGTCTTCACGAGAGGCGCCATCACGACCGGGTATGGAAATTGGGTCGTGACAAGTTGGTATCAGAGCCTAAGTTACTAGGTCTCACGAGTCATGAGCAGGTTTAGTAGAGTCTCGCGGATCGGTACGGAGACGCCTGTATTTATCCTCGAGAGGCTGCAGAACCTTTTAGGAAAACTTCACATTCTTGGAACTCTTATTGTGCGTACTTGATTCAGCTTGAGATATAACTCTTGAAATTCCTTCCACACGTCTGTATGCGCACGTGAGCGCTCAGTGTTATATGCGCCTTGATGGCTTGTGATTCCCCGATCGAGGGGCGAGAGGTAATCTGTGTGAGTATGATGGGCCAGTCTGGAGGACTTGAGGCCGGATCGTTGCCTATGGCTCGAGCACTGAGGTGCTGATTGTGTGAGCAAATATTTTGAACTTACATGTTCGGTATTGTCCTTATTAGCCGGAATGGCGGTTGGATATCCATGTGAGGAGTATGTTAGTACTGGGGGATGTAATTATATGACTTGATAGTGACGAAGAAGTCTGCAGGATAATAGATGGACTGTTAAGTGATTCGATTCCTATTGTGGCTTGATGTGTAGCCCGAATTATGGGCGCAGGATGAATATTTTTTGTATCTCCTAGTTGAGAGGTAAAGTGCAATACATGTGGCGGTATGAGTTCAAGCTCAGGTAGTCTAAATTGATTGTGTAACGCATATGATAGTGGAAGGTATGCTGAAGTACTAAATTGAGGCGAAGCAGGTGGGTTAACTCCTACGGAGTGTTCTTGAGTGGTATGATCCTTATGTGTATGTTGGTAGACCTCATGTGTAATGGAAGGGTATGTGTTGAAATTTGAGAATTCGGGTCGCTTAAGAGAGTGGACTCAGTTGATGTGGGGATGAATGCGAGGGTTGTAGAGGATTTCAGTACTAGATGATCTGTGTTTTCACAAACTTGTACAGGACTTGAGTTTAATCTCACTGTGGCATAGTGGCATCATTAGAGTAAAAGTGTTATGAATTGTTAAGGGTGTCTTTATATATGGCTTTGAGCCAAGTTGGGGAGGTTGCTGTTGATTAGCTGATTGCACGGTTATGTGCTATGTTGGTTACGTCTCAAGGTATGCTGGTGAAACAGTTCT
>NC_031991.1:67304525-67353202 GCF_001879085.1 Nicotiana attenuata
GGGTTTTTATTCAATATTTCATCCGCGAGCTTGGGATGATTTCCTCCATTGTTGACCACCTTAAGAGCTTTTTGGTAGAGATTGAAGAGGATTTTGACGGGAATCAATTGGAGGTAAGTCTCGTGACCTAGAAACGTCATTTTTATTGAAGAATCAACCTTTAATTCTTGGAAATTTGTGTAAAAATTGGAAGAACTAGGGCTTGGTTTTTGAAATGAAAATTTGGGATTTGAAAGGGCATTTGAACTCCGATTTTGGTAAAATTGATATGTATGGACTCGTGGCGAGACGAGGAATCCGGTAATGTGAGTTTTGTAATTTTTCGAGAAGTGGGCCTAAGGCTCGGGTTTTGCTAGTTTCGAGATTTTTGCTATATTTCGATTGTTTTCGATTGGGCATCGTTCCCTTAGCATATTGTGATGTACTCGCTCTGATTTTGGTTAGATTCGACGCGCGTGGAGGCCGATTCGAGGGGCAAAGGCGTCGCGGGCTAGAGATTTCACCGGATCGAGGTGAGTAATGATTGTAAATGATATCCTGAGGGTTTGAAACCCCGGATTTGCACAACTTGGTGCTATGTTGAGATGAGACACGCGTTCCATGACGAGCGCGGGGTCATTTACTATTGGGGACTGTGATTTGGTCCAGACTGATTGAGGCCGAGGGCCATATGTGAGGATATGTCGAGTGATGTGAAGAGGCTTTCAGGCCTCGAGTGTATTGTGAGAAGGCTTTCAGGCCTCATGTTGATATGTACAGGCTTTCAGGCCTTATGTTGATATAGCGCTTGGACTGTAGGAGCCCCTCCGGAGTCTACACACCCACAGTGAGCGCGGGTACCCATTTAGAATTGGACAGTGGTAACAATGACACTGTCATTCGTGTTTTGGTCAGGTAACAATGGCTGACCAGTCAGGTAACAATGGCTGACCAGTGGTAACAATGGAACTGAAACACGCATTGGGTCAGGTAACAATGGCTGACGGGTCAGGTAACAATGACTGACTAGTAACGAAATTCGTGCCCGAGGGGCGAACTTTTATATGTTCATCTTGCATACTTATTTGTATTATTACCTGCTATGCTGTGATATTTGTGCCCGAGGGGCGGATTTTCTGTGTTAATCAGCACTAACTATTTTGAACAGTTTCGTAATTATTGAAAGAACCATTTTCGAAAGAGATTTGAACCGAGCCGAAACATTTCTAAAGAGTTCTCTAATTTCACTGTTTTCTCGGAAATTGTACCCGGCTTCTGTACAGCCCGTTGGTTGCTTAACGTGATTTCTTGCTGCTCAGTTATTATTTACTTCTATTACTCACTGAGTTGGAAGTACTCACTTTACTCCCTGCACCTCGCGTGCAGTTGCAGGTATCGTTCACCCGGTAGCGGGTTATTAGCGGATTGAAGGTATTATTATTGTAGCTGAGCAAGGTGACCGCCAGCGTTCGCGGCACTGGATGTTGTCTTTTGTTTTCCAGAAACTTTACTTGTATATATTTATTGTCCTGTAGTTGTGTTAAGGTTTTCTTTAGATGCTCGTGACTTGTGACACCCCGGTCGGGTTGTGTTGGGTTGTACATACTGGTTATTATTGTCGTTAAGCTATATTCACCTATTCGTTTATGTGTAATAAATATTTAAGAGACGATTTGGGTTAGTTGGCTGGCCTTGTCTTCACGAGAGGCGCCATCACGACCGGGTTTGGAAATTGGGTCGTGACAGGTACCCGTCACCTCACCTATACGTCATACTCAACAGCCAAACACACAACAAATAGGGCAACAATACCTAATCCCTCAAGCTAAGGTTAACCACAACACTTACCTCGCTACCACGACCAAACTCAAAGCTCAATCACCGCCTTTCCTTTCACACTAGCCTCCGGGCCAATAGAATCTAGCAAAATTACCAATCAAACAATTCAATTTAAGCCTTAGGAACTACCCATAATAGCAAAGAATTCAATTTAGGTCATTTTTTAAAAAGTCAAAAAAAGTCAACACCCGGGCTCGCTTTGTCCAAACCCGAAATTTGGACCAAAACCTGATTACCCATTCGTCCCCGAGCCCGGATATACAATTGGTTTTGGAATCCGGCCTCAATTTGAGGTCTAAATTCCCAAATTTCGAAATTCCTAAGTTCTATCCGAAATCCCCAATTCCACAATGAAAACTCTAGATTCTAGGATGAAATCTTGTAAAAAGAAGTAAAAGACTGAAAGAAATGAGTTAAGAATCACTTACTTATGATTTGGGGAAGAAGAACTGTTTTGAAAATCGCCTCTTATGTTTTAGGGTTTGAAAAATTGAAAAATGAATGAAAAATCCCGTTTATATAGGACATCTCTGATCTATACTACGCGGTTCGCGAAATTCAGGGCGCGGTCGCAAAACCCCACGGCGGTCTGCGATATTATGGGTGCGGCCGCGAAACCTGAGCCTTACCCTACCACGGTCCGTGAAGTCCCCACCGCTGCCGCGTTCTTCTACCGCGGTCTGCGAATTTCACTCCACGGCCGCACTCCTAGGATCGGAGACCTGCAATTTTCTACAACTATTCAGCACCAGGTCTTTTCTAAGTCTAGACATCTCGTAGCCTATCCGAAACTCACCCGAGCCCTCGGGGCTCTAAACCAACCACGCACACAATATAATATGACCCTTTGGGTCATCACAGTTGAAAGGCAAAAAACCTCGAGATAAAGCTGATAAGTATTGACTTTCTTATAACAACCTTATGTAAAGTGGTGATAAGCACCTACACACCACCTTATGTTGTTACTAGCTGTTGATACTACGCATAATAACTCAAGAAGGTGATATCAAGAGTTATGATGTGTACTCGTAATAAGTTAATAACCCAATGTAATTAACATATTTTTGCATAATTATTCTTTTTAGCGTCTCAAGAATTTGACTCAAGGGAAATAAAAGAAGAAAATAGTAAAGGAGGAAAATGACACGAATGACATCAACAGAAAATCTGAGATGAAGTCACTGTCTCATTAAGAATTTGATGACCAGTTGAAAATAAGCTCCATCCCTTATTTTTGGTGTATGCATTTTGAATAAAAACATCAATAGTCGCGGTAGGAGTAAACATGATCGCCTAATCATGGACCAAACGTACACTTCACAATTAAATTAAACTTAGTACGGCCTTATCCTTTGTTTGGTTACTAATTCTGGGATATGTTATCCCAAGATTAAAAATAGTACGTGGATAACTTATACCTGCCAGATGGTGGAATACTAATCCCAGAATAAGTTATCGCAGGATTAATACAACATACCAAACAAGTGGACTGTACATGACTTTTGAGATATTTAATTTTGAGAGTTTGATGCGGATTGATCGAATTACATTGATATTATATTATATTTATGTATCAGATGTCTAAGCTAATATAGGAACCTTCGATTCCAACATAAAAGGTTTAATTAGTTCTACTACTTAGAATGGCGGAAGTAGTGTCCCGAAAAGGAATGAAAGTATAATTTCCATGTCCAACGAGGAATGGAAAGTTGTAACTCCAACTCCGACTCCAACTCCAACACCAACGAGGAATGGGAAGTTGTTATCTGAATATATATGTATTAGTTAGTTTGCACTTCTTATAAAGCTTGCAAAGATTTCTTTTTTATTTACTTAAGATGGCGGAAACAGTTGATGTCAAGGACAGAATAACAGAGTTGCCTGAGCACATCATATATCACATCATACGCCGGGTTGGCCGCTACAACCTAAAAGAGGCAGCTCGAACTTGTGTCTTGTCCAAGACATGGAATCGCCTTTGGACTTTGAGACCTGGCCTGATGTTCAATCAGTGCAGCCACAAGAGTTTCAAGTCGTTGGAGAAATTTGTCAAATTCGTCGACGATTCCCTTGAGCCTTATGTCAAGGAAAACCTAAGCATCGATTCATTCATCCTTCGGCAGCTTCGTCATCCAGAATTGGCTTCGCATTTAGATCGATGGATGAAGGTGGCAATTAAACTTAATGTCAGGGAGCTTGAAATTAACTCAAGGGCGCTCTACTATAACGTTCCTGATACTATTTATTCAGGTAAAACGCTGACTAAACTGTCGCTAAGGAGGTGCAATTTTGAAATTGATAATAGCACCAACAAATTGCAAAGATTAATTAGTACATGCCCTTTCATCAGGGATCTAAAATTAGATTGCTGCAGGGGAATACGAAATCTGCATGTTTTTGGCCTAGTAAATCTAGAAAAATTAGAGCTATCGGAGTGTGAAGGACTCGAAAAAGTGCAAATCCAGGCTCCAAATCTTGGAAAATTTGTATATGTAGGAATGCCTTTGTACAAGCAACAGAAGAAACGTGAAGTGGAACTGCTGCCTTGCAAAATTGATATTTTAGATGGTTATAAGACACTCGAAATTCTGAGCTTGGAAGCTAGCACCATGACGGATCAACAGTTTGAACATCAATGCTCTAAGTTGTCATCCCTTAAGGAATTGGAATTAAGGAGATGTTATACAATGAAAAATATAGTGATTGCGAGTGAAAAGCTCAAGAAATTTAGTTTATTACATTGGATGAAATTGGAGCAAGTCAAAATGCTGACTCCAAATCTGATGGAATTCAATTTTGTGGGTTGCAACATGCCATTCTCAACTATGAATCCTTATAGCCTGGAAGAGGCCGATCTTGATTTTCAACTGCCAACTCTATCTAAATCTTACTTTGGAGATGTAGATACATTTTGGTACAATAATCTTGAGGATTTCGTTAAGAAATTCAACTATTCTAAGGGTCTCATATTAGTTATCCATTGTGAGAAGGTACTTTTTTCTTTCTGTTGGAATATATTTTTCACCACTATTGTTACATCATATATAATATCTCTTTTGTCCTTCTGCAGAATAAAAGCATCCTTATTTATGAAGATGCACGAGAAATTCTGGTTCCGCCAACTCGAGAACTCCAACTACTTATTATTCCTATGAAAACTCCGACACATCTTGAATTGTTCGTGGATGATCTAATGTCCTGGGATCCCAACATAATATCTATAGTACCATGTACTGACAGCAAAATACTCCAGGTATAGCCGAGCATCTAGAACATGTTATATTTCATAATCCATGAGTTTATTCAATATATCTAAAAAAAATATATATTTTGGTTTGGAATAATTACAGGCGTTGCAGCAGAATGTAACAGGAAACGTAGAGACGGATAATGGTGAACCTAAAAAAGTCAGAATTTTTTAAGGGCGTTGCTACTGACGAAGAGACGTCCAATTTGTATACTTGGCTGAAATCCACGTCCCTAATTGAGAAAATTACCACTTTTATGTTCGAATAATACGAAAATGCATCGCCCTGTTAGATCTCTAATTATCTTTCTTTTACATAGTAAAACTTAGGTAACATGCGTTCGAATTTTTTTTTTTTCACTCTGCTCTGAACTTCTGTGTTACATATGAAATAAACCTCGTTCTCTTGAAACTAATCAAATTTACCTTTCTATACGCTTAGTGCAATTTCGTGCTTGAAGTCGGTGAAAATAATCAAATTTTTTTTTTGCTGTTCTTTGAACAACTTTTTCATTTCGAAATACTCATATAGAATTCTAATTTCATACCCAATCATATTACTTATTAGGTAATTATATGTAAATCTCTTGAAAACAGAGTTAGTAATCCGATAAAAATGATACTAACCTATTATAACATGTTAAAATTCACTAATGGTGGGAAAAATAATTATAATATCCATGTGTATAACTTAAATTAAACCCTATGTTTGAATAATCTGTGTACCACGAAAGGAAAAGAACAGATTGGTTAATCATTCTATCGATTAAAGACTTAATCTTTGCTTTTGTTGTAAATGTTCCCACTCAAATTATAAGTACAATGTTCTACCGCAACGTCTTCACATGCTCAGATCATGGTCTTGATGATGTGGATTCATTTTGTTGATTGTCACGTACCAAATTATTTCCTAGACGTGATTGACATCTAACTAACACCACCCCCTGGCGAACCAAACTTTCTTACCTTAATCATTGATTTACAGTATTTGATCAATCATAAGAGTATCCAAATAATCTCGAAATATTATATTGAAATTCTTGCCCAAATCCCACACTAAACTATAGAGCATCTAAGAGAATTGCAACAGACATCATATGAACAAATAATAAAGAATCTTTTGGCAGCCTCTACAAACAATGCGGCGGCTCACCTCCATATCAACTCTAGGGAACTCGTCAGCTACTAGGTTCGTCTTCACCAATAGTATCTACATAGACATGCAGCTAAGGAGTGAATTATACGTAAATATAACTCAGTAAGATCCTCGACCCGCCACTCTGAATACCTCTGGAACAAGTCTTAGGAACTACAAACACACAACCAGCACATAAATAAATGCACAGAAATCTTTCACCAAATAATTACTCTGTAAGGTCCAAACAATTATTAAGTAACAACAATATATATATCTCAACACAATCTACACTGCAGACTTGTCATTAACGGCAAATTACCCAAACACCTGGAAGACTCCACGCCAGCATACACAATGCTCCAAATCTATCTTGGTGGCATACACAATGCTCCAAATCTATCTCGCCGGCATACACAATGCCTCAAATATATCTTGGCGGCGTACACAATGCCTCAAATATATTACGTCAGCATACACAATGCCCCAAATATATTACAGCGGCATACACAATGCCCCAAATCTATCACGGGCCCCGGATATATCACAGTGGTATACACAATGCCTCAAATCTATCACGGCGACATACACAATGCACCAAATATATCACGGCGGTATACACAATGCCCTAAATATATTACGGCGGTATACACAATGCCCCAAATCTATCACGATGGCATACACAATGCCCCAAATATATTACGGAGGCATACACAATGCCCCAAATCTATCACGGCGGCATACACAATGCCCCAAATATATCACGACATAAAAAAAATAATTTCTAACGTCATAGCACGAGGCTACGCCACATCACACTATACCACAAATCACTTATTAAATAATTTCAGCTTTTTTACAAAATAATATATATTTGCGGCAGGTCAATGACCACCGATTCTTCCAAGCGCACGCTTGTCCCAACTCATGGACCGGGCCAAAAATAACATACTTTCAAAACGGGTTTTGGAAAAGCAAACATCAAAGCTTAAAGTCTCACTTACCTCGCTAACGAGAAGTTCCCCAACTCGCCTAGGGGGATCCAGCTCATAGTTCCGGGTAGAAGTAATATTCGCTCAGGTTTTTTAATTCTTTTCACCTAGAGGGATTCAACACTTTATCAATAATACAGGGCACCAAACCCTGGTTATATTTCCTTTTCAGTAATACAGGGTGCCAACCCGTGGTTACATTTCCTTTAAGTAACATAGGATATTATGCTCTAATTCCATTCCTTTGGTAACAGAGGGTATTACCCCCGTGGTTGCATATCCTCATATAGCTAATTTGTACTACTATCGATATCTTTCTTTCAATAAGTTAGATAGTTCATAGCTTTCTTTAGTAACTCACAAAATTTTTCTAGTGCCAAACTGGGGCAAAAAATTTTGTTCGTTTTGTTCGTCTTTGATTGCTTTACAGGCCCCAGCCGTAGAGCACAGATTGCGACGACTTAAAGCTAGCAATTCCAATTACCGTCACAAGAAAGAAGTTTTTCAATCACCAGATAGTTGGAGTTAGCTTTGATAATTTGTCAGCAACTCGGAATCTCAAGATTCATCTTCTCAATTTCGGATCAGGAAAGTAAGCAACTGAGATTGAGTCATAATCTATTTTTCAAAGAGCATCAAGATCCAATCTAAGATCAAAACAAGCGAGCAAGTCAAGGATCAAGATTTGACTCCATAAGACACATAGATAGGGATTTTGTAATCTTAGTTTGCAAAAATATGTAGTTCTCTTATCTTTTACTTTTGATGTAAGTAGCAAGTAACGATAACAGCAGCACCAGCAACAACACTTTTAAATCTAGTGTCTGGTAGTCCCAGCTACAAAAAATTTTCAGAAATACACTGACCTGATTCCTTTATAGCCAAGGATATATAGGCAACCTCAGAAGCAAGGTTCAGTCACGTTTTTCAAAATGCTTTCATTAGAGTGTTACACGAGCAAAATTAGCTATGACATTCACTTTCTTTGCACGAAAACTCTTCATGTTCTCGAGCAAAGAAGGGCAGCTGTAAATACCTAATTTTTGCTCTTTCTTTTCTTCTGCATTACACCTTTTTACATTAAAGCACAAATTGGCCCAAAACATGGACCAATTCGTTGGCCCAAGAGTATTGGATCCACCCAGCTCGAGACCCCAACCAGACGCAACAAAACGACGTCGTTTTGGTTAAGTGGCTGAGATTCAATCTCAACCACTCATCTTGGCTTGATCCAACGGTCACCATTTAATCTTCATCCTAGGTATTTAAGACCTAGAGAGACCAAATTTTGCCCCCATTTTTCCAATTCTTTCTTTCCCCTCCCTCTCTCTCAACTCTTCTTTGCTCTCCTCTCTCTCCGCCACCCCCACGGTGGCTTTGCCGGCCGGAAATCGCCACCGCCGGCGGACCACCTCCAAACCACCCCAAAATTTCACCCTTTCTTCCTCTCAACCTCCTCTCCATGAACCCAAACCCCAAATCTTTTAAATGCATCTCAATCCCCATAAATCTAGGCCAAATTCGAAACCCTAGCCACCCAATTTTTCCTCTTTTTTTCTCAAATTAGTGACAAATCCGACCACCCCACCACACAAACTTCACATAAATATGTAGATCTCTAGGAGTACCCCAAAAAACCACACCGCCGCCGGCCAAGCACCTCTACTGCTGCGACCACCACTGACCTCCGTCACTGTCGTTCTGCGGCCTCCCGTTGCTCTCTTCACACTAACCTAAAGCAAGGTTTTGCTGTCGATTTTCATCGAAACTAGCCTCCAATTATCCGGAGTCATGGTTTCGATGAAAATCAACAATAGAAGCTTGCTCGAAGTCGTACCACTGTCCCACCGTGTCTCGCTGCCCAATCGTCACTACGCCACCACTGTTCGAACACTCAAATCTGGTAAAACTCGAACCTTAATGCTTTCCTCTATGTTTTGAATTTTCTATTTTTTGTCGTTTTATCGTAGTTTTTTTTGTAATGTAAATGTTGTTAGCGATCGTTTTGGTTAACTCTCAATCTAATTTTTGATTTTTCGTTTCTGTTTTAACTTAATTGATTATTCTAGTTTACCTCACAATTGGTAGGTTTTTTTCTTTGCGTTAGTCGTTTGAGTCTTGGTTTCATGTGTAGCATTTCTGATATTGTTTTTGTTTAAGGTTGTGAGTTTCTTTAATGTCTTCACTAATCAATGCATCATTTGGTTAATCTTAGTCATTAGGTTCTGAGTTTCTCTTAGTTGATTATTAGTTCAGTTGTTGAGTCTAGTTACGTGGTCTTTCTATCTTGGTTTGATTCGAATCACATGGTTGGTATTGATTTTTGTTAAAAGCTGAAGAGTAGATGAGTATTCATGTAGTAGGCTACATTAGCAACTTGTTTTTAGTGTTAGGGTGGCTGAAATACTTTCTTTTCCCAAGCTTCTGCCACAGTTGTTGAAGGACTGTCCAAAGACAGTCCTTGAACAGACTTTTAGCACACAAAAGTATGTCTTTTGGGCAGGTATTTGGTAGCAAAAGTTAGTCCTTTTGGACAGACTTTTGGTAAACCAAAATTTGTCCAAAATGTGCTTTTATTTCCTACTTAAAAGCTCATTTGGACCGACACTAAAAGAAGGAAAAAAGAACACTCTGAATATCTTTCACACTCAAGAAAGAAGACAAAACTAGAGAGTTTTTAGTGAATTTTCGTAGAGCAAAGAATCTTACTAAAATATGAAATTTTGGAGTCGTTTTTTTGGTTTCTTTCTCCATCAGAAGTTTTTGAGTTTCTGGGTTTGATTACTTCTGTGTTTTTTTACTGTTTTTACTGTTGTTGCTGTTTCATTTGGCTGGAGTTTGGCTTGCTGGTTCCCTGTTCTGCTGTTTTTTTTCTTCTATTTTCTGCAAACTAGGTATTTTTTTCCAACTCTATAGTTTAGTTCTCAGTTGTATAAAGTTATGGCAGCGTTGTATTGATGTGTTATAACTGTCTTCTTTACATTTGGGTTGATCTTTTGCTCATAAATGGATGAATGAATGCTCAACTTCATGAATATGTTCTCTGTTTCTCTTTTAAGCTTCAGCTCTCCTAAACTCAAAAGTTTGTGCATGATTGTTTTAGTTACTAGAAGCTATGGTAACAGATTTATGGCATAGTTTAGTTGAGGAGCAAGTAAATGTAAGACACATTTGAAATCCTCTGATAGTTGATAGCTTAGACAAATGTTAAGAGTTTATGTCGATGATGTGTGTATGGTAGAGTTTAAGCTTAAGAGTAGTTGCATTAAATTCTTTGGTCCAAGTTTCCTCTTTTTGTGACTATGAATTTGTACTAGTTAGTGATTTTTCTTTAAGTTTGACATAAACTTTGTTCCCCTACATTTTCAGTTGCACTGGCTGAGTTTTGTGCAAATAAGTTCCAATACATGTTAAAGTGTTTAAGTAGATAACACAATTTTTTTATTTTTTTATTTGTTCTTTAGTTCAAATATAAGAATGGATATCTAGAAGTTCCTCCTTAGTTTTAATATCTTTAAAGGTTGTTAAAAACATGTTTTAGCTTGAAAAATTGCGTATCAATGTTGAGTTAGTATTCATGTTAGAGTGAATTTGGTAGTGAAATTAAGTTTGTTTAAAACAAATGCTCTTCTATATATATTTTAAGGAATTCCGGTTGGATAGTAAGCTATCAAATTAAGTTTTTTACATGTAACTTCTAAATGTTTATATGGTAAACTAAAAAAGTATCTTTCCTTTTTGTCTTAATTTGTCTTAGTAAAAAAAAACAAGTGTTTAAGTTTAGAATGATAAGGTTTTGGATTGTTAGCAGTATGGGTTTTAGGGTTTGGTTCAAGAAATCATTTTCGGGCTAAATAATTTCTAGCAGCCCAACACCAATAAAATCCAGCAGCTGATCCATTTATTTTAGTTAATAACATAGCTGACCCATTCTTTTTTAAGTCAAGGGCTGGCCCGATGGCCAAAGTGGCCCAAAACGTGCCAGCAGTTCAAATACCCAAATAGCTGGCCCATTCCCTTTTATATTGGGAATTTTTACATTCCTATCCCACTTAGGAAACCTTTTTACCCTACATATTTAAGGTTTGAGTAAATTACATTTAGTATACCAAATTACCATTTCTATGCCATATCTAATTAAAGTTATAATTAATGTGATATTTTCTACTCCTTAATTAAAGCATTTCCGTTTTTTTCAGCACTAATCCCTCACTTTCTCTCTCCTAACTCCCCCCACCCCACGTTTTACCTTTACCCTTCACTCCTCCACGTTTAGCGTCTGTTTTCTTCTTTACAGAACAAAAGCTACCCACGTTCTTCATTATTCTCCATTTAAATTCACCAAATATTGAAGTTATCATTCCACAAAATTCGTTCCCATCTTTAGTCAAGTTGAAGTTAAACCATGAAGAACATCAAATCTCCCAAAAAAATACCTCAAAAATCTACAGTAGGTGATATCCCATCTTTCGATTTGGGTGTTTTAACACCAAAATCACCACAAAAACAAGTAAAATCTACACATGCAATGGAACCCACTACTCACAGTTCATCTCCTAGACAAATCCGTGCCGAGATGAGAAAGCAAATGCACGATGTAGATGCTGGAGGAAGTGCTACACCAGGCGGCAAACAACTGTCTTAATTTTGTAGATTATTTGTAGTTGTGATTTTCTTTATTTTATAATTGTAGTTATTTTGTAGTCGTTTTGTAGTTATATTGTCGTTAACTTTTAAATTTTGAACAGAGCTGTAGTTACTTTTTTCTTCTTGCATTTTTGTAGATAATGTTTATATCTGTAGATGTCTTGTAGTGTTTTGTAGTTATATGTGTGGGTAGGTTGTATTTTTTTGAAGCAGATTTGCATGTATTTTTTCTTCCTAATTTGTTTTTAGCTATTTGTGTAGTGATTGTGTAGTTATATGTAGATAATATGTAGATTAATGCTTCATTTTTATGCAGTTTACTAATGTGAAATAATTTATCATTTTGTGCAGAATGGATATTATTTTGCCCCACATAATGTGGATTATGGGGTGCTTAGATTCCACACTTTGTGTGATCCTACCCCAGAGTTTAGGGATCCAGACGAACCTGCATCAAAATAAAGATAAACAGTGTTATAATTTTGTAGAATCTTTGTAGATAATTTGTAGATATAGTGAAAATTTTGTAGTCATCCATTTTAGGATGTCAGACATTGTAGTTAAATTATACTATAACTGTTGCAATTTGTAGAATCTTTGTAGATAATTTATTTAAAGACAAATTTTGAAATCAACAATTTCTAATCATAGATTGTAGTTTATTTTGTCGTATAAATGTAGTAACTTTGTAGATAATTTTGAAAACAAAATTGCTTTATTCTTTCATTAAACTGATTTATAGTTTAATTGTAGGCAAATGTAGTAATTTTGTAGATAATACCGTAAAACTATAATTCTATGCAATTTCGAACTATACAATCCTGCACTTGTGTTATCGTTAGTGATTGCCAATTCCATATTGAAATCTCGTACACTTATACATAACGGATATGAACCTAAGTTTTTATTCTCCTTTTTGGTCTCTATATACACACGAACCCCCATATCATTCCTAATCTCCATTGGGGGACAATTGTCGTTCACCATGTATTTGATTTCTATAATTTTTTCTGAAGTATCAATCGTTAGTTGTTCTGCAATTGCAGAAATCAGAATACCGTAGCTTGCATTCTCATCTACCACAATGGCATCAACTTCAAATCTCTAAATCTGCCATAGTTATCCCAATTCCCATTCAATTGTAGCATAATTGCGATTTTGGGCATGATTGCGTGTTGTTGCTGATGTATTAATCTAAATTTTTTTCGTTTTCTTGGATTTCTAGATTGAGAGAAAAAATGATGAAGAACAGATATATGATCGCCAATTTGATTTCTGAAAACAACGAAGAATAGAATTTAGCAATTTTGAGTTGTTGAATCTCGAAGATTTGAATTCTACAATTTGAATTCAGTCTGTTGAAGCTGTTCGTACTTTTTTTTTTTTTTACTTTTTGAATTGTAGTTTAAGAGTAAATTACGCAGATGCGGAATCTCCTTTCCGTTTCAAAACTTGAATTTAATGTAGAATAAATCAATCCCAAGATTCTTTCCTGATTTTTCGCGCGTTATCAAGGGAAGATTCTGCTCTATTAATTCCTAATAAACGAATGGCACAGAAATTGTAGGAAAAATGTGGACTAGGCGGGTAATTTAGATACTACGCACATATTTGATAATAAAGTTTCATATATGGTATAGGAAGAAAAAAATCTCTTTATATTGGCCAATACTAATAAAAGTCGGCCCATTTTTTATAAGAAGGTTTCCCACTCTTTAAAATAACAAGCTCACACAACTTTTATATTTTCATTTAATTGAAATGCTCAATGAAAAATCAAATTTCTATTTCATTAAATAGCTTTATAACTTAGTATCTTTTATAATTAATTTAAGCGCTAGGTAATTAGTAGGGGATGCTTTAATCTTTTTTATTCGCGAAATTGCTTGCGTAGCGTGATGTTCAACATTCAATAAATTAATTCAACAACCTCGTACTATATTCAATAGCTTTAAATATTTTCTAATTTAATTAGTCCTCTGTTAAAATCGCGGACTCGCTTGCGTAGCGCAATAGTTGATATTTAATTAATTTTTTCAAATGTAGTAATTCTCCCAAAAGTCATAGCGTGCTAATAATTCTTTGTCATGACAGCGGATTCGCTTGCGTAGCACCGTTATAACAAAATTAATAAAATTCGTCTCGGTTGCACATTCGCTTGCGTGGTGCGGTTAGGACAATTTAATATTATTCAAATCATTCTTCAACAATTTCAAGAAATAAAAGCCGATAAGTAACACATAAAAATCATATAAATAATAGTTTGTCCAAAATTAATTCAAGCCAAGTTTTAAGTCAATGAAGAGACCGTGCTAGAACCACATGACTCGGGAAATGCCTTAAACTTTCTCCTCGTTCAACAGAATTCCTTATCCGAACTTTGTTTCGCGGACCGATAAAAATAGAGTCAAACCTTCCTTTGACTAGGGATTCAAATAAAAGGTGAATTGGAACACCGAAAAATCAATTCCAAGTGGCGACTCTGTAAATAAATTAATCGCTACTCAAATTTGTCAACTTCAATTGGAAAAACTCTTTAAACCACAATCGATAACGCACATGATTCTTTTGGGGGGTAAAAAGGGGTGTGACAGTCACCATATAATTTATATCCAATGGATTATCACTATACAAAATATATACAAATAGACTGTCACTATACAAAAAATATACTAACTAGAGTGTCTCTATACAAAATATATACCAAAGTAACTGTCACTATACAAAAAATATACCAAAGTAACTGTCACTACACAAAAAATATATAATATTGATATTTCGGGCTATTAGATGTCAGCAACTTATACTGCTTCTTCACGTTGCGTATAAAGTTTATAAGATTCATCAATTTCTCAAGCTATTTTGAGTTAAGATCACTACTATTGATGGAGAAAAAATAATACGGGGAGCTGAAATTTTATGCAAATAACGTAAGCTTCAGAGTAGCTTTGAATCGTGACAGTGAATAGGAAAAATGGAGAGAGAAAAAAAACTTTGAGTCACTACTAAAAAACGGGGCAAAACCGTCCAAAAAATCGACCAAAGTTGGTCGGCAATGGCCAATTACCGACCAAAACGCGAACATTTACGTGTGGATGGTATATTGACGATTGGAAGGGCATACCGACCAAAATTGGTTAGAAATTACCGACCAACGTTGGTCGGTATGCTTTAAACTACCATCTGACACTTTAAATGGTTTACCGACCAAAGCTGGATGGAAAAATATTTTATTAATTTAATTTTTCCGACCAAAGTTGGTCGGTGTATTAAATTTATTAATTTTTTGTACCGACCAACTTTGGTCGGTACTTGAAAATATGTTTATTTTATAATTCATTAAAATTTAATAAAACCGACCAACTTTGGTCGGTATTTGAAAAACATATTTTTCTTTAAATAATTAAAATTAAAAACTACCGACCAACTTTGGTCGGTTATGATGAATTCTTGGAATTCATTGCTTATTAACCGGCCAACTTTGGCCGGTAATTTGGAATTAAATTTTTTTTTTTGATACGTTGCTCCAGTGTTTTTCAAGCCAAATGGCATGATTTTATAGTAATAAGTATCCTTGCTCTGTGATAAATGAAGCCTTTTCCTCATCTGGAGGGTCCATTTTTATCTTATTATTACCGGAGTGAGCATCTAGAAAACTTAAAAGTTCATGACATATAGTAGAAGCAATTAACTGGTCTATGTGCGGTAAAGGAAATGACTATTTAGAACAAGCCTTATTTAAATAGGTATAATCTACACAGACTCGCCACTTTCCATTCTTTTTTGGAACCACAACAGTATTAGCTAACCAGTCAGGGCACTTTACCTCTCGTAGTTAACCAACTTTCAGAAGTTCTTGTACCTTGGATCACTTGTGTCACGACCCAAAATCCAATAAGGGTCGTGGTGGCGCCGGACACCTCTGTCAGGCAAGCCAACTAATTATCAATTAAATTCTCTTTTAATACCTTTGAAAATCTAGGATTTTTCCTTCCAGTTTTCATAGTTAAAACAATCTCTACTTCAATTCAAATTAAGTAATAACTATTAGTACACATCTTTCAAAAAATCATCCCAGAACCCGGTGTCACAAGTGCATGAGCATCTATTGATAAGGAAAATAAAATATAACATCTGTCCGAAATACAGTGGACAGGGAATAAAATATAAAAATGCTGAAAGGAACTACACTAGCTGCGAGTCGCCTCGAACAATGCAGCTCACCTAGTCCCAGAATCATCCGCGCTGCTACGCCCAGTAGGCCGCTAGAGGCATATACACCTGTGCAACAACAATGCACAGAAGTGTAGTATGAGTACGTAATCAACGTGTACTCAATGAGTATCCCGCCTAATCTCGAAGAAGTAGAGACGAGATGGTCAACTTTGACACTTACTAGAGGTCCAATAATAATATACTAAATGTGTGAGGAAATCAAAGATTTTATAAGGCAGTACTAACTCACAAAGCTGGAAAACAAGCAATACACCTTCAACAAATAATAAAGGATTTTCAAGGTTTACCTTTCTTTATCTTATCAATTTACATCAAGCCATGAAGGGCAATATCATCATTTAAAATTTCACGTGCATCAATATATATAAAAATATCATGCGCAAATCATGCCGAGGCGACGGCCCGGTCCAATAGAAAAGAAATGTGCACTTGCCGAGGGTCGACGGCGCGCCTATAGATGCATCTATTACCCCGCTCGCGAAATAATCTGCGACGCGGTCAACATAAAATAAACACATACCCTGCTCGCGAATCATACATGCGACGCAGGTACACAGAGAGATACATGCTCAATCAATCAAGTAAGAACTTATCAGGGAATATTTATCAAAATATATCAAATTCTCTTTTAACAAATTTTTAAGAAGTAAAGTTTAATCCCTTTAGAAATTCATTTACAAATTTCATGTGATTTAAGCAATTTAAGCTACCATAGGGCTTACAAATAATCCAAGTATAACATGCTTTTGGGTCCTAACTACCCGGACAATAGCATAATAGTAGCTACGCACGGACTCTCGTCACCTCGTGCGTACGTAACCCCCACAAATAGGAGCACATAACCAATTGACTCACCTATGGGGACAATTCCCTCTTACAAGGTTAGAAAGGAGACTCACCTCGCTCCGAAGACTCATAACCGGCATTCTACATTCCTCCGAAGACTTGCACCAACGCACAATGCTCCAAAACTAGCCAATGATTATACAAATCAATTAATATATGCTCAATTAAGCTTCAATTTGTAACAATTTCTAACCCCGAATGAAAAGTTGACAAAAACGCCCTCGGGCCCACGTGCCCGGAATCCGAAATTTTTCGAAGATAAAGTTTACCCATGAACTCACAAACTCAAATATATGATTTTCTCTTAATTCCATACTCAAAATCGTGGTCAAAATTCAAGAATACTAATTTTCTAGGTTTTCCCTCAAACCCCAAGTTTTCTACCAATTTCCATGCACAAATCCATGTATAAACCTTGTATTTAATTCAAAACTAGCATAAATTACTTACCTCATGATAAATGACGGAACCCCCTCTTCAAAAGCTCCAAAAATCGCCCAAAATCGCCCAAGAACCGAGCTCCAAAAATTCCAAAACGAAATGGCAAAGTGACTGATCTTTGTGATTAAATGCTTCTGCCCATCCGTCACTAAAGGCCTTTTTCGTCGCTAAAAGTCGTCACTAAAAGTCCACTAAAACAGCTTTACTAGCCCTTATTAAATTGATCATAACTTTCCGTACGAATGTCGAAATGATGAACAGTTTAACGTTCTGAAAACTAGAATGCAAGAGCTACAACTTTCGTGTTTTGTATATTTTCGGATTCCTTATAGATTTCGAGATATAAGCTTCCAAAGTAGCATCCTCGATTGCACCATTTCTGTCCAAACAACAGCTGCAGCAGATTTTCTGCAGTTTTTAAAATTCCGAAATTGATCCGAAACCACCCCGAAACACACCCGAGGCCTCCGGGGCCCCGTCCAATCACACAAACCAGTCCCATAACACATTACGGACTTGCTCGGGGCCTCAAATCATATCAAAAAACACTAAAACCATGATTCACACTCTAATTCAAGCTTTATGAACTTTGAAATTTTAAACTTCTACATTCGATGTCGAAACCTATCAAATCACGTCCGATTGATCTCAAATTTTGCACACAAGTCACATTCGATATTACGGACCTACTCCAACATCCGGAATTGGATTCTGACCCCGATATCAAAAAGTCAAACTCTCGGTCAAACTTCTCAAAAACCTTCAAATTTCTATTTTTAGCCAAATGGCTCCAAAATGACCTAAGGACCTCCGAATTCACTTCCGATCGCGCTCCCAACTCCAGAATCACCATACAGAGCTATTTACAGTTTCGGAGCCCCAAACGGACATTGATAACACTGAAATGCACTTCAAGCCAAACTTATGAAATTTCTTCTAAAATGCTAGCTTCCACAATAGGCACCAAAACGCTCCCGGGTTATCCAAAACCCGATCCGGGCATACGCCCAAGTCCGAAATCATCATACGAACCTGGTGGAACCTTCAAATCCCGGTCCGAGGTCATTTACTCAAGATTCCAATCCTAGTTCATTCATTCAACTTTAAGCTTCCGAAATGAGAATTCTCTTCCCAAATCAACTCTGGACTTCCCGAAATTCAATTCCGACCACACGTACAAGTCATAATACCTGAAATGAAGCTGCTCATGGCCTCAGGCTGCTGAGCGGAGCGCTAGAACTCAAAACGACCGGTCGGGTCGTTACATTCTCTCACTTAAACCTACGTTCGTCCTCGAACATGCTGAGAACTACACTGAAGTAGTCTGAAATCACTGGTTAACTTCCCATGCAACATCCCGTGCTACACAACTCAGTTGAGCACATTAGCTCGATCAATTATGAAGATATTCTCTTTTATTCAAGCAGATACGCCTTAAAGCCCAATTCCAGCATCCGAAATTCTCTGCCAAGCCTGTTTCCAACATAGGATCACCATATTAATCACCACACGCTGTACCCAAACATGACTGCATAACTTGCTGAATTCACACCTTGCATCATTTTACTCACCGGACCACAATAACATTTTCTGATCAACTTAGTCGAAATTCCACGAATCTGATGCTCCCATTGCATCCCACGACATACAAGTCTTACTCTAATACAATACCGCCACAACGGAAAAGATGTACAGAAATTCATAATCAATTGCCGAGTCAACCAATCATTGAGTCTATACTTCAGACAACAAACATTACCATATTCTGACCCAAATAATGATATTTATTCCTTAATATATTCCATACAGTCAGAGTACGCTGATCCTGAATCCAATGATCCCATCTCACCCAGTACGAACTGCTTCGGCAATAAGCCACCCCGGACATAATCAAGTCACATATGATGCCGCAATGTGCCAATAGGCTACCAATTCGAACACGATATAATGAAAACGAACTCTGGAAAGGAAATCCAATTACCCCGCTCGCGAATCATACATGCGACGCGGGCCCACAACTAATACGAGCTTTCCTCAGAAACCAGGAAACGAAGCACATAAAGCTGATATAGGTAACTGTGCTCAACATCACATTGTTGCGGTGTACCACCCGATTCAAATATCATAGACCTTGCATAAGGAGATTGCACACCGAGCGAAATTTGCTCATTACAACCATAATACCGAATATCGGTCGCAAGCACGCTAGGTGCATATTACCATCCCTGAGGACATATAGCGCCATAAGTTACAACACTCAAGCACAACTGAGGTGCGATATACAATCTGAATCTTAAGAGCCATGTTGCTCCTAACATATCATTTCTACACGGATCCTCAACACATAAGCAATTTCTCAAGCCGTCTCACCACTTGCATGGCGCAATGCATCACTACATGAAATATCTGCCAACGAAATAACACCCTGACAACCCCTTCCTAAGGAGCTCATTACAAAAATGAACACAACTGGCCTGGCATAGAGCCCAAATTCACATTTAAATTCCTCCACCGACCTCAAGTCGATCCTGATCATATCAACTAAGCCAATATCCTTTCAAAGGTTCATACAAATTTCCCTCTTCTCACAACACACAAGGACAACCACCATAGCCGGAGAAATCCTCCACGGTCCACAACTTAATAGACTGAGTCCCTCCAGACATATATTCTCAATTTAACGATATCATCACAAATCTTCATACTTGGTTTAAATCTCTAATCGATAACAACCGACCATAACAAATAACTGGGTCTTACCTCCAACACATCGGCCGCACTAACGTTGATAAGCGATTAAGAATCATTAACCATGATACAAGCCCTCTATACAAACACCCATCTCAGGTGACGCTGAAGACAATACCAACTTACCTTAAACCTCAAAACTCCTTTCCTGCTCGTCCGAGTTTGTGACATCTCTGTCCACACCGAACTGCAACTTTGATTCTCATTTCAAACTTCATATTACTCGCTGCTCCTGACATGCCCATGAACAGTAGGGCACGATTCTTCATCATAATTCCAGAATTGCTAATAGATTAATACTTCATCACATCAAAGCTTTTCACTGAGCTCATTTTCTGGAGAACCATAGCAACACACAGGTGAATACTCATAATCATAGAATATGCAAACATCTAAGTAGTGGTCTAAGCCACTATAGCCTTTCCGGAATCTGCTTCCACATAACAAGCCATAGCAGTAGAATGCTTCAGAATAATATCAATTACGGCGGCTGACAAGCCTCATACGCACTGCCACAGATCACTTGCACAACTTAATCATGCTGAGGAAACTGATCGCTAACACCAATATGCCAATTCAACTATGCCAATCGATCTACCTTCTCCAAATTTATCCTTGATTGCCTTAGAGATAATACTAACTCCATCTGTCACATATCATACTCCATCCGCACTCATCCCGAGTGACACTGAATCACGAGACCATGCTGTCTCAAATCCCACGAACCAATTCATACCTTCCTTGCGTGCATATTCGCACCCTCAACTGACATGACCATCCTGATAATCCTATTACGAATTCGAAATCTCTTCTCATTTTCCCCTCAAGTTCTACACTGCAAGTCAAAACATCATAGAACACTCTGTGCCCCTTCTCGTAGGCTGCTATCAAGCTCCATTCTAAACCGTACTTATAGGCTCGAAGTCATTAGGCACCATACTTTACCTCTTTTCGAATCCAATAGAACCGTTACTGAGAGCCACCCGCTCTGACTTGGTCCGGAATTTTATCAATTCATAAATCTTCTAGCACATGAATACCCCATCATGGGCGGTGGGACTCTCCCACTTAACTTGAAGCAATTATTTCGAACTCTGAAATTCACCAAGATTCCCTAGCTTTCATCAACATAACCTTGCACGATCAACCACATAAATTCTCGGATTCTCTCCGCAAAACCCCATTCTTTCATACTCTGATTCACCCGCTACATTCGCACGATCGATCTCTTTGCTACATAACCGATAAAATTTTTCGCAGAAGCCTCGCTAACCACGCGACTGCTAAACTGCTCACTTGGGTAACCCACCTATGGAAGGCTCTCCCTGGCATCTTCCAACACTGTCGCACGGGGTGCAATCACTACGACATCAATGACCCTTCTTGGGTCTGAGCTCATTCTTCAGCTGCACAGGTCTATTTACCCCTCGTGGACATCATTTAAATGTGCGGAAACATCCTTCCGATTTAAATTTATGCTGCATCCTTCTCCATTTAAACGGCTCCTTTCCGTTATATTAAATCTCCTGACGCACCATAATCCCTACTTCAAACTAGATCCGTAGACCCCAATAGCCCAGTGCCACTATTCTCAAATCGCTCCGAACTCCTCTAAAGGCGCGTAGTCATCTTATTACCAATCCCCTACGCAGCTCCGCCACTCTCCCACTTTGGGCAAACTCACTCCCTTAATCAACTGCTCGGCCTGCACTTCCTAAGCCTGGCCTTTTGGCAATTTAAAGCTCCGCCTGACACTTCCCACATGTCTTTCTCATCCTTTGCTGCTCAATTGTTGCCTTAATAAAATTTATCTCCATAGCACTTGAATCCACAATCGCTACTAACTCCAAACTTCTCCGAAGGTCATCTCTCTCGAACCGTCAACATTAGAAATACTGATTCAATCCTGAACCACCGCATCCTGTGATATCTGATAGTTGTATCTCCGATACTATTTCACAATACCTTGCCTCAAAGCGAATTGTAGAAGATCATAACATCGACAAACTTAATATGTCCAATTAGGACGACAGCACCCCAATATAAAAGAAAAATTCCACCACGCTTGCAATTACCAAGTCTCATTACTTCCACCAGTCCACATCTGACCCTCCTTAGTTCGATTGCCTTTCCCCCTGCCGGGAATAAAATATCGAGTCTCTTGATTATGCACTGAGTAAACCTCCCTTGAAATCATTCACTGCCCTGACACGTGGGCAACACCCTACCATCATATTACTATTGCAGAATAGTCGTTCATAAGCATCGCGGAAACTTGTGCCTAGCCTCAAAGCCCTCGAAAATACCGCTATTGGGCTGAAATAATAAAATATTCTTCCATAAGGCGATGACAATAATCTGATCAGCTATACCGGGAGAAACATCTCGTATCACATCTATAGTACCATTACGGTTCTTCAATTTTCGATTTACATCAAGCGCTTCGCGTCGCATAAGATTGAGTAAGAAAGAAACAAAGGCATAAGCCTCACATGAAGTCAAATCGCACGATAAGGAATCAAGAAGGGAAGTACTCCTAACAGTCCTGCAGCCTCCCGAGGATAAGTACAGACGTCTCCGTACCGATCCGCGAGACTCTACTAGACTTGCTCATGACTCGTGAGACCCTAGAAACCTAGTGCTCTGATACCATGTTGTCACGACCCAAAATCCACTAAGGGTCGTGGTGGCGCCGGACACCTCTGTCAAGAAAGCCAACAAAATTATCAATTAAATTCTATTTTAATACCTTTGAAAATCTAGGATTTTTCCTTCCATTTTTCATAATTAAAACAATCTCTACTTCAATTCAAATTAAGTAATAACTATTAGTACACATCTTTCAAAAAAACCATCCCAGAACCCGGTGTCACAAGTGCATGAGCATCTATTGATAAGGAAAATAAAATACAACATCTATCCGAAATACAGTGGACATGGAATAAATATAAAAATGCTGAAAGGAACTACACTAGCTACGAGTCGCCTCGAACAATGCAACTCACCTAGTCCCAAAATCATCCGCGCTGCTACGCCCAGTAGGCCGCTAGAGGCATATACACCTGTGCAACAACAATGCATAAAAGTGTAGTATGAGTACATAATCAACGTTTACTCAATGAGTATCCCGCCTAATCTCGAAGAAGTAGAGACGAGATGGTCAACTTTGACACTTACTAGAGGTCCAATAATAATATACTAAATGTGTGAGGAAATCAAGGATTTTATAAGGCAGTACTAACTCACAAAGCTGGAAAACAAGCAATACACCTTCAACAAATAATAAAGGATTTTCAAGGTTTACCTTTCTTTATCTTATCAATTTACATCAAACCATGAAGGGCAATATCATCATTTAAAATTTCACGTGCATCAATATATATAAAAATATCATGCGCAAATCATGCCGAGGCGACGACCTGGTCCAATAGAAAAGAAATGCGCACTTGCCGAGGGTTGACGGCGCGCCTATAGATGCATCTATTACCCCACTCGCGAAATAATCTGCGACGCGGTCAACATAAAATAAACACATACCCTGCTCGCGAATCATACATGCGACGCAGGTACACAGAGAGATCAATCAATCAAGTAAGAACTTATCAGGGAATACTTATCAAAATATATCAAATTCTCTTTTAACAAATTTTTAAGAAGTAAAGTTTAATCCCTTTAGAAATTCATTTACAAATCCATGTGATTTAAGCAATTTAAGCTACCATAGGGCTTACAAATAATCCAAGTATAACATGCTTTTGGGTCCTAACTACCCGAACAATAGCATAATAGTAGCTACGCACGGACTCTCGTCACCTCGTGCGTACGTATCCCCTACAAATAGGAGCACATAACCAATTGACTCACCTATGGGGACAATTCCCTCTTACAAGGTTAGAAAGGAGACTCACCTCACTCCGAAGACTCATAACCGGCATTCTACATTCCTCCGAAGACTTGCACCAACACACAATGCTCCAAAACTAGCCAATGATTATACAAATCCATTAATATATGCTCAATTAAGCTTTATAACCCAATTTGTAACAACTTCTAACCCCGAACGAAAAGTTGACAAAAACGCCCTCGGGCCCACGCGCCCGGAATCCGAAATTTTTCGAAGATAAAGTTTACCCATGAACTCACGAACTCAAATATATTATTTTCTCTTAATTTCATACTCAAAATCGTGGTCAAAATTCAAGAATACTAATTTTCTAGGTTTTCCCTTAAACCCCAAGTTTTCTACCAATATCCATGCACAAATCCATGTGTAAACCTTGTATTTAATTCAAAACTAGCATAAATTACTTGCCTCATGATAAATGACGGAACCCCCTCTTCAAAAGCTCCAAAAATCGCCAAAAATCGCCCAAGAACCGAGCTCCAAAAATTCCAAAACGAAATGGCAAAGTGACTGATCTTTGTGATTAAATGCTTCTGCCTATCCGTCACTAAAGGCCATTTTCGTCGCTAAAAGTCGTCACTAAATGTCCACTAAAACAACTTTACTAGCCCTTATTCAATTGATCATAACTTTCCGTACGAATGTCGAAATGATGAACAGTTTAACGTTCTGAAAACTAGAATGCAAGAGCTACAACTTTCGTGTTTCGCACATTTTTGGATTCCTTATAGATTTCGAGATATAAGCTTCCAAAGTAGCCTCCTCGATTGCACCATTTCTGTCCAAACAACAGCTGCAGCAGATTTTCTGCAGTTTTTAAAATTCCGAAATCGATCCGAAACCACCCCGAAACACACTCGAGGCCTCCGGGGCCCCGTCCAATCAAACAAACCAGTCCTATAACACATTACGGACTTGCTCGGGGCCTCAAATCATATCAAACAACACTAAAACCATGATTCACACTCCAATTCAAGCTTTATGAACTTTGAAATTTCAAACTTCTACATTCGATGTCGAAACCTATCAAATCACGTCCGATTGATCTCAAATTTTGCACACAAGTCACATTCAATATTACGGACCCACTCCAACTTCCGGAATTGGATTCTGAACCTGATATCAAAAAGTCAAACTCTCGGTCAAACTTCTCAAAAACCTTCAAATTTCTATTTTTAGCCAAATGGCTCCAAAATGACCTACGGACCTCCGAATTCACTTCCGATCGCGCTCCCAACTCCAGAATCACCATACAGAGCTATTTACAGTTTCGGAGCCCCAAACGGACATTGATAACACTGAAATGCACTTCAAGCCAAACTTATGAAATTTCTTCTAAAATGCTAGCTTCCACAATAGGCGCCAAAACACTCCCGGGTTATCCAAAACCCGATCCGGGCATACGCCCAAGTCCGAAATCATCATACGAACCTGGTGGAACCTCCAAACCCCGGTCCGAGGTCATTTACTCAAGATTTCAATCCTAGTTCATTCATTCAACTTTAAGCTTCCGAAATGAGAATTCTCTTCCCAAATCAACTCTGGACTTCCCGAAATTCAATTCCGACCACGCGTACAAGTCATAATACCTGAAATGAAGCTGCTCATGGCCTCAGGCTGCTGAACGGAGCGCTAGAACTCAAAACAACCGGTCGGGTCGTTACAACTTGATTTTTAAATGCTCCTTGCTTCATTTTCATCTGTTTGACAGGTGGATGTAACAGATCCTCATTCAGCTTATGGGTCATCACCTCCAGTGGTATACCTGTCATATCTAAATGCGACCAAGTAAAGCAATCTGCGTTAGCACATAAAAATTAAATTAACTCACCTTTCGTGTTCGGGCTCAAGTTCCCTCCGATGTAAGCTTTTCTGTCAGGCCAATGGACAAATAATATTACATCTTTGAGATCCTTCGTGGTTGTTTTGATATTCTCATTTTTCTCTGGTTCATGAATCATATCAGTCTTGAATCCATATTAGTTTGACTTTGTGGACTTTTAGTTGAGGTATGGATAGAGTTATCCCCAACGGTATTCTTTAATTACTATTTCGCATCTACATCGTTGGATGTTGCATTTTCAATCACCATAAATTAATATTTCATGATTCCTATTGATCTCCCCGGATTTGTCGGATCCCCCACTGTGGTGGGAATTTGATGACTTGATACAACGTGGACGAGACAACATCCATATCATGAATTCATGGCCTACCTAAGATTATATTATTGGCCATATATGCGTTTATTATCTGGAACTTTGTGTATTTGAGGACACCTTCTGCAAATGTAACTAATACAACTTCCCCTTCCGTAACGACGCTTAAATTATCGAACTCAGATAATGATCGTGCTTCTGGTATGATTTTATCATCCGCTTGCATTTCATTTACCACTCTCAGTAAAATGATGTTCACTGAGCTATCTGGTCAATCAAAACTCGTTTAACATTACTATCATGTAAAGATATTACCATTGCATCATTGTGAGGAATCATCAAGCCATCGCCTCCTTTTTTACACACCTATCCTGAAGGATAATGTATAAGGGAGTTTTTCCATTTAATGTGACATTATTCGAAGTGGGATTATTTATTTATCATAGAGTCGCCACTTGGGATAGGTTTGGCTTTTGGTGTCCCAAGTCACCGGTTTAATCTTGAATCCCAAATCGAGGAAAATTTCAACTTCCCAAGCGGAGTCTGCGAACCAGAAATTCTGAATAAGGAATTCTGTTGAACCGAGGGAAGGTGTTAGGCACCCCCTAGATCCTGTGGTTCTAGCACGGTCGCTTAAACTATTATAATTGGCTAAAAATCTGATTTCAATACATGTCATCCTATAGTGCAATTTTTAAAATTATTTACCGCTTTTAACTAATTTTAGGAAATTGAACGTCGTTTAAAATATGTTTTCGGATCACGTCACATGAAATGCACCCGGATCCTCGACACATTTTATTCAACGTTTTGAGATTTGGATTTGGGTCACATGAAATGCACACCCGAGTTTAGGAAGGTAAAATTATTAAAGAACGCGCCTAAAGCGACTAACGTGTTATTAACTTTGCGGGAGGCCATGGAAATTCGCTAAATGGCACGCCTCGAGTTCTAAATATTTTAATGAAGTAATTAAAGAGGGCCACGCGATTCACGATTTTATTTGGCGCGGCGCACCTCGATTTATTTTTAAGGCCTTCCTAAAAGGGGCTATTATTCTCTATTGAAGATTGTCTCTAAAGGCCTAATTAATTAACATTATTAATAAACTATTAAAAGCATTCAAGGAATTCGGGCCTTAAGATCAAGTCCATATTTAAACAAGAGGGAAACCTCTTAATTCAAATTTGCTACTTATCTTGGAAGGCCCACAATTATATTGCAAAATTAGACTTCCAGGTCTTAAAGAAATCAAACTCTCAGCGTATTAGGTTTTAAGACTAGCCCAAGAGTGAGAATTGTGGCATGGTTTTTTTTATAAGGACTCACCCAGTCGTGGGTCTTTGCACAGGCCCAAGTGAAAGATGAAATAGAGTCAAAAGGGCCTGAATCGAGACCCCCATAGTCTCACTAGGTATTTTATAACTGGGCCTATTATTAACATAACCATGCCCAATATGAAGCTGTTCGTATATGAAGTTTCAGCTGTGAAGCTGACTATTATATTTGGACTTGCATTAGAACTCAGATTACAATTTACAAAACATAGTCAAGGTTCAATTTCAGGTTCNTATTGCGCTTGGGCCGTAAGGGGCCCCTGCCGGAGTCTGCACACCCAAGTGAGCGCCGTCGACGTTAAATAAATGGAGCGGGCTGCACGGCCGCAGCGGGGTACTGGAGGTACCGGTTTATGTGTTGCATTGCATACTTGATTTCCATTTACTTATTTGTCTGTTGTGATATTTCTATAATTGTATTCATTAGTTTATTGAGTTGATATGATTTAGATTGAGTTGCTGTAGTTATAGCTTACTTTGTGCCCGTCCAGGATTTCTTACTCTCAACCCTTATTTATGTTTATTACTTTCTGAGTTGGAAGTACTCACAATACTCTCTGCACCTTGTGTGCAGATCCAGGTACACCAAAGGGTGAGTGAGAGCTTGTTAGCTGAGCAGCAGTTATCTGGGAGTGTCGAGGTAGCTGCATGGCGTTCGCAGCCTTGATCTCTCCCTTCTATCTTTCATTATTTTATTCGTATTATTTTCCTAGTCGGACTTGTAATAGGTGAATAATCTGCTTCTAGAGGCTCATGTTCGTGACACCAGATTCTGTGGGCTATTTAGTATTTTACTTTGGGATTTTCGAACGTTAGAGATTATATAAGAATTTCCGCACTAAATTGGTATTATAGTAGTGAACATTTATTTATTTAATTAGATTATTTGGCTAATGTTGTGTAAATGGTCGGGCTTGCCTAGCAATGTGTTGGGCGCCATCACGACCGGGGTTTGGGTCATGACAACAAGTAGCACGTAAGATGGATCAGGATAGTCTTTTTCATTTCAGGTCACCTGTCCTAGACGGACCCAACCCCTGTGTTGTGTCCCCTAAGTCAAATGCACATGATGCAAACAAACGTTCCTACTAGGGATCCGGCATGAGGTTTTGTTCTTCTAGGTTTAAACCCTAGGTTTATTGGTCTAGACCTGGCTTACCCGAGCAGACAACTCGAGCCGAGGGGGAGGCAGCGTACCGGGGATACAAAAGCTCCGTCGGCTTAGAAACTTATCCAAACCTCATTCTAAATGGGAAAAGACTCTAAACAGAAGAGAAGCTACACGAAGTCCACCCTTCTCCATGATGTGGAAGACTCAGAGAGAGGAAGGGATTCGTAATAGTTTATATATACAATTCAACAAATATCAAAGCGGTAAAACATTTAGCACATATAGCATGGAACATGTAGGAAAATCAGATAAGCCAAATATAACAGTTATTCAAAGCTCGAATTCTTGAACCCTGAACCGAAATTCTGGGTTCGTTTCCCCAGCAGAGTCGCCAGAGCTGTCACACCTCCTTTTTTACACACCTACCCCGAAGGATAATGTATAAGGGAGTTTTTCCATTTAAAGTGACATTATGTGAAGTGGGATTATTTATTTATCTTAGAGTCGCCACTTGGGATAGGTTTGGCTTTTGGTGTCCCAAGTCACCGGTTTAATCTTGAATACCAAATCGAGGAAAATTTCGACTTCCCGAGTGGAGTCTGCAAACTAGAAATTCTGAATAAGGAATTCTGTTGACCCGAGGGAAGGTGTTAGGCACCCCCATATCCCGTGGTTCTAGCACGGTTTCTTAAACTATTAAAATTGGCTAAAAATCTGATTTCAATACATGTCATCCTATAGTGCAATTTTTAAAATTATTTACCGCTTTTATCTAATTTTAGGAAACTGAACGTCATTTAAAATATGTTTTCGGATCACGTCACATGAAATGCACCCAGATCCTCGACACATATTATTCAATGTTTTGGAATTTGGATTTGGGTCACATGAAATGCACACCCGAGTTTAGGAAGGTAAAATTATTAAAGAACGCGCCTAAAGCGACTAACGTGTTATTAACTTTGCGGGAGGCCATGGAAATTCGCGAAATGGCACGCCCCGAGTTTTAAATATTTTTAATGAAGTAATTAAAGAGGGCCACGCGATTCACGATTTTATTTGGCGCGGCGCATCTCGATTTATTTTTAAGGCCTTCCTAAAAGGGGCTATTATTCTCTATTGAAGATTGTCTCTAAAGGCCTAATTAATTAACATTATTAATAAACTATTAAAAGCATTCAAGGAATTCGGGCCTTAAGATCAAGTCCATATTTAAACAAGAGGGAAACCTCTTAATTCAAATTTGCTACTTATCTTGGAAGGCCCACAATTATATTGCAAAATTAGACTTCCAGGTCTTAAAGAAATCAAACTCTCAGCGTATTAGGTTTTAAGACTAGCCCAAGAGTGAGAATTGTGGCATGGTTTTTTTTATAAGGACTCACCCAGTCGTGGGTCTTTGCACAGGCCCAAGTGAAAGATGAAATAGAGTCAAAAGGGCCTGAATCGAGACCCCCATAGTCTCACTAGGTATTTTATAACTGGGCCTATTATTAACATAACCATGCCCAATATGAAGCTGTTCGTATATGAAGTTTCAGCTGTGAAGCTGACTATTATATTTGGACTTGCATTAGAACTCAGATTCAATTTACAAAACAATGTCAAGGTTCAATTTCAGGTTCACTGGCAACAATACTTAAAATTTGAAAGAAGAATTGATGATATACAATTGAGATAAAACCTCACATACAAGTATGCAATACAATATGAGTCATGTAAATCTGATAGATTAACAGACAATATAACATGAGATTCAAACAGGGCCATTGCATTCTTAGTCTTAAACGACTTAAAATTTCCAGCTCATTCGAGTGACTTCTAACATTAGGATCATAGGCAAAGCCATGGCTAACTTTTGATTTCGAATTAACACACTAATTTTGAATCAACATAGTGCTTTTGAATTTCTGATTTCAAACTAATACACGGCAATATAAACATCAAACTCAAACTAATTTGAATCTAACACTTCTGAACGCAATGCTCATATGATCATGAGAAGGAAATGGAATCAGTTTAAAAGTCTTATACAGTCCCAAACAGTCCAGTTTTCAGTTACAAATGAAGATCTACTGAAATACTGAAACTCCTAGAAATATAACAGGGAAAATCAACAAGGAAATCAGTCAGCATTTTTCATGTTATTTCCAAACTTGAGGGCTACATGGTGTGCACTTGGAATTTGGACAAAATGAGAGAAAAGAGGAAGTCAGCTAAAGCAGCAGCACACAACAGCTAATCAAACCAGTTTCAGAACCAAAAATGGTACCACAGCAACCCAGGGATTAATTGCGGAGATATAGCACCAATAAACAACCAAAAATAGCTTGAATAAACAAATTTGAACTCAGAAATCAATCCAGGGACTTCTGAAGCTTTAGCTACTGCATTACCAGGAACTTCTAACCATTTTTTTAACCTTATATAAACTGAAAATTTGATCTAACAGCTGGAACACAAAATTATCCTAAGAAAACTTCAATGGAATAGTATTTTTTTTTGAGTTTTTGGCTGCCTGAAAGCTTCAGGACTTTGCAGTATTTCTAGGGCTATTTGTTTTTGGATTTTTCGAGTATTTGATCTCACTAGACTTCTAGAAACTTGTTTTTGAATTTTCAGATCTCCAAAACTTTTAGAAATTTGTGGAGATTTTTCAGATTCTAAAACTTGTTCAATAAGGCAATGGGCATGCCTTTTTATAGGCAAAGCTTAGGGCAGCCTTCAGATTTTCCTTTTGCACCCTTGCCCCCTCTTTTATTTTCAGTTTTTGCTTAGTTAGTCCTTTACTTGTTGGCTTGTTTTCCAAGTTACTACACTTAATTCCTGAATTTAAAATTGGAACCCCATCTAGAAGGTTCTAGGGGGTTCCAATTCAGTTACTGCAGGATTCTTTTACTGAGAAATACTTATACTACCCCTGTCCTTACCCCTGAATTACTAAACCATGCCAAACTAACCCTAGGCCTTTGAACTAGGTCAAAAATGACCATGGTTAACTAATAAAGGTCTAGACTATTCAGCTATAACCAAACCAATCTAGAAAACTCTAAAATTGAATTGTCAAGTCCATTTAATGCTAAACAAAGCTGGAAATTAATCCTGATTTATACTATTATCAAACTATTTATTACCAGTTAAACAAAATTATGATTCAAACACAAAATTAAAAAGCAACAGAATAATGCTATCAATATTGGATCATGAATCGTCAATTAACAATCCAAATATGAATCAAACTGTATCAGAAGATGAAGACTAAACTTAACAAAAGAAATCTTGGAAAATAAAAAAAAATAAATACTAAAAACAGACAGGATAAAGTAATAAGAAATAAAAAGAAAATGAAGAGAGGAGGATTACCGGAATTGATACTTGGCTTGGGCAAATCCAATTGAAAATTCTTGACCAAACTAGCGTTTAATCGTGTGTTTTTTATGAGAAAACACACATCTAAACACTACAATGGTCAAGCCATCAAAGAACCCCCAATTCATGAAACTAGGGTTTGAGGCCAAACTTCGATTTAAAATTCGAAACCCTGGGGAGAAATTTGAAGGCTACTGATGGTGGATTCGTAACAATGGTGGTGAGGAGAGGCCCTGGTGTGATTTTGGTTGGGTTTGGAGGATTTTGGGGTTTGACCGCTTCTTTTGATTTAAGATTCGAAAGATTCGGCTGGGATTTGAGGCAAACGGAGTGTAGATTTGGGAAGAGGAGAAGGAGGAGCACCTAGGGTGTAAATTTAGGGTTATTTGGAGACCGGCCGCCGGCGGAGGTGATTTTCGACCGGCGGCGGACGGCGGAGGGCAGCGGCGGGATTAATGGCGGCTAGGGTTTGTATTAGGGAGTGTGAGAGACGACGATTGGGGGGGGGGGTAGGGGGTTCCGACACTTATATACTAACGGGTGTGGACTTCTCGTCCGTTGGATCAACAATCCTAGACGGCTGAGATTCGTTTGAGCAAAAACGATGCCGTTTCATAGGGAGGGGGTCTGGACCGGACTGAGGCATCATTTGGGTCGGGTTTGAATGGTGTTTCAATTGGGCTGGCCAAATTAATGTGAATATTGGCCCAACAAAACTGGCTGGCCTGTTTTCTCTTTTTATTTTCTTCTCAATTAATTTTCTCTTTTTGTTTAATTTCATTTCATCATATTTTTAGATTTTTGTTAAATACAAAAGTAAAATGAAAAGACCTGATTTGAGTCTAATTAACTAAATCCTAATTAAAAAGAAATTAAGAAAAAATCAACAATTAAAAGTAAAAATGCAGAAGGACTATTTTTGTTATTTTCTCTTGTTTTGCAATGTTAATCAACTAGTAAACCTAAAAAAATAAATATAAAATTGGGTCCTAAACGCAAATGTGCTATTTTTTTGTATTTTTCATGAATTATATCAATTAAAAAAAATGAACAAAAATGCAAACAAACACAAAATCATGCAATTAATTCCCTAAAATTAATGAATTCAATAGGAGTAATTTAAGCGAGGCAAATATCACGTGCTCACAGCTGCCCCTCTTTGCTCGGAGACACGAAGGGTTTTCGGGCAAAGATAAATGAGCAATCATGAGAGATTTTTGCCTGCTTGGCACTCCATGAGAAGCATTTTTGAAAACCGTTTGACCGAACCCTGCTTCAAAGGTTGCCTACATATCCTTGGCTATAAAGGAATCAGGTTAGTGTAGTTCTGGAAGGGTTGGTAGCTGGGACTACCAGGAGCTGTGATTTCAGTGTTGTTACTGCTGCTACTGCTTGCTGACCTCCTTATTACACCGAAAGGAAAATCAAAGCTAAGCTAGCTATGCCTATCAACTATGAGTTACAAGATTCCTATCTATAAATCTCTTGAAGCTTGATCTTGAGTCTTAGATGATTTTTCTGTGGACTCGGATCTGAATCTTGATGCTCGCAAGTTATAGGTGTTGTTTCTTTCCGCAGCATTGGGTCAAAGCGGGATCGGCGGGGCTTATGCCTTCAATCAAATCTTGAGCAATTCGCACCCTTGTTTGCTTCAACATTTGAGTTCATTTCTTTTTGTTCTTTTCTTCTTTTCTTTATTCTGGATTGAAACTCATTCTTTTTGTCATCTCGAACCCTGTGCCTCGATGTCAAACTTGCTTAAGACACCAGAACAAACAAACGAACGAAATTTTTCTGCCCAGTTTTCACTAGGAAAATTTCGTGAGTTAGTTGTGACACATCTGAACTCATTCTCTCTTTTTTTTCATTTTCAAGAATTGTATTTATCTATGATGGATCGGACTAGGGAATGGAACCCTGTTTCCAAAAGGCGCAACTCAGGGATTGGAGCCCTAATGTTGGCAAAAGGTAAAAACGCTCAACTCAGGGGTTGGAGCCCTAATGTTGGCTAAAAGGAAAAACGCTCAACTCAGGGGTTGGAGCCCTATTGTTGGCTAAAGGAAAAACGCTCAACTCAGGGGTTGGAGCCCTAATGTTGGCTAAAAGGAAAAACGCTCAACTCAGGGGTTGGAGCCCTAATGTTGGCTAAAAGGAAAAACGCTCAACTCAGGGGTTGGAGCCCTAATGTTGGCTAAAAGGAAAAACGCTCAACTCAGGGGTTGGAAACGCTCAACTCAGGGGTTGGAGCCCTAATGTTGGCTAATGTTGGCTAAAAGGAAAAACGCTCATCTCAGGGGTTGGAGCCCTAATGTTTGCTAAAGGGAAAAACGCTCAACTCAGAGGTTGGAGCCCTAATGTTGGCTAAAAGGAAAAACGCTCAACTCAGGGGTTGGAGCCCTAATGTTCGCTAAAAGGAAAAACGCTCAACTCAGGGGTTGGAGCCCTAATGTTGGCTAAAAGGAAAAACGCTCAACTCAGGGGTTGGAGCCCTAATGTTGGCTAAAGGGAAAAAGCTCAACTCAGGGGTTGGAGCCCTAAAATTGGCTAAAAGGAAAACGCTCAACTCAGGGGTTCTGAGTTGAGCCCTAATGTTGGATAAAAGGAAAAATGCTCAACTCAAGGGTTGGAGCCCTAATGTTGGCTAAAAGGAAAAACGCTCAACTCAGGGGTTGGAGCCCTAATGTTGGCTAAACCAAGTAACAGGTTGATATTGGGAATTATAAACTATCCTTTTTTGGGATTCTTTTGTTACCTTTTTTTTTTCTCTTTTTTCATTTTTGATAAGATGCAGGAAAGAACTTGGAGGAAACTTTCCTTTTGTATTGATTATTTGCTGCAAAGCTATTTCAGCACTTGCGCGTTTCTTTTCTTTTGGCTGCACCTGCTTTTGTGCGGTTGCCTGGATTGCACCTGTTTCAATTTTCACACAAAGAACAGTTGTTATTTTGAAACGGTGGTTGGTTTTGTGGCCTTGATTATTTGATCCCGCCCTATCTTCTGTTGAGAACCTCTGCTGCTTGCTGGTTTTGCAAATTCTTCTCTCTTTCAAACCGGATGGCTCATCTTTCAGGATTTCATGACAACTCGCCCGCGTGGGCTCCGGCCTTTCACTTATTCTGCGTTTAAGACCTTTGTCCTTGACTTTTTTTTGTTTTTCTCTTTCAGTAGCTTTGATTTCAAAGCATCTGCCATCATGGTTAGTCGGGATTGACTTGATGCACCCGCTGAGCTGGGTACTTTTCTTTAGCTTTTGTTAGGGGGAGCCCTGTAAAGCCAGTCCTGCCACCTTTTATTTGTAATAGTTTCGGAATCAGCGTTAGATCGAAAGGGATTCAAGGAAAAGTAAGTAGGAAGATGAATTTAAAGAGAAGCGTCCCTTTCGGGGGGAAGAGAAGGACTTATCTGGGGGTGCATGCAAGCATCAAATAAACATGACATGCATCTTGGACTGGATGCCCGACCCGCACAAACTTCACACTTCTCGTAAACTCATTGACCCGTGTCTCAAAACCAGGGAACCTTGCCAGGACTCTTTCAGTGGTGGGAGATGTCTTCTCTTCGGCCGACGGCACCCTTTGCGGGTTTTCGCCAATCGACCTCTCTCATTTCTCTTCTCACCGTCGCCCGATAGTGCTCTTTACGAGTTTTCACTAAGCGGACTCTCTCGTTTTCAATTTCTTTAGTCACCGTCGCCTTATGGTGCCCGTAGGTTTTCACCGATAAGACTTTCTCATTTTATTTCTCTCAATTTGATTGCATCAGATTCCAACAATGATGTTTTCAATTTCCACGCCTTTGCCAATTGATCGGAAGGACTTGGACAAGGTTTTTAGGTAAAAAGAATCTTGGATGGAATTACAACTTTCGGAACCGTTTTGGTGGGCTCATGGCCGAGCGATTATATCATCTGCCCCAGTTTCATTTTGGGGGAATTGGGATTTTTGTTTCGGTGTGACTGAACCCCAGGGAGAGGCTGCCTACGTATCCTTTCGGAATCAAGTCAGACGTAGTTCAGGGAACATTCGTTTTTGGTTGTTTTTGTTTTTGTTTTTGTTTTTGTTTTTGTTTTTGTTTGTTTTTTTTTATTTTTTCTTTCTTCTTTCTTCCTTCTTTTAATTGTACTTTCGGGTTTCAAAGAGGGTAACCAAGGAAGATTAACCGGCTCAAATGGGTTAGCAAAGGGTTGATAGTGTTTGGGTAACGGGAATGAAAGCCTTCGTCATCTCAATTGGACAAAGTCGTCACCGCAGAAAGTCTAGACATAGTACCTTTTTACTGCATCCGCGTTCACATCTGCTTCAGGATCATTTCCTTCGATGTCTCCCAGATACAATGCTCCTCTCGGCAATATCTTTCTGATGATGTATGGACCTTTCCAATTAGGAGCAAATTTTCCTTTTGCTTCCTGATGATGTGGAAGAATGCGCCTCAACACAAGTTGTCCCACTTCAAAATTCCTAGGTCGTACTTTCTTGTTATAAGCGCGGGCCATTCTTTGTTGGTACAACTGCCAGTGACAGACCGCGGCCATCCATTTTTCATCAATTAAAGACAACTGTTCCAGACGAGTCTTGACCCATTCACTATCCTCGATTTCTGCTTCAACGATGATCCGGAGAGAAGGGATTTCTACCTCTGCGGGTATAACAACCTTGGTTCCATAGACCAAAAGGTATGGGGTAGCTCCTACCGATGTGCACACTGTGGTGCGATATCCCAGTAATGCAAAAGGCAACTTTTCATGCAACTATCTGGAGCTCTGAATCATCTTTCTCAAAATATTTTTGATGTTCTTGTGTGCTGCTTCAACAGCAACATTGGCTTTGGGCCGATAAGGAGTAGAGTTTTTATGCGTTATTTTGAATCTTGCGCATACCTCTTCCATCAAACGACTATTCAGGTTAGCAACATTGTTTGTGATGATAGTTGCAGGGATGCCAAAATGGCAGATAAGATTAGAGTGCACAAAATCTACCACCGTTTTCTTGGTGATTGACTTGAGAGTAATGGCTTCAACCCATTTCGTGAAGTAGTCAATGGCAACCAGTATGAACCTATGTCCATTTGAAGCTTTTGGCTCGATCGGCCCAATGACGTCCATGCCCCAAGCAACGAATGGCCAAGGTGCCGACATAGGATGCAGTTCTGTTGGAGGCGCATGAATCAAATCACCGTGCACCTGACACTGATGGCACTTTCGGACAAAGCTGAAGCAGTCCTTCTCCATAGTTATCCAATAATATCCTGCCCGAAGGATTTTCTTTGCCAAAACATACCCATTCATATGAGGTCCGCACACTCCCGCGTGTACCTCATGCATAATTTTTCCGGCTTCCTCGACGTTAACACATCTTAACAAGTTGAGGTCCGGGGTCCTCTTATACAGGACATCACCACTTAAGAAGAAACCACTTACATGCCGTCTAATGGTTCTCTTTTGATCTACGGTGGCTTGCTCGGGATATTCCTGTGTTTTTAGAAACCTTTTGATGTCATGGTACCATGGCTGGGTGATTGGTTCTGCCTCAACCGTGTTACAATAACCATGCCTTTCTTTGATTTGGATCTCTAAGGGATCAATGTGGGCATTGCATGGGTAAGGCAGCATCGAGGCCAGAGTGGCGAGTGCATCAGCTAGTTCATTGTGACACCGAGGGATGTACCTGAACTCTATTGATTTGAATCGCTTGCCAAGATCTTCCACATGTTGGCGATAGGGAATAAGCTTAACATCTCGGGTTTCCCATTCTCCTTGGGCTTGCCGGATAATCAAATCTGAATCCCCCATAATCAATAACTCTTCAACGTCTTGGTCAATTGCCATATTCATACCCATGATGCAGGCTTCATACTCAACGGTATTGTTTGTGCAGAAAAACCGGAGCCTAGCGGTGGCCGGGTAGTGCTGACCGGTGGGTGAGATCAGGATTGCCCCAATTCCTACACCTTTGGCGTTTACTGCCCCATCAAAGAACATTTTCCAAGCATTGGTATCTTCAGAGATTGCTTCTATTGAATTTACCTCTTCATCTGGGAAGTAAGTGCTCAACGGTTGGTATTCCTCGTCAACCGGATTTTCAGCCAAATGGTCCGCCAACGCCTGGGCTTTCATCGCCGTGCGAGTGACATAGACTATGTCAAATTCAGTGAGCAGAATCTGCCATTTCGCTAATCTCCCTGTGGGCATCGGTTTCTGGAATATGTATTTCAAAGGATCCAACCTGGTTATGAGGTAGGTGGTGTGAGCTTGAAGATAATGTCTTAGCTTCTGAGCAACCCAAGTCAAAGCACAGCAGGTCCTTTCCAACAGAGTATATTTAACTTCATAACTGGTGAACTTCTTGCTCAAGTAGTAAATTGCCTGTTCTTTCTTCCCAATTACATCATGTTGCCCGAGGACACAGCCGAAAGAATTTTCTAAGACTGTCAGATACAAGAAAAGAGGCCTCCCTGGCTCCGGTGGGACCAAGACTGGCGGATTTGACAGGTATTCTTTGATCTTGTCGAAGGCTTCTTGACATTCATCCGTCCACTTGACCGCTACATCTTTCTTCAATAACTTGAATATGGGCTCACATGTGGAAGTCAATTGAGCAATGAACCGGCTGATATAGTTTAATCTGCCCAACAGGCTCATCACATCTTTCTTGGTTCTCGGAGGAGGCAAATCCCGAATAGATTTTATCTTTGTTGGATCTAACTCGATACCTCTCCTGCTAACTATGAAGCCCAAAAGTTTGCCGGATGGGACTCCAAACGCACACTTGGCTTGGTTCAGCTTCAGATCATACTTGCGTAACCGCTCGAAGAATTTTCTCAAGTCTCAAACGTGATCATCCTGAGTTCGGGACTTGATGATTACGTCGTCAACATATACTTCTATCTCCTGATGCATCATATCATGGAAAATGGTGGTCATGGCCCTCATATAGGTTGCCCCAGCATTCTTCAGACCAAACGGCATGACTCTGTAATAGTATGTACCCCAAGGTGTGGTGAAAGCTGTCTTTTCAGCATCTTCTTCATCCATCAACACCTGGTGATATCCTGCATAACAGTCCACGAAGGACTGTATCTCATGCTTGGCGCAGTTATCAACAAGGATGTGGATGTTGGGCAAAGGGAAATTGTCTTTGGGACTTGCCTTGTTTAAGTCTCTGTAATCCCCACACACCTGGGTCTTTCCATCTTTCTTTGGAACCGGGACTACATTAGCCAACCATGTAGTGTATCGGACCACTCGGATTACCCCTGCTTTCAGCTGTTTCGTTATTTCTTCTTTGATCTTATCACTGATGTCAGTTTTAAACTTTCTCTGCTTTTGTTGGACCGGAAGGCAATCGGGGTAAGTTGGCAACTTATGAACCACTAAATCAACACTCAGCCCTGGCATGTCATCATATGACCAAGCAAACACATCATTAAACTCAAACAAGAGTTGGATTATTGCATCTCGAGTTTTCTCATCCGTGTAAATGCTTATTTTGGTTTCCCGGATCTCTTCGGAAGTTCCCAAGTTAACCGGCTCAGTATCATTCAAGTTTGGCTTAGGTTTATTCTCAAATTGTTCCAATTATCGATTTATTTCCCTAAAAGCCTCTTCTTCATCATATTCCAGTTCTTGGTTCATTATTTCACAATTAGACAGCGTGTTTGGATCTGGGCATGAAGTCCGCAAGCATGTCATGTTATTTAAAGCCGCATTATTATAACTGAAAAGAAAAAATAAAAGAGGAAAATAAAGAAAATCAGAAAGAATAAAGAGAAAAATGAACGATGAAATATCGATTTCATTTCTTGGAATCGGGAAGATAACAGGGTTTGCATTAGGAAATTTAAAAGACAGGAAACTAAAGAAAATATCCGAGTTACACCCTGGAATAACTCGGGATGCAGAAAAAGTGGCAGGGCAGGTCTACCAGGACTCCCGCCTGATTGGGAATGGCGTAGCCTTCCAATTCTGCAGCTTGGCGCTTGGTCCCATATACAGCACCTCAGCGGTGCTGGAACCCTCTCCCGGCTGAACCATGTGGGTTTCGTATAATATCTTTCTCATTGCCCCACATATCTCTTCAATCTCTTCGGCCGTAAAGGCCTCATCCTCTTCTTCTTCATTGTATTTTGGCTTAACAAAGGTCTCGTACAGATGTGGCAGTGGCTGTGGCAAGACCCATCCCTCTTTCTTTCTCTCATCCGCCCACTCTACATCATCTGGGGTGGGGTGAAAACCTATCCCGAAGAATTTTTCAGTTGTTGGCAGGGTCTCTGGTTTGGATATTCCTTGCAGAGCTTTTCCAAGTCCCTTCCCTGGCTTGAAACCGTGTCTGATCATTTCTTTGGCCACCATAATCGAGGCATTAGATAGGAAGGGTTGGGGACACGAGTTTCCTTCTTCATGCTGGTCTGCCACCACAATTTCGAATGCTTGGTAAACTATGTGTTCACTGCCTTCCCTCGCTTATAGGCATGGGAGAGATGGGTCCCGATAAATTGACTGTTCATCCTCTCCATGAACCACGATCTCCTGATCCTTGTGTTCAAATTTCACCATTTGATGGAGGGTAGAGGGTACAACTCCTGTAGCATGGATCCAAGGCCTTCCAGAAGAAAATTGTAGGACGTGTCCATGTCTAGCACTTGGAAAGTCACCTCGAAGTCCACCAGGCCAATGGTCAAGATTAGGTCAATTTCTCCAATGGTGTCTCTTTTGATACCGTCAAAGGCTCTCACACAGACATTGTTGGGACGAATCCTTCCAGTCCCGATTTCCATACGTTGCAGGGTGGAGAGTGGGAAAATGTCAACACCCGAGCCTCCGTCTACCATGACTCGCTTAACATAATATCCCTCACACTTGACGGTTAAGTGCAAGGCCTTGTTGTGAGCAGCTTCTTCTGGAGGCAAGTCATTTTTGCTGAATGAGATTTGATTGACAGCAAAGAACCTTTCCGCCATTCTTTCAAGTTGTTCTACCAAAGTTTCAACTTGCACGTAGGCTTCATTCAGAGTTTTCATTAACACCCTTTGATGCTCAGGGGACTTCAACAGTAATGACAGTAAAGACACTTGTTCAGGACATTTTCGCAATTGATCGACCACCTCATAGTCGGCCATCTTCATCTTCTGAAAGAAGGCTTCTGCTTCTTCAGCACTCACAGGTTTCTTAGGCGGGAAACGCCTTTTGGTAGCATTGTCTACCTCTTCTATGTTTGAGTATTTTTCGACGGGAACATTTTCTGGAAGCTCTCCCAAGATCTCTTTTCCTTTATACGTAACCACCGTCTGATGATAATTCCAGGGCACTGCAGCAGGGTTGGTCATAGGCTTCTGTGGTACGCGTCCAATAACCACTGGCTCACTCAGCCGAGGTGGTTTGATTGTCCCCCGCACCACATAGGCTTGCTTGGGTACGTACACTTGCGTTCCCTTTCTCACTTCCAATTTCTTTGGAGGGTTCACAATCAGCTGCTTTTCTTGACAGCCTCGCGGGACATAGAGAATTCCATCTCTGGGAGGAATCGCTTCTGTTCTAGTTTCAGCTTTCTTTTTTGGCTCCGTCTTGGTGATTTTGTTTGTCTTCTCCCCTTTATCTTACTTTGGGGCCACCTTTGGCTTTCTTTCTACGTTAGCAATAGCAATGATGGCCTTTAATGCCGGATCGAACTCTTTATCCTCACAGATCATCCCAATCACAGGCCCATTATTGTGGGCTGGCAAAGGATTGTTGGTTACATTTGGGACCTCCTCGTCCTTTAGCACTATCTTTCCTTGCTCTATCAAGTCTTCCACGGCTCTTTTCAACGTCCAACAATTTTCTGTATCATGCCCCTCAGCTCCTGAGTGGTAAGCACATCGGACGCCCCGCTGATAGGAGGGTGATTTTGGGTTTTGCCTGTTTGGGGGTATGGGCTGCAACAAATTCATTTGAACAAGCTTCGGGAATAGACTGGAGTAGGGTTCACCGATTGGTGTAAAATTTAGTCTCCTAGGTGGTTCCCGAGGACGGAAGTTATTCTGCGGAGGACGGGGGTTATAGTGGTTTTGGTGAGGAGGCTGGTTTCTTGGGAATGGAGTTTGATTTCTATTGGCATGTGGCTGCGGCCGGGCAAAGGGTTGAGCGTTCATGACCGCATAAGGTGAAGGAGCATAAGCCATATCATGATGAGAGTAGTAATGCTGAGGGGTTCTTCCGGAAAACACAGGTCTAGGAGCCCGGTATCTTCTTGCCCTGATGCTGCCATAACCGTTTCCTCTTTCTTTTTACCTTTAGACATTCCTCCAGACCCGCCTTGGATGGCTTGGGAGGTTGCTCTGATGACCGACTGACTCAAAATCCGGCCCGTCTTCAGACCATTCTCCACCATCTCACTGATCTTAATAGCCTCTGCAAAAGGTTTGCCCATGGCTGACATCATGTTCTGGAAATAATCCGCTTCCTGGGCCTGAAGAAATACGGTGACCATTTCCACTTCATCCATTGGAGGTTTCACCCTCGACGCTTGCTCACGCCACTTAATAGCATATTCCTTGAAACTTTCTGAGGTCTTCTTCTTCAAATTCGCCAAAGAGTTCCTGTCCGGCGCAATGTCGATGTTGTATTGAAACTGTCTCACAAAATATCTTGCAAGGTCATCCCAAATGTGCCATCGGGAGATGTCTTGATCCATATACCATTCTGAGGCGATGCCTACCAAGCTTTCTCCAAAGTAAGCCATTAACAACTCCTCTTTTCCGCCAGCCCCGCGCAAGTGGTTGCAATACTTTTAAGGTGAGCAATGGGATCGCCATGCCCATCATACTTCTCGAACTTTGGCGTTTTAAACCCCATGGGCAGGTGCACGTGAGGGAACATGCACAGATCAGTATAGGAAACACTCTTCTGCCCGCATAAACCTTGCATGTTCTTCAGACTCTGCTCAAGGCTCCTCATTCTTTTTGCCATCTCATCCTGTTCAGGAGCTTTAGGCATTTTATCTTGTACGGGTGTGAACTCAAATGAGGGTGGCTGCGGATAAGTATATGTGGGATATTGAGGAGGATCCACCTGAAAGACAGGGTTTTGGAAAGTGAAGGCCGAGGGATCAAAAGCGGGCCTTGGAAGTGAAGGTTGTGTTGTGGAAGAGCATGGTGGAGCAGTAAAGATATTGGGAGCTACTCCTGATGTGAACACCTGGGGGCGGACCTCAGAAGGTGTTCCTATAAAGTGAGCGGATATGGTAGGTTGTCCCAGTGGAGTATTTGGATGACTGATGGGGATGTTAGAGGTACCCCCTATTCTAGGAAACAACTCGGGGAATCCGGGGATGGCACTTGGAGTCCCTTCCATTAGTCCACGCATCCCACATCTCCATGACCCTAAGACGTAAGATCCTATTCTCTTCAGCCGCTGCAGACTCTGAGGCCGGGATGCCCGAGATTGGGCTATCTTTTGGGATGGGAATTGCTGGCAAGGTCATTTCTGAAGACATTTCTATGCTCCCCTTTGATCTGGTAAAATACTGATGTGATGCCAGTTTACCACAGAAAAACCAACCACCGTTTTCTATAAAATCTGGACTGGAAGTGACAGCAACAAACGGTTAGTTTGAGGCAAATAACAGATAGGTAATCGCACATTGAGGCGTGATGCACCTACACAGTTAAATGTGTTTCTATATGTTTCACAACGGTTGCATGTGTCATCCCGGCTTTTCCTGTCCAAATTCTTTTCTTTTTATTCTGACCCTCTTTTTCCGCCTTTTCCTTGCTTTTCTGATTTTTCTCTCATTTTTCTCATTTTTCTTTTCTCTTTCTCTTTTCTTTTCTTTCATTCTTGCCTTTGCCTTTTGCTATGGTTTCTTTCTCTCGATTTTCTTATTTTCTTTCTTTTTTGTTTTCTTTTCCTCTCTTGTTTTCTTTTATTTTCTTTCCTCCCTTTTTCCTTTTCTCTTAGGGTTACGGTCGAATCCTATGGAGATTGCCTACGTATCATGACCCCGCATGAATCAGACCAAGCGTAGTTCTTGCAGATCAGAAATAAAGTAAATAAACAAAGTCTTTTTTTTTTGTTTGATTTTGATTTGATTTTTTTTTCTTTTTAATTTTCGAAAGAAATACTTATAAAGAGAGAAAGAATTTCTTTTTCAGATTTCGATTTGTTTATTTTTAAAAAAAAAAATTTAAGAAAGATTTCTAAAGAAGAAAGAAACTTTTTTTTTGAATTTTAACTCCTTTTTGGATTTCGAAAGACAAACTTTTAAAGGAAATTATTTTTGGATTTTTGGATTTTATTTTCAATTTATGAAAGAACTACTTCTAAAGAAAAAGAAAAGTTTTTTGATTCTTAAATTTCTTTTTAATGAAAGAAGAATGAAAATACATCTGTATTTTTGATTTTTTTTTTTTGTAATTTTGATAGAAGAAGAAATTTTTTTTTTGGATTTTTGATCTTTCATTAATTTTATTTCAAAAACAAAACTCCGGCCGTGCGGATACGACCTTTCAGCACTTCGGGAAAGAAGATTATAAGGTTGTGCCCGCTAACCATTGAAAATGATCCAAGGTGGCTGTTCTTGCAAAAATAGCCTTCCGACGCCCTTTTGGGGACATTCGGCTTATTTTAAGAAAGAATGACATCACCTGACTTATTTGTGGCAAAAAGTACAATTTTTGTTGTTTTTGGGCTATTTTTGCAAAAAGGGAAGTTGGACCCGATGGGGGTTGCCTACGTATCCCACGCCCTGTGGGAATCAAACTAGCGTAGTTCGGGCAAATGTCAAAACCAAATATATTTTTATATGAACAACAATCTTTTCTTTTTCAAATATTTTCCTTTTTTATTTTTTCAAAATCCGGCAGCATTTCGGTACTATTTGGGAATTGGTTTTTCAAAACAGGTGGTTACCCTCACTTAGTCCTAACACTGCTATTTTTTTCAATTTCCTCTCATTGTATACAGGCCGGTCAACATACAAAGCCGAGCAAATAAATGCACAAGTGTGACGACCCGACCCGTCGTCACTTGAGTTACCGCCCCTTTCCCCCATGTTATGCTTCTTCATGTTTCATTATCATTATTTGATGTGTTAGAGTGGGTCGGAATGGTTTTGATAAGAAATGAGACACTTAGTCTCTTTTAAGAAGGCTTAAGTTGGAAAAGTCAACCGGATGTTGACTTTTGTGTTAGAGGGCTCGGATTTGAATTCTGATAATTTGGTCAGCTTCGGGGGATCATTTGAGACTTAGGAGTGTAATCAAAAGTGATTTTTGGAGGTCCGGAGTAGAATTAGGCTTGAATTGGCGAAGTTAGTATTTTGGCGAATTCCGGTTGGTATGTGAGATTTTGATCCGGGGGTCGGAATGAGATTCCGAGAGTTGCTGTAGCTTCGTTAGGTGATGTTGGATGTGTGTGCAAAATTTCAGGTCATTCGGAGGTGTTTTGGTTGGGTTTCTGATCGAATGCGTGTTTCGGAAGTTTTAGAAGAACTTAGGCTTGAATTCGATGAGAAATGATGGTTTTAGTGTTGTTTGAGGTATTTTAATGATTGGAGCAAGTTTGAATAAGGTATTGGATCATGTTTGTATTTTTGGTTGAGGTCCCGAGGGCCTCAGGGTGATTTCGGATGGCTAACGGGAAGTGTTGAACTTAGGAGATTGCAGAACCTGTGCTGCTTCTGGTATTTTCACTCCTGCGGAAATGGGACCGCAGAAGCGGTACCGCAGAAGCTAGTCAAGAACCGCAGAAGCGACAAGTATCGCAGGTGCGGAGATGCTGACCGCATCTGCGGAGTCGCGGATGCGACAGTAGGACCGCAGATGCGGAATTTTGGAAGGCTAAAGGAAACCGCACCTGCGTAAAAGGAATCGCAGATGCGAGACCGCAGAAGCGGTCTAGTAACCGCAGAAGCAGTCTTGTCCGCAGAAGCGGCTCCCCATCGCAAAAGCGAAAGTCGCAGATGCGGCTATGTAGCCGCAGATGCGGAAATAACTGGTCAGAAAGGGTTTTAATTCCCTTAGCGAAATTTTACAGAAAACATATTTTTAACTTCGGACTTGGGGTGTTCTTGAGCGATTTTGAAGAGGAAATTCAAGGACTTCGATCAGGTAAGCATTCTTGGACTTAGAACACAATTTTATCATGCAAATACATGGAATTACACTGAAAACTCAAGGAATTAAGGTCAAAAATGGTGGTTTAGGGCTTGAAACCTAAGAGAACAAAAATGGGAATTTGAGGGGTCATTTGGACTCCGATTTTGGTGTTCTTTATATGTATAGACTCGTGGCGAGATAAGGAATCCGGTGATGTAAAATTTATAATTTTTCGAGAAGTGGGCCCGGGGCTCGGGTTTTGCCAACTTTGTGATTTTCGATGTTTTTCGAGTCTTTTCGATTGGGTTATATTCCCTTAGCATATTGTGACGTATTCGTTGTGGTTTTGGTCAGATTCGACGCACGAAGAGGTGAATTCAAAAGGCAAGGGCATAGCAAGCTAGGACCTTGGCCGGCTTGAGGTTAGTAATAAATGTAAATGCTATTTTGAGGGTTCGAAACCCCGAATTTGCATAACGTAGTGCTATGTGAGGTGACTTGCACGCCGGATAACGGGCGTGGGGTAGAGCACCGTCAGGGATTGCGACTCGGTCCGTCCCGCTTAATAAAATTGATACCTATTTGATTGTAGATTTGTAATATCCTTATAAAAATGGATTAATTGTCATAATTGGGCTTCGTGCCAACTACTTGAATCCTTCAGGGATTATTTTAATGGTTTCTTACCATATTTATAAATATTAAACTTAGTCCTGGTATTTAATACTGTGTTTGAAATCTCAGCCATTTTCTTAAATTAGAAATTAAGTTAATATTTTTAAATGAAGTTTGGGTTGAATATTTTTATACTATTGTGTTATTTTGGACTGAGTATGGGATCGGGCTGCACGCCGCAGCAGTATTATAATGATATTGATATGAGGCCAAGGGCCTGTTTGATGCCACGAGATGGCTTATTATTGCGCTTGGGCCGTAAGGGGCCCCTGCCGGAGTCTGCACACCCCAAGTGAGCGCCGTCGACGTTAAATAAATGGAGCGGGCTGCACGGCCGCAGCGGGGTACTGGAGGTACCGGTTTATGTGTTGCATTGCATACTTGATTTCCATTTACTTATTTGTCTGTTGTGATATTTCTATAATTGTATTCATTAGTTTATTGAGTTGATATGATTTAGATTGAGTTGCTGTAGTTATAGCTTACTTTGTGCCCGTCCAGGATTTCTTACTCTCAACCCTTATTTATGTTTATTACTTTCTGAGTTGGAAGTACTCACAATACTCTCTGCACCTTGTGTGCAGATCCAGGTACACCAAAGGGTGAGTGAGAGCTTGTTAGCTGAGCAGCAGTTATCTGGGAGTGTCGAGGTAGCTGCATGGCGTTCGCAGCCTTGATCTCTCCCTTCTATATCTTTCACTTATTTATTCGTATTATTTTCCTAGTGGACTTTGTATAGGTGAATAATCTGTCTTCTAGAGGCTCATGTCGTGACACCAGATTCTGTGGGCTATTTAGTATTTTACTTTGGGATTCTTCGAACGTTAGAGATTATATAAGATTTCCGCCACTAAATTGGTATTATAGTAGTGAACATTTATTTATTTAATTAGATTATTTGGTAATGTTGTGTAAATGGTCGGGCTTGCCTAGCAATGTGTTGGGCGCCATCACGACCGGGGTTTGGGTCATAGACACAAGTAGCACGTAAGATGATCAGGATAGTCTTTTTCATTTCAGGTCACCTGTCCTAGACGGAAACCCAACCCCTGTGTTGTGTCCCCTAAGTCAAATGCACATGATGCAAACAAACGTTCCTACTAGGGATCCGGCATGAGGTTTTTGTTCTTCTTAGGTTTAAACCCTAGGTTTATTAGTCTAGACCTGGCTTACCCGAGCAGACCATCGAGCGAGGGGGAGGCAGCGTACCGGGGATACAAAAGCTCGTCGGCTTTAGAAACTTATCCAAACCTCATTCCTAAATGGGAAAAGACTCTAAACAGAAGAGAAAGCTAACACGAAGCACACCTTCTCCATGATGTGGAAGGCTCAGAGAGAGGAAGGGATCGTAAGTTTTATATTACAATTCAACAAATGATCAAGCGGTAAAACATTTTAGCACATATAGCAATGGAACATGTAGGAAAATCAATAAGCCAATATATAACAGTTATTCAAGCTCGATTCTTGAACCCTGAACCGAAATTCTGGGTTCGTTTCCCCCGCAGAGTCCGCCAGACGCTGTCACACCTCCTTTTTTTACACACCTACCCCGAAAGGATAATGTATAAGGGAGTTTTTCCATTTAAAGTGAATTATGTGAAGTGGGATTATTTATTTAATCTTTAGAGGTCGCCACTTGGGAATAGGTTTGCTTTGTGTCGCAAGTCCCGGTTAATCCTTGAATACCAAACGAGGAAAATTCGACTTCCCGAGTGGAGTCTGCCAAACTAGAAAATTCTGAATATAGGAATTCTGTTGACCCGGAGGAAGGTGTTAGCCACCCCATATCCGTGGTTCTAGAGCACGGTTTTCTTAAAACTATTAAAATGCTAATAAATCTGATTTCAATACATGTCATCCTATAGTAATTTTCTAAAATTATTTACCGCTTTTATCTAATTTTAGAAACTGAACGTCATTTAAAATTATGTTCTCGCTA
>NC_031991.1:67353278-67372815 GCF_001879085.1 Nicotiana attenuata
TTTTAAAGAAGTAATTAAAGAGGGCCACGCGATTCACGATTTTATTTGGCGCGGCGCATCTCGATTTATTTTTAAGGCCTTCCTAAAAGGGGCTATTATTCTCTATTGAAGATTGTCTCTAAAGGCCTAATTAATTAACATTATTAATAAACTATTAAAAGCATTCAAGGAATTCGGGCCTCAAGATCAAGTCCAAATTTAAACAAGAGGGAAACCTCTTAATTCAAATTTGCTACTTATCTTGGAAGGCCCAAAATTATATTGCAAAATTAAACTTCCAGGTCTTAAAGAAATCAAACTCTCAGCGTATTGGGTTTTAAGACTAGCCCAAGAGTGAGAATTGTGGCCTGGTTTTTTTATAAGGACTCACCCAGTCGTGGGTCTTTGCACAGGCCCAAGTGAAAGATGAAATAGAGTCAAAAGGCCCTGAATCGAGACCCCCATAGTCTCAGTATTTATTTTATAACTGGGCCTATTATTTCATGAGAAGGAAATGGAATCAGTTTAAAAGTCTTATACAGTCCCAAACAGTCCAGTTTTCAGTTACAAATGAAGATCTACTGAAATTCCGAAACTCCTAGAAATATAACAGGGAAAATCAACAAGGAAATCAGTCAGCATTTTTCATGTTATTTCCAAACTTAAGGGCTACATGGTGTGTACCTGGAATTTGTAAAAAATGAGAGAAAAGAGGAAGTCAGCTAAAGCAGCAGCACACAGCGCTAATCAAACCAGTTTCAGAACCAAAAATGGTACCACAGCAACCCAGGGATTAATTGCGGAGATACAGCACCAATAAACAACCAAAAATAGCTTGAATAAACAAATTTGAACCCAGAAATCAATCCAGGGACTTCTGAAGCTTCAGCTACTGCATTACCAGGAACTTCTAGCCAATTTTTGAACCTTATATAAACTGGAAATGATCTAACAGCTGGAACACAAAATTATCCTAAGAAAACATCAATGGAATAGTATTTTTTTTGAATTTTTGGCTTCCTGAAAGCTCAGGACTTTGCAGTATTTCTAGGGCTATTTGTTTTTGGATTTTTTGAGTATTTGATGTCACTAGACTTCTAGAAACTTGTTTTTGAATTTTCAGATCTCCAAAACTTTTAGAAATTTGTGGGGATTTTTTAGATGGCAGAATGGGCTAAATGGCACCTATACTTGTGCCACTTTGTCATGCCGGTCCTCCAACTTTACTTTTTTTCATCCAGACACTTTAACTTGTTCAAAATCTATATTTTAAACCCCTCTGACCGTGTGTGTATCTCACTTGCTTGACTTGGATGAAACATCATATTCCACGTCTTTTTTTATATTTTATCTACTTAAAACACTTATTATATACTATTTCCTTCAAGAAAAAGAAAAAGAAAATCAATGCCTCCATCTCATCTCTCTTCCCTAAAATTCACAGATATCTTCTTCCTAGAAAATATCAAAATTAAATAAAAACAGAAGAAAATTAGTATTTGATAGCAGAAATGGTCACTTTTAGCAAAGGATTTTTAGGGATTGGGTTATTTTTCTTTGTATTTTTGGGGGGGATGGGAGGGGGGCATTGGGGAAGAAGAAAGAAGCGTACAGTGGAGGGAAATGAAAAGGGAGGTGTTGTTGTTTGGGGTTGGGGGGGGGGGGAGCATACCTAGAGAACGAACCATCAGGAAGACGTTCAATCGGAGCTTAATAGCTCAAGTGATAGCGAGTTGGAACCAGATTTGGGTTTACCCGATTCTATCCATGCTTCCAGAAGTTCAATTTTATGAACCTCTGATGAGCGGCTCTGAATTTTAGGTTTACGTGATTTAGGCGTGTGTTTTCTCATACCTTCCCAACGGATTTCTACGTTTTGTTTTCTTCAAATTAACAGAGCCACATCCCTCTCATTGTTTCTCTATTTTTTCAGAAGCTTTTTTCTTTTCTTTATTTACTTATTTATTTTTCATTCTTATTTTAATGATTTTTTCTTTTTATTTTAATTATTTCTAGTTCAAATGTTCTTATTCACGCTCATTATCCGCGTGAATTACACCCACTTTGTCCAGCTCAACCATTATTTTGTCACATGTGCTTGGTCAACGGTCAAAAGGGTTTAAAATATAGATTTTGAATAAGTTAAAGTGTCTGGATGAAAAAAATTGAAGTAGGAGGACCGGCATGACAAAGTGGCACAAGTATAGGTGCCATTTAGGTCATTCTGCCTTTTTAGATTCTAAAACTTGTTCAATAAGGCAATGGGCATGCCTTTTTATAGGCAAAGCTTAGGGCAGCCTTCAGATTTTCCTTTTGCACCCTTGCCCCCTCTTTTATTTTCAGTTTTTGCTAAGTTAGTCCTTTACTTATTGGCTTGTTGCCCAAGTTACTACACTTAATTCCTGAATTTCAAATTAGAACCCCATCTAGAAGGTTCTAGGGGGTTCCAATCCAGTTACTGCAGGATTCTTTTACTGAGAAATGCCTATACTACCCCCGTCCTTACCCCTGAATTACTAAATCATGCCAAACTAACCCTAGCCCTTTGAACTTGATCAAAAATGACCATGGTTAACTAATAAAGGTCTGGACTATTCAGCTATAACTAAACCAATCTCGAAAACTCTAAAATTGAATTATCAAGTCCATTTAATGCTAAACAAAGCTGGAAATTAATCCTGATTTATACTATTATCAAACTATTTATACCAGTTATACAAAATTATGAATCAAACACAAAATTAAAAAGAAACAGAATCATGCTATCAATATTGAATCATGAATCGTCAATTAACAATCCAAATATGAATCAAACTGTATCAGAAGATGAAGACTAAACTTAACAAAAGAAATCTAGGAAAATTAAAAAAACAAATACTAAAAATAGACAGGAAAAAGTAATAAGAAATAAAAAGAAAATGAAGAGAGGAGGATTACCGGAATTGAGACTTGGCTTGGGCAAATCCAATTGAAAATTTTTGACCAAACTAGCGTTTAATCGTGTGTTTTTTACGAGAAAACACACGGCTAAACACTATAATGGTCAAGCCATCAGAGAACCCCCAATTCGTGAAACCAGGGTTTGAGGCCAAACTTCGATTTAAAATTCAAAACCCTAGGGAGAAATTTGAAGGCTACTAATGGTGGATTCGTAACAATGGAGGTGAGGAGAGGCCCTGGTGTGATTTTGGTTGGGTTTGGAGGATTTTGGGGTTTGACCGCTTCTTTTGATTTAAGATTCGAAAGATTCGGCTGGGATTTGAGGGAAACGGAGTGTAGATTCGGGAAGAGGAGAAGGAGGAGCACCTAGGGTGTAAATTTGGGGTTATTTGGAGACCGGCCGTGGCGGACGGCGGAGGGCGGCGGCGGGATTAATGGCGGCTAGGGTTTGTATTAGGGAGTGTGAGAGACGATGATTGGGGGGTTTAGGGGGTTCCGACACTTNTCCGACACTTATATACTAAGGGGTGTGGACTTCTCGTCCGTTGGATCAACAATCCTAGACGACTGAGATTCGTTTGAGCAAAAACGACGTCGTTTCATAGGGAGGGGGTCTGGACCGGAGTAAGGCATCATTTGGGTCGGGTTTGAATGGTCTTTCAATTGGGCTGGCCAAATTAATTTGGATATTGGTCCAAAAAAACTGGCTGGCCTGTTTTCTCTTTTTATTTTCTTCTCAATTAATTTTCTCTTTTTGTTTAATTTCATTTCATCATTTTTTTTAGATTTTTGTTAAATACAAAATTAAAATGAAAAGAACTGATTTGAATCTAATTAACTAAATCCTAATTTAAAAGAAAGTAGGAAAAATCAACAATTAAAAGTAAAAATGCAAAAGGACTATTTTTGTTATTTTCTCTTGTTTTGCAATGTTAATCAACTAGTAAACCTAAAAAAAATATAAAATTGGGTCTTAAATGCAAATGTGCTATTTTTTTTGTATTTTTCATGAATTATATCAATTAAAAAAAATGCACAAAAATGCAAACAAACACAAAATCATGCAATTAATTCCCTAAAATTAATAAGTTCTATAAGAGTGATTTAAGCGAGGCAAAAATCACGTGCTCACAGCGTCTTCATCATCAAACACTATGTTTTCGCCTTCCAAGACTTGGCGAACTCGTTTCCCATGAGTGACGGTGACCTTTGATATCTTTTTCGCAGCCGTGCACGGTACCATATTAACTTCTTCTCCCCCGGTTATGACGTTTACCGTTCTTTGTGGTGATGGAGGATTCGATGGTTCTTGCTTGTTTTTCATGTATGATTGTTTTCCTTTTTCACTGGATAGATCAGTGAGATAGCCTTGCTTCAGTAGATATTCAACTTCCCCTTGTAAGAGCCTCCAATCTGTTATTCTATGGCCATGATCATTGTGAAACTCGCACTAGAATTCTGGGTTCCTTTTGTTTGGATTCGATGTCATCTCTTTTGGCCATCGTACCTTGTCTCTCATTCCTCTCAGAACAGCCACCAATTTAGAAGTGCTGATGTTGAAACTATAATCTCATATTCTTGCTTGAGTACTGGAATCGTTGCCTCGGGTGTCCCGTTCCTTTTTGAATCGAGAAGAAGAAGTTTCATTTTGCCTTGCTCTTGAATCGAACCGTTCATTCTCTTGTTTAGGCCGGGAATCTCGCCCCGCATGTTAAAAATAAAGCTTGTACCTATTCTTACCAGACCTTCTCTCTGATTCCGAGCGTCTAGACCCTGGCCTTTCATCTGCCCGTGGCTGAGTAACCGTATCTTATTCTATCCGCAGATTCGTGTTGTATCGATTGTACACATCGTACCAAGTAGTTACAGGAAACTCCCACAAACTCTCTTTCAACCTCCTCGTGTCTTATGAACTTTTATCATTCAAATTGCTTGCAAATGCCATAGCCGCCCAATTATTGGGTACTCATGGTATCATCATTCTCTCACGTTGGAATCTATCTACGAACTATATAAGCAATTATGTACTTCCCTATTTAACTTTGAAGATATCTTTCATCCTTTTTTAACTTTTTGAGCCCCCCAGTGCTTTTATAAACGAATTTGCAAGCTTAGCACTATGTTAACACCCCTTTCGTGAGAGTGATCACGCCCAACTCTAGTCCTAAAAAGGATAAGCAGTCGCTGCAAATATAATCTGGTTTACAAGTCCGGAGTCGAATCCCACAGAGAACTAAGGCTTAGCTACAGTTGTTCATTATCACCAAGAATACAAGCTTGAACAATTCCTAACTTATAGATATTAAGATTCTTGTGTTTAACTAACTAACTAATAAATTAAAATAATAAATTAACACTAAAGATACTACAGGTTGAAGAAAAGATTAAGGAGGTCTAGAGTTATGATTTCCCAATTGTCGGAATCCTTCCCGCTATGTCTTCTATAATTTCGCTTAAGTATGCTCTACCGATCATGAGCGCTCTGCGTGTTGTAATTCTCTCCCGAGTAATTACGATAATTTACTAGATATACTCTCCCGAGTTACGCTAGCTGGATTTAATTACAGCTCACTTAGATCGCACCCAAGGTTTCGTTATCCCTAATCCCACCTTTAAACCCTTGGTTATTGATTCCTCACATACGTCGGGAGTGATGTTGTTCAACAACTACCTAAATATGCACTCTCTCTCGAGTAATACATACTAAATAGGCAGAGCTAATTGAGAGCCCTTAAATCAACCATAAGAATAATATAGTTGAACAAATAGAGAAAATATTACGGCTCAATTATATAAAAACATAACAAGAAATTTATCCCACAAAAAGGTTCCATCAAAACACTAGATAACATATTAGCTATTCATAATAGTATGTAAAACTACAATACTAAAAGTCATAACCAACAATGAAAAATAGGAAGAGGAAGGAAAAACTCGTGGAAGAATTCCCCGCCTTGCCCTATTGTGTCTCTGCCTCCTTAGGTCGAATCTCTGTCAAAAATATGTCCAACTTCCTCAAAATACTGTTTCTCCATGTATATATACCAAGTAGGGTTGGTCCCAAATAATTATACCTTCTCCAATGTGAAAAAAGAAAAGTTTCCAGGCCTGGACTAGCGCGGGCGCGCTAGTGGCCGTGCATATTAACAAGTGCACTGCCTCAGTCCGCGACCAGGTCCGCGATTGCGGTTTCGACCGCGTTTTTCAACCTGTTCCGTTTGGAACTTTGAAAACCGTAAAACATGAAAGTTGTAGCCCTTTGAGTTAGCTTTCCAATCATATATTGTGGAACCCAAATGAAGTTCTGAGAAAAAAGTTATGTGCATTTTACTAGACAGTGCGCAATATGCCTACTCGATTCTTCGTTTGTTCTAACTATTATCCATCGACCCCCGAACACGATCACGGTTTATTCCTTGAGCTTTTACTAAGACTTCAAATCTCCAAATCACTTGAATTCATTCCATAACATCTACATAACTCGGAATCACTCCTACAAGGCATAAAACACACAATTAGTGCAAGACACTAGCGATTAAAGCTCAATCTCAATTAAAGTGCAGTAAATTTGAGTGTAATAAGCGACTAAAAAACACAATTATAGCCTATCATCAACACCCCACACTTAAAACATTGCTCGTCCTCGAGCAATCAAACTACACTTTATATAGACACGACCCTTTTTTTAAACAATTCTCCTAACTCATCACACCAAGAATATTTAAAATAGACTAAGCACAAAAGCGTAACATCTTCACCTCAAGATTTTACTCACAAGTACCACGCATTATTAACAACTCACCCACTTACTCTAACGTAGAGATCATTGACCTTACCTTTCCTTCATGAATCAAGTGCCCTCACACAACAAAAGAGAGTAGTTCCACACAATAAAATTTAAGAGCACTTAGGAACTCAAGATAGAAAGAATTCACTCACTCTCATAAATAACATTCATATGCCACCAAAGATGCACCATAGGCTTGCCCGTAGTGTATTACTCTACTAATCGAGCTCATTCAGTCTAGGATCAAGTAGGACTTTATTTGGTTGTAATGTAGGCTGCGGGACGGGTAGGATACATTTAGATATAAGAGTGACTACACCTCCCTAAGAACATTTAATACATATACTTTAACATTCAAATCCCATACTTATGTCAAACCAAACTCCACCTTCACATCAATGTATTTTACCCCATACCTCTTTAAGCACAAGCACAATTACATCAGGAGTCACCACTTATCAAGCAATTTTTTTTTCACAACAATACAACTATTTTTTCCCTTTTTTTTAAATTCATGTGGCTCTTACTTTTTTAAAATAGTACACCTTTCTCCTTATTTCATTAGTTCCACTCAAAAGCCAAACCAACCACCCCACTTTAACTTTTACACAAGTCATAACAGTTCAACTGCTCATGAGAGGTTAGAAGGTTCAAATAGATGGTTAATTCAAACAAATGGGTAAGGCTTGTAATGTGGTTGCCAAAAAAACAGGATTACAGGCTCAAAGGGGTTAATTACGATACATAACAATTAGGCGGGTAAAATATACATATCTGGCTCAACAAAGAATGCCTATATCACTTCTAAGACTGAACAAAACTACCATTTCTCTTTGCAAACACACGGGGCAAGTTCTAGGCATCAAATGCAATGCACAGAATAACAACAAACCTCACACACACATATGGCACATAACTCATTCAAGATTGGATTCATCAAGACACTCTAGTCAAAGCAGTTAAGCAAATTTAAAATCATACAATTTAAGGTACTTATACAAGAGTCAAAAACTGAGCCTAAGCGTCACAACCAAAGTACTCACTATTCTCAATGCATAACAAAGTCAAGAGATATTGCTTCATTTCAAAATACAACACAATGGCTCATATTCCTAAAAAAAGACTAACTATACCCGTTTCAAATAAAATCCTTGGAAAAGAACCGCGGCACAAAGAAAAACTAAAGGTGAATTACTACACTACCTAACAAAAAAAAAATTGATTTTTTTCTTTAGACTTAAATCCCTCAAGAAAATTGTCTAATAGATCCATCGTCGGGAAAAGTCCAATCTTTTCTATTTAAAAAAAATATTTAATTAAACTAACATAAATAAAATAGCATAGAAAGTCACCCAGACAATCTCCTTACCCCACACTTAAAATTGTGCATTGTCCCCAATATACACCATACTAATAAGAGGGTAAACAAAACTGCCTAGTAGGCCAAAGGCCGAAGCACTAACAGCTCATGGGGTACTCAGACTTCTCCCGGGCTTGGTCCTTCGTGTGGGTACCTCACACTTAGTTCCAACCATCTAGTTTGTTGTTGCATCCTACCAATGGATTTGCATTTAATGCTACTACAAAAATGATACAATTAGAAATAAACTAAAAATAAAATAAAATAAAGCAGTAAAGCTGGGTTGCCTCCCAACAAGCGCTTTATTTAACGTCGCGGCACGACGTGAATCACTTTTTCCCTCCACCTTGAACTTATGAATTGAGCCGCCAATTTAGCTTCAAGTATTCGGTTATGCTACAGGGGTGGTGGAACAAATATAATTGGCCCAAGCAACCATTGTACTATTTTACACTTCTTGGCTTTTAGATGAGGTATGTAGTCCTGTCTTTCTGGTAAGAAAAATTCCAGACTGTAGGCACCTTGTTCCTCATTCCTTGACTCCTCAATCGGCTCGGATGACTTTATTTCCATATCATCATCCAAGACCAATGTGGAAAATGTTTGGAGTGAGGACCAATGCGCTCAAACACATGAACTTCAGTACTTTCAACATCATCAACATCAATGATACTAGAGTCAACAAAATTTGTATCCTCAAAGTCCTTGACTGACTCTAGTCTCACTTCTTCAACATTGAAATCCTCAAATTGTAGTTGGCTAGGTTGTTGATGTTCTACTCTGACCTCCCCAATTAACACCTCAAATTCATGCTCTTCTTGGCTACTATCCTCAATATTGGCTTGTTGAGCATTAAAAGCTCCAACCACTTGACTCAATTGAGCCTCCAACTTGCGAATACTTGCCTCTTGCCTTTTTATCTGTAATTGTTTTTCATTATTTTGTTTCAGAAGGCACTTTAACATATCCTTGATCTCCTTCAGGTCTGCATCCCCAGGTTCTTTGTTCCTGTTAACTTTACAAGAAAAGGTAGAACCATCATAGTAAAGGGTTGGGGGAAGATAAGAAATATAAGCATAACCATAAAAGTAACCATTTTTACCACCACACACATCACAAACATTCCACAAATAAGATTGAGTTGATGCACATAACTCGCTCTCAGGAACGTTTTGAAAATTTTATCACGGGTGGTTTCCTTCACAATATGTAAGGAGATCAATAGTAGAATTATCTACACCTAAAATCTCATAATTCTAAGATGTCATGTTTCTCAAATCAACAATTATAAAAAAGTAAAAAATAAACAAAAAAGTTCAAACTTGAACCCTCGCAATATATACAGCTACAACTACACCGTTAGTTCTTTGGCAACGGCGCCAAAATTTGATCACGCCCAACTCTAGTCCTAAAATGGATAAGCGGTCGCTGCAAATATAATCCGGTCTAAAAGTCCGGAGTCGAATCTCACAGAGAACTAAGGCTTAGCTAAAGTTGTTCACTATCACCAAGAATACAAGCTTGAACAATTCCTAACTTATAGATATTAAGATTCTTGTGTTTAACTAACTAACTAACAAATTAAAATAATAAATTAACACTAAAGATACTACAGGTTGGAGAAAAGATTAAGGAGGTCTAAAGTTATGATTTTTCCAATTGTCGGAATCCTTCCCGCTATGTCTTCTATAATTTCGCCTAAGTATTCTCTACCGACTATCATCCGTTGACCCCCGAACACGATCCCGGCTTAAGTCCTTGAGCTTTTACTCGGACTTCAAATCTCCAAATCACTTGAATTCATTCCATAACATCTACATAACTCAGAATCACTCCTACAAGGCATAAAACACACAATTAGTGCAAGACACTAGCGATTAAAGCTCAAACTCAATTAAAGTGCAGTAAATTTGAGTGTAATAAGCGACTAAAATACGCAATTATAATCTATTATCAGAGAGTTTCGCCAAACTTCTTGACCAAGACTAATTCAATTTCCTGCTTAGTTAAATCATTGCCTTTTACCCCCGTAGTGAATGCAGTAACGTGATCCCGTGGGTCAGATGTCCCATCATAATTAGGGATGTCAGACATTTTAAACTTTTTGGGAATTGGCAAAGGTTTTGCACTCAGCTTCGAAGGATGTTGTGAATATCTGTCAATATCCACATCCTTGATTAGAGGAGGCACGTTAGGTATTTAGTCTATAAGCTCATTTTGCTCCTTCAGCCGTTTCTACAAATTTAGTACTAAACTTTATATATTGGAATTATTTGGTGTACCTGATCCTCTATCTCTGGATTTGTTTGGCATCTCTCCACTTCCAGAACTGTCAAGTCCTCAACGCGGATTTTCCAAGGTAGTATTCACTGGTGGTGGAGTTTGTGTTTCATTGGGCAACCTACTCGCAAAAGCTCGTAGTGCTTCCTTCACGTGTTGTGCAATCAACTGCTTCAAAGCATTCTACTCTATGGTTTGTTCACCTCCATGTTGCCCATCAGTATGTGAAGCAGAACTTTCAGGTGAATTTTCTCGTGAATGCTGAGGAGTACCTGTAGGTGTGTGATGTTGTGGAGTTCCACCTTGTTGATTCAGCTAGTTATTTTCGTTAGCAGTAGACATGTTTGTTGCTAAAAAATGAGATTTGGAAAGTAAACAGATTATCAAAATTCGGTAACGGAGACCAATTTATTAACCCAAAAATAGATTTTTCGGTAAAAGCTAATATTAGGAATAAATCGGGTTACTGATAACCAAAATTTACTTTATTTTCTTGGTAATTCAAAGAATAGGAAAAAATAATGAAAATAATAGGTAAGGAAAGAAAGGTTAATGTTGATTGCTAATCTCTCCCAGAATTGTGGTTTGAACACTTGAATAAAGTAAAAGACTGATTGCATATATTAAAAAAATATTTAGATGCCTTTATAAATGAGGAACGGGTCCTTATATAAGGATACACAATTATAACGGTTTCCCTACTTAATTCCGGCTCATTAATTACACTAGTTGCCTTGATTGCTCGTTACCATATTTAATTGTAACGATTATAATAATAACTGAAGATTTTCCGTAATTAATATCAATACCGATTTTCCTTCCTTATTTATAACAAATTCATGAATATTCCCCTTTTATGGTCTTCGTTATTCTCGTGCCTATTTCCAGTGGTGGATCCAGAATTTTAAATTGATGGGTGCTCGCCGATAAAAAATCCAAAAGAAGAGGAAAAGTGAGCTTATTTGTGGGTGCTCACTGTATATTTAACTAACTATTTTTATAATTGCTTGTGTAAATTTACTAAATCTGGTTAAAAGTAATGGGTGCTCAAGCACCCATAAGGCTCCATGTACATCCGCCACTGCCTATTTCTTCTTTTCCAGTTGTCAAGGCCGGTACCTCTTCTGATGCTCGTGCCTTTTAGTATTCTTTTATTGACTCAACTGAAAATGCCACTTGTCACACCGCTGAGGGTCCACGTGTCATGCTTTTTTCCACCAATACAATATTAAATTTATTTTTTATTGACTTTTATTTTTATTGGTTTTGTGGATAAGCAGAAGCAAAAACAGTGCTAGAGCTTATGATTTAGGTGAACTAAATCAAGCACTTTTTCAATATCTTGATGGCCAAGACCCTTTATCAATCAAAGAACAAAGATGTGAGCTTTTGATTATTATTTCTTTCAATTCTTCTTCTATTTTCTACTGCTTTCTTTTTTTGTCCTTTATTTATCATGTCTTCTGAGTTCCAAGAATTTTGTTTATATTTAAATTTATGTCCTTTCCGTTGAGATTCTCTCCAAGGGGAATAGTTGTTTTCCAGACATGAGAAAAGCATGTTTTCAGACAAATTAAAATCGCTCATAGTACTCCTTTGACCAGAACTAACACAATTTCCCTTTTTATTTTTTCCTGATTTCAAGAAAGAAAAAATATTTAGCTTTCAGCCTTTTTCGGTTTCAACTGATCTTTTGTACAAATTAAATAAAAGATTTAATTGTTTTTTCATTCTTTTTTTTTCAAAGAACTAAAGTGGATGACATGTCAGAAATACAGTAAAGACTACTGTCACGGTCCAAATCCCAAACCCGGCTGTGATGACGCCTCTCGTGAAGACAAGGCCAGCCAGATCAACGGAATCATTTCTTTAACCATTACTTAACATTTATAAATCCAAAACGCATAATAAATAGTTGTAAAACGGAAACAGCGACAATAGCAAAAGGGAACCATCCCGACACAGCCCAAATCGGGGTGTCACAAGTCATGAGCTACTACAGAGTTCGTAATGAGTCTACGAAATAAAATATCTGATACAATAGTCTAAAGTAACTCAAAAGACATAAAATAGGCAAGACAAGGGGCTGCAGACGTCAACAGCTACCTTGTCACTCCAACTCGCTGCCTGGTCTGGAAAGAATCAGCGCTCAGGTGCAGACTCTGCTATGCATGTATCTGCACGCATGGTGCAGGGAGTAATGTGAGTACTCCGACCTACTGAGTAATAATAATAAATAATAACCGAAGGCATGAAAACACATAAATGCACAAAGCAATTCTACATCAGGCAGTAAAAACAGTAAAACAGTAGAACAGTAAAGAATTGAATGAAATCTCCTTTTAAAATCAGGTAAATCAAGTAAAACAACAAGTAAATAATGAGTAGAAATCTGCCCCTCGGGCCCAGTATCAATCGCTCAGAACAGTATCAGCCCCTCGGGCTCAGTATCAGTCACTCAGCATAATATCAGCCCTCGGGCTTAGTATCATATCACATGGGTACCCGCGCTCACTGTGGGTGTGCAGACTCCGGAGGGGCTCCTTACGGCCCAAGCGCTATATCAACATAAGGCCTGAAAGCCTTCACACATCACACTCGAGGCCTGAAAGCCTCCTCACATATCACTCGAGGCCTGAAAGCCTCCTCACAATACACTCGAGGCCTGAAAGCCTCACTCAATCCAGAAACATCATAAGCCCCTCGGGCATCAATAAAATAATAGATCTCAGCCCAAACAGCAGTGAAAATGTCATTAAAATCTCAGAATTCAATTAAAGCGACTGAGTTTGCAAAACAGTATAATTATAGGGACTGAGTTCAAATAACGTATCAAAATAGTGATGAAACAGTGATAACAATCTCTGAAGGATTCAGGTAATCGGCATTAAGCCCAAAACATGGCAATAAGCCCAAATCACGATGATAATCAAATTAGCTTAGCCAAATATGTGGTAAAATATCAAACGGGACGGACCAAGTCACACTCCCCAGTAGTAAACAACCCCGCGCTCGCCATTAAGTGCGTGTTTCACCTCAATATAGCACTACGTTGTGCAAATCCGGGGTTCCAAACCCTCAGGATATCATTTACTATCATTACTCACCTCAAGCCGGCCAAAATCCTAGCCTGCTATGCCCTCGCCTCGCAAATCGCCCCTCCTCGCGCGTCGAATCTGATTAAAACCACAACAAATACGTTACAATAGGCTAAGGAAACATAACCCAATCCAAAAGACTCAAAAAATATCGAAATTCATGAAATTGGCAAAACCCGAGCCCCGGTCCCACTTCTCGAAAAATCAGAAAATTAACATCTCCGGGTTCCTTATCTCGCCACGAGTCTATACATATCAAAATTACCAAAATCGGAGTCCATTTGACCGCTCAAATTCCACTTCGAAATACCAAATTCCCAAGCCCTAGCTTTACCCTCTTTTGATGAATTTCCACAAATTTCCATGTTAATTCTACCATTAAAGGACGTATTTAGGTCAGGGAACTCACCTCCAATCACACCTAGTCGAGATCCCCTTCAAATTTTGCCCAAAAGCTCTCAAGATCGATCAAAAATGGTGGAAATGAACTCAAGCTCGCGGAACAAAATGAGCTTTAAAACCCTTTTCTGAACAGTCATTTCCGCATCTGCGGTAACTTTACCGCACATGCGACTTCCGCTTCTGCAGTTGCACCTCCGCTTCTGCGAATTTTCAATAGGCCAAGGACTGCTTCCGCGGTCAGTAACCGCATCTGTGGGTACCGCACCTGCGGAAACACCCTCGCTTCTGCGGAAATTCTCCAATTGACCCACACTCGCACTTGCGCCTCATGACTTCGCATCTGCGGACCGCATCTGCGGCCCCTTTTCCGCAGATGCAGAAATACAGATATCAGCTAAACTTCAGCAATCACCAAGTCAAAAATCAACCAGATAGCCATCCGAAATCACCCCGAGGCCCCCGGGACCTCAACCAAAAGTGCCAACCCATCCTAAAATATCATTCAAACTTGCTCCAATCATCAAAAAACCACAATTAACACCAAAACCCCAAAATTACATCGGATTCAAGCCCAAGTTCTTCCAAAACTTCCGAATTACGTATTTGATCAAAAACCCGATCAAAACACCTCCGAATGATCTGAAATTTTGCACACACATCTAGAATCACCTAACGAAGCTACATCAACTCTCGGAATCCCATTTCGACCCTCGGATCAAAATCTCGCCTATCAACTGGAATATAGCCAAAATACTAACTTCGCCAATTCAAGCCTAATTCTACACCGGATCTCCAAAATCAATTCCGATCACACTCCTAAGTCACAAATCATCCCCCGGAGCTAACCAAATCACCAGAAATCACATCCGAGCCCTCTAACTCACAAGTCAACATCCGGTTGACTTTTCTAATACAAACCTTCCTTAAAGAGACTATGTGTCTTATTTCCTTCCAAAACCAATCCAAATCGACTCATTCACCCAAGACTCTTATAATGAAGCATGAAGAAGCGCAAAACGGGGAAAACGAGGCGGTAACTCACATGACGACGGGCCGGGTCATCACATCCTCCCCAACTAAAACAAACGCTCGTCCTCGAGCGGGTCAAGAAACATACCTGAAGTCTCAAACAGGTGAGGGTATCTACTCCGCATCTCCCGCTCGGTCTCCCAAGTAGCCTCCTCCACGGGCCGACCTCTCCACTGCACCTTCACCGAAGCTATATCCTTTGATCTCAACTTTCGAACCTGACGACCCAAAATAGCCACTGGCTCCACATCATAGGTCAAATCATCATCTAACTGAACAGTGCTGAAATCCAATACATGAGACGGGTCCCCAACATACTTCCGGAGCATAGAAACATGAAATACCGGATGCACGCCTGACAAGCTGGGTGACAAGGCAAGCTCATAAGCCACCTCCCCAATCCTCCTAAGTACCTCAAAAGGTCCAATAAATCGCGGACTCAGCTTCCCTTTCTTCCCAAACCACATAACACCCTTCATGGGCGAAACCTTCAGCAAGACCTTCTCACCAACCATATAAGACACATCTCGAACCTTCCGATCCGCATAACTCTTCTGACGCGACTGAGCTGTACGAAGCCTCTCCTGAATCAGCTTCACCTTCTCCAAGGCATCCTGAACCATCTCTGCCCCCGATAACATAGCCTCGCCGGGCTCGAACCATCCAACCGGAGATCTACACCGCCTCCCATACAACGCCTCATACGGAGCCATCTGAATGCTCGACTGATAACTGTTGTTGTAGGAAAACTCGGCAAGCGGCAAAAACTCATCCCAAGAACTCCCGAAATCAATAACACAGGCACGCAGCATGTCCTCCAATATCTGAATAGTACGCTCGGACTGCCCATCCGTCTGAGGATGAAATGCTGTGCTCAGCTCCATCTGTGTACCCAACTCCCGCTGAAAAGTCTTCTAGAGCTGAGAAGTGAACTGAGTACCCCTATCTGAGATAATAGACACTGGAACCCCATGCAATCGGACAATCTCCCCGATAAAGATCCCTGCCAGCCGCTCCAAAGAATAGGTAGTACATACTGGAATGAAGTGCGCGGACTTGGTCAGCCGGTCCACAATCACCCAAATCGAATCGAACTTCTTCAAAGTCCGAGGGACACTACTCACAAAATCCATAGTAATCCTCTCCCACTTCCACTCTGGAATGATCATCCGCTGAAGTACACCGCCCGGCCTCTGATGCTCGTACTTAACCTGCTGACAGTTGAGACACTTGTCACAGCCCAAATCCCAAACCCGGCCGTGATGGCGCCTCTCGTGAAGACAAGGCCAGCCAGATCAATGGAATCATTTGTTTAACCATTACTTAACATTTATAAATCCAAAACGCATAATAAACAGTTATAAAAATGGAAACAGCGACAATAGCAAAGGGAACCATCCCGACGCAGCCCGAACCGGGGTGTCACAAGTCATGAGCTACTACAGAGTTACTATAAGTCTAAGAAATAGAATATCTGATACAATAGTCTGAAGGAACTGAAATAACATAAAATAGGGGAGTCAAGGGGCTGCGGACGTCAACAGCTACCTCGAAGCTCCAACTCGCTGCCTGCCTGTGAAGAATATCAGTGCTCAGGACCGGACTCTGCTATGCCTGAATCTGCACTCATGGTGCAGGGAGTAATGTGAGTACTCCGACCCAGTGAGTAATAATAATAAATAATAACTGAAGGCATGAAAACACATAAGTGCACAAGACAATGCTATATCAGGCAGTAAATCACTTCAAACAGTAAAACAGTAAAAAGTCAAATGAAGTCTCATTTTCTTAAAGACAGGTAAATCAGGTAAACAGTAAATGAATTTGAGTGAATAGTAAAACTGCCCCTCGGTCCCAGTATCAATCGCTCAGTACAGTAACAGCCCCTCAGGCTCAATCTCAGTCACACATCATAGTATCAGCCCCTCGGGCTCACTCTCAAATCACATGGGTACCCGCGCTCACTGTGGGTGTGCATACTCCGGAGGGGCCCCTTACGGCCCAAGCGCTATATCAACATAAGGCCTGAAAGCCTTCACACATCACACTCGAGGCCTGAAAGCCTCCTCACATATCACTCGAGGCTGGAAAGCCTCCTCACATATCACTCGAGGCCTGAAAGCCTCCTCACAATACTCTCAAGGCCTGAAAGCCTCACTCAGTCCAGAAACATCATAAGAGGATAAAGCTAAGGCTTGGGAATTTTGTATTTCAAAGTGGAATTTGAGGGGTCAAATGGACTCCTATTTTGGTAATTTTGATATGTATAGACTCGTGGTGAGACAAGGAACCCGGTGATGTTAATTTTCTAATTTTTCGAGAAGTGGGCCCGGGGCTCGGGTTTTGCCAATTTCGTGAATTCCGATATTTTCCGAGTCTTTTCGATTGGGTTATGTTCCCTTAGCCTATTGTAACGTATTCGTTGTGGTTTTGATCAGATTCGACGCGCGAGGAGGGCGATTTGCGAGGCAAGGGCACAGCGAGCTAGGATTTTGGCCGGCTTGAGGTGAGTAATGATAGTAAATGATATCCTGAGGGTTTGAAACCCCGGATTTGCACAACGTAGTGCTATATTGAGGTGAAACACGTGCTTAATGGCGAGCGCGAGGTTGTTTACTACTGGGGATTGTGACTTGGTCCGTCCCGTTTAATATTTTACCACGTATTTGACTAAGCTGGTTTGATTATCATCGTGATTTGGGCTTATTGCCATGTTTTGGGCTTAATGCCGATTACCTGAATCCTTCAGGGATTGTTATCACTGTTTCATCACTATTTTGATACGTTATTTGAACTCAGCCCCTATAATTATACTGTTTTGCAAACTCAGTTGCTTTAATTAAATTCTGAGATTTTAATGACATTTTCACTGCTGTTTGGGCTGAGAACTATTATTTTATTGATGCCCGAGGGGCTTATGATGTTTCTGGACTGAGTGAGGCTTTCAGGCCTTGAGAGTATTGTGAGGAGGCTTTCAGGCCTCGAGATTATTGTGAGGAGGCTTTCAGGCCTTGAGTGTATTGTGAGGAGGCTTTCAGGCCTCGAGTGTATTGTGAGGAGGCTTTCAGGCCTCGAGTGATATGTGAGGAGGCTTTCAGGCCTCGAATGATATGTGAGGAGGCTTTCAAGCCTCGAGTGTGATGTGTGAAGGCTTTCAGGCCTTATGTTGATATAGCGCTTGGGCCGTAAGGGGCCCCTCCGGAGTCTGCACACCCACAGTGAGCGCGGGTACCCATGTGATTTGAGAGTGAGCCCGAGGGGCTGATACTATGTTGTGTGACTGAGATTGAGCCCCAGGGGCTGTTACTGTACTGAGCGATTGATACTGGGCCCGAGGTGCAGTTTTACTATTCACTATTCATTTACTATTTACCTGATTTATCTGTCTTTAAGAAAATGAGACTTCATTTGACTTTTTACTGTTTTACTGTTTGAAGTGATTTACTGCCTGATATAACATTGTCTTGTGCACTTATGTGTTTTCATGCCTTCATTTATTATTTATTATTATTACTCACTGGTCGGAGTACTCACATTACTCCCTGCACCATGAGTGCAGATTCAGGCATAGCAGAGTCCGCTCCTGAGCACTGATATTCTTCACAGGCAGGCAGCGAGTTGGAGCTTCGAGGTAGCTGTTGACGTCCGCAGCCCCTTGACTCCCCTATTTTATGTTATTTCAGTTCCTTCAGACTATTGTATCAGATATTCTATTTCTTAGACTTATAGTAACTCTGTAGTAGCTCGTGACTTGTGATACCCCGGTTCGGGCTGTGTCGGGATGGTTCCCTTTGCTATTGTCGTTGTTTCTGTTTTTATAATTGTTTATTATGCGTTTTGGATTTATAAATGTTAAGTAATGGTTAAAGAAATGATTCCGTTGATCTGGCTGGCCTTGTCTTCACGAGAGGCGCCATCACGGCCGGGTTTGGGATTTGGGCCGTGATAGTGTATTTTGCTTTGCTTATGAATAGATCTTTTTGAGAGTTTAATTTGTGTGTGAAACGAAAAAAAAAGAAGAAAAACGATTAGAGAAAGTCGTCGGTGAATGAATATCCGCCGGAATTAGAGAAGAAACGGAAAAAAAAAAGTAAAAGGAAAAAAACAAAGGAAAGGAAAAGGAAAAGGAAAAAAAAAAAGTAAGAAAAAATGGTAAAAAAGAATAAAAAATAATCTGAAAATCATTTTTTCTTGCTTCTCACTCTTCCAAAGGAGAGTGAAATACACACACTCTGCCACATCAGCGATAAGGGTACAAATAATTCCATTTAAAATAAGTTTAGGGGGGTAATAGGATTCCTGCAAAGAAAAAGTGTGTAGTTGGGAATCCGGGTATAGGTCGGGGCGGGGGGGGGGGGGGGGGGTAGAGATACCGATTCTTCTTCAATCCTTGAATAGATATCAGGTATCCAAAGTAAATTAACACTTCACTTAATAGAGAAAAACACATTGCGATTTCTTGTTAGCTAGGCGTAATTCACCAAGAATAAGCAAATCCACTAGAGCATTGGGAAATATTTTTTGCACTTCAAATACATTATTTTATTATCTGACAGCCTTATGTATGCTCATATCAAGAACAAAGGTAAAACGTTAAACTAAATTGTTAGTCTACTGAGCAACATTCATTTCATTCTTTTTATTTTACCTACCAATTCTGCA
>NC_031991.1:67372840-67454976 GCF_001879085.1 Nicotiana attenuata
AACTTTCTATCTTCTTCCTCCTCTTTTCTTATTATCCATTATTTTGTTAGAATTATGTGGCGTTCCTTTATTTTTTTCACAGCCACCTTTTTATTTTCAATTTTGCAGGGTTGTTCTCCTCTTTCTCTTTATATTCCTTTCCTCATCTTTTTGTTTTGCAGTTTCTCATCTCTTATTTAGGATTTAGTCTTCCCTGTGATTCTTGATTGATTGTTCTACTTGTGTTGCATGTGTTTAGCTATGTGTTGGCGAATAGTGAAGTTAATTTATAGTGGTTGCTACCTGCAATATTGGTTACTATCTACTGTTTTTTGAATGAAATTTAGGACACCTCCAGCTTTTGGAAGTTTTTTGTCGATGCTTGCATGCATGTCAATAATTATACGGTTGGGTTCCTTTTTTCCTCAAAATTGTTTTTTTCCTACATTTGTGAGGTGCAACTGCAGTGAATAGTATTTCACTATTTTCGTTTTTTTATGCCGAATTTCTGGTGGTTTTTCGAAAGAGAAGCTCAATTGATATTTTGTGTTAAACTATAATTCTAATTTTCATTTCATTGTATTTAAGTGCTTTCGTTGCCCTCAGATTTATCATTCCACTAATTATTCTTCCTTAATTTCGCATGATAAATTACAGATTTTGGATTATTAAATTTAGTCATGCATGCATAACCTGTTGTGTTTCAGGAGTCGAGGCTATGTTGTATATCTAACTACTTCTCTTGATTGATGTAATAATAAATGGTGCAAAACTTCCTCTGTCGCTGTTTATTTTCCTTTATACTTTCATTACTTCTTCTATTTCTTTGTGGTAAAGTTCCTTTATTCGCTACTTCCTATGTTGTATGCTATAAATACAAACAGCACTTCGCTAAAAACATATATTGTAGGTGCTTCATCTAAAGTGTACTTGATATATGTATTTTTCCCGCAAATTATACGCATATGTTTTCCTCGTTCAGCTAGATTAATGGTTACGCAATTCTCAATTCATAGGCTCTTGAGAGTGAAATTTGCTCTAGGGGAAAGTGAAACATGACTCCCATCAGGTAATTTTCCGTAACTTCTGACCTATAATGTTATTGTTTAGCTACAATGCAACTTGTTTCTACCTTATTGTCTGGTGTTATAAGTGTGTAGAATCTGTACTTATAGGAATAAATTAAATGTTTGCCCGTACAAACGTTCGATTTAACAAAAAAACCTATATGAGGCGTGCAAGTCAGATGTCTTCTAACAAAGAAAGATGGATGAAGACCAAATTGAGCACACGACAGACATCAATATCTTTGTGCCAGAAAATAGTGGAAAGAAAACTTAGGCTATATATCGTACAGAGAAATGCTACCTGAAAAAAGAAAGGAGCCTGCTAGAGCGACGTCGGACTGAATATGCTGCGAAGAAAGCGACGTCTCTCTGAAAGTTCTGCTGCACCTTCTGATCAAAACTCATTCTTCTCCAAATCTCAAAGAATGATTCAGGACAATCATGCTACCTTCCATCAGAGACATACTCTTCTTTTCCGATAATGATTCGAGTTAATTGAAAACTCCAAGTATTCCATTAACTTCCGGATTTCGGGCTATACTTAGATATGATATATTTTGAGGTACTGCTTGTATATTGCAGCTCATCATGAACATATAATGAACATTTAACTTAGTCAATCACGTTCAATCAACATTACTTACTTATGCTATCGATTAGGCTTAAGTACTCTTACCACACTTAAAATGTTGCAGGCCACACCTAACACAAGTGGGCTGGAATATTAGCCAGCTACCTACTGTCTCCGCTCTAAAAGGGGTAATTCTGCGAGGCAGAATATTTAATGTGAAACTCCTAGCTTTTTGTTGTATAGTAATGGTTCAGTAAAATTAGTTCCGCACCGCTACCTCTTGAGTTAAAAAATCCTTTACTTTGCGTCAACGATGAATCCAATTCATTTCGTACTTATATTAGAACATACAACAATGTTCGCATTATCCTCGTTGGAGTAAAATACAATAAAGAAAAAACTCAAGGTATCTACACATTTAGAGTTCAAGGACAAATGGGCTATTTTTTATAAATAACCTCACACCACAGAGATAACAAACCGAAAAATTTTGCGAGCTTTATTTTATAACAATGAAGTGATAAACAAGATGGCCTTTTATAAAAACTTGAACAGGTCAGTTATTGCTAAATTGATGAGCATTTCTTAAAATTATCCATACTCTATTGTTTCTGAATCTTTGACAGACATTCCAAATTTATCTAACTTCCACATCTCACTTAAATTGAATTCTACGTTGGACCAACGAACATATAATTTACCTAGCGTCTCAGAAGATCTTGCTATATGGTTGGCGAAGAGTATAGAATTTCTTATATCACACGTATATTCGTGTCTATACCCATACTACAGTAACCAACTGGTTCACATATTACCATGGCTGCTATGACCATTACAATATCTTTTTGTTGTTCTACAGCAAAATGGATGGCATTGCGGCATCCAAAGGTTCAACAAAATCTAGCTCTCCTAGGCCTCGTGCTCCTAGCAAACATGAGTACTTCCAAGTGTAACTAACATGTGTTCAAATGGACTTTAACATCCGAACAAGAAATCTTGCAAAAAAAGGAAGAAAAATAATGTTTCCTGCCGAAGAATATTCTGCTACAAACTTCAACTTAGAGATTATGAAGAAATGACTTTATTTTGGAAGATTATTCCAACAAATATATAAAACTCAAACACAGAGATATAGACTTCTTGCTATTCATATAAGATCTGTTTCTAACTCTAATAACTAGTTATTCATTTTTCGTGTCCAACTTATTGCCCACTTATTCTTTTTTTTGTACAGAACAATATTTGCAGGTTAACCAAACTCTATTTTGCAATCAGTCTTGTCTTTCATGAACAAATGGTAATTAAATACTGCACTTATTTTAGTGCTACACCTTAAGGTTCACAAATTTCTTTGAAGTATTTTTGGTTCCAGATTTTTATCTTGTTGCATGAGAAGTGATTTGATGATTGTTCTTTTCAAAGAAATAGAAGAAAACCTCCTCAGTGATAGTTAGTATGTCTGATTTCATGCCAACTCTTTACGCATTTATGCACTAAATAGAAATAACAAGCTATCATAATAAGAATTTTAGCAACTTGTGTAAGTGGGTGTTTTTCTAAAAAACCTAACGACTCCATCACATGTCAATTAATAACAAGTGACCACTTATGTCCCTGACCGTAGCATGAAACAAAGGTATTTCACTAGCATCTCTTTCATGAATAATAAACTGCTTATGCAAGTTTGAGAAATGCTTCTTTGACAGAGACAATGTCTTCTTCGGCCAGCTGAGTTGCCAGTCCTCTATGTAGAACTACTACGGCCTATTATTTTGAAATGCCTTAATCAGTAACTCTCTTTTACCATTTTAGTCTTTGAGTGTTAATTTGTCGTGCGCTATTCATACAGATAAATACCTTAAATGAAGTTTTAATTGTTCTTGAGTATTATCTTGATCAAAGAGTTCATAAATTCACACTTTAAGACAATTTCTATTTTCTAATATGCAAGTACTATGTGTAACTTCAACGCCTGAGTTATCTCTTTAGAAGCTTTTATAGTGTATTTTGGATTCCCTTTCTTTGTCTCTCAAAGTTACAGAAAAATACTCTACTTTAATCCAAACATCTCCAAATTGAAAAAATTTAGTTTTCATTTAATCATTCTCAGAATCAAGTACTTCTGAAAAATAGTTGGGACATAAATTTAGTTGAACAATAGTTATGGTAGACTAGCAACTTTTAGCCTCTAGATATTGTCTCTCAAGTGGCCGTGCTCCTCAAGATGAGATAATTAGATAATTGGTAAATTATTTATGCTGTAAACTGCAAAAGAAATCTGGGAATAAAGAGAAATTTAGTACTCGGATCAATAAGTTCGCACGACAAGAATTTCAAGAATGTGGAATTTTTCCTAAAGGTTCTGCAGCCTCCTGAGGATAAGTACAGACGTCTCCGTACCGATCCGCGAGACTCTACTAAACCAGCTCATGACTCGTGAGACCTAGTAACCTAGGCTCTGATACCAACTTGTCACGGCCCAAATCCCAAACCCGACCGTGATGGCGCCTCTCGTGAAGACAAGGCCAGCCAGATCAAGGGAATCATTTCTTTAACCATTACTTAACATTTATAAATCCAAAACGCATAATAAACAGTTATAAAATGGAAACAGCAACAATAGCAAAAGGGAACCATCCCGACATAGCCCGAATCGGGGTGTCATAAGTCATGAGCTACTACAGAGTTCGTAATGAGTCTACGAAATAAAATATCTAATACAATAGTCAAAAGCAACTCGAAAGACATAAAATAGGGAAGACAAGGGGCTGCGGACGTCAACAGCTACCTCGTCACTCCAACTCGCTGCCTGGTCTGGAAAGAATCAGTGCTCAGGTGCAGACTCTCCTATGCCTGTATCTGTACGCATGGTGCAGGGAGTAATGTGAGTACTCCGACCCAGTGAGTAATAATAATAAATAATCACCGAAGGCATGAAAACACATAACTGCAAAAAGCAATTCTACATCAGGCAGTAAAATCAGTAAAACAGTAGAACAGTAAAGAATCGAATGAAATCTCCTTTTAAAATCAGGTAAATCAGGTAAAACAACAAGTAAATAATGAGTAGAAATCTGCCCCTCGGGCTCAGTATCAATCGCTCAGAACAGTAACGTTAGTTCAATAAATAAATCGTAATAATTTCGAGCCCACAAGTTGATTGCGGTCCTTAAGGAATTTAATCCCCTCACTGTTGCCCAAGGTTATGGATTATTTCCTCCCAGGATAGAACGGAAAAACTAATCTGTAATAGTGGCAATCGAAATTATAGAATTTCAGCGAACTCAACAAACGGAGCAAATCACACTTGACACTTTATTACAATGCAACAATGTTGAAAAGAGGGGAGAATTTCCATATCCGAAAAAATGAGGCCAAGTCTCTAAATTTATAGACAAAGGAAGGGTGATAGGAGAGGTACAATTCAAAAGGTGTCTCTTCTATTTCCTATTCACACCCTTTAAAGAAAAAAAAAACGCAACATGATCGGCATGAACTCAAGATTCAAGAACCAGCAAACATGCATGCCGCAAAATAACAATTGCTTCACCATATATTATATATATATTTGCTTCACATTTCATGGTAAAACAACCCATTAATCACCAGATGAACAGAAACTTAAGCCGTGAAAGAAAAAAATAAATAAAAAAACAGCAACACAACAACGGGGCAGTTATTTTATTTTACGTCAGAGGAGTATTTGATAGTAAAACTAACATGTCGAAGTACCAAACTGGACTGCGTTATGAATTTATCGAAATGTTTGTAGGAAGGAAAGTAAAGTGAGGACAGTTAATTGCACTTTTCGAATAGTTTATTCTCATGTATTAAAAGGCAATAAAACCTAAGGCACCTACATTTGTCATCTGTTGTTAATTATGCGTAATAACCCGAAAAGGTGATATCAAGAGTTGAGATGTGTATTGATAATAACTCAGTGTACTTCATATCTTTAATTTGCGAAATTGTTTTTTCTTTGGAGCGTTTCAAGACTTTGACTCAGTGCGAATGAAAGAAGAATAAGTAAAGTAGGAAAATGACAGGAAGGAAATCAACAGAAACTTTGAGATGAAATCACTATCTCATTAAGGATTTGACCAGTTGAAAATAAGTCTCGTCCCTTTTTGAGAAAGAAGTCTGATGAAAGACTTGGATTGCCATTTTTATGTAACTGAATTTCCAATATTCCTACAACAGATGCAAATGTCCCCGGACACAAGAGACTTCAAACGGATGATATTAGTATTATATATGAAAGAAAAAAGAAAAAAAGACTAGGTGAAAGGAGGTTCCTTCCATTTAAACATAAAAAGTGGCAATTCCTTCAATTTGGGCATGGAGTTCAGCCAAGAGTAGAACCGGGACGTTCCACCATCCTCAGCTGCGCCTTTGTGATGAATGACTTCATTTAGTCTTCCGTTTTGTTTCTCCATGTATCTTGTTGTTCTTCCATGGAACACCTGTTATTTCAAATTTATGAAAACCTTAAATATATATAAAGGATGGTTCAAAATATATGAAGGGATTTCAATACATGTCTTTTCTTAGAAAATCGTACTATGCAAAACAATATTAAATCATAGGTCAAATTCTTATGATAATGAAATAGTTATGCAATATAATGTTTTTGGATTTTAATTACATGTGCATATGTGCGCCTAGGAACTAGGTGTGACCGTGTGAGAATTTAATCTCATATAAAAATATTAGGCTAGTATAATGTAATGTAAGGTTTATACCTGGACCATTTTGCTCTCTGTACATGGCACAATAGATATTATGTTAGGGCGCCGCGATATCAGATCATGTGAGAATTTTTCAGGATACATCCAAGGATTCTTAATCCATAGCTCTAGTTTTCGAGTTGGTGGAATAATAATTTCTCTTGGATCTTCACAAATAAGAATATTCTTATCCTGCATATATTGCACAACACTATTAGAAATCCGGTAATTAGCGACCAAAAAAACCGATCAACTTTGGTCAGTTATGGCCAATTACCGACCAAAATACGATCAAATACGCTTGGACGGTATTTTGTTGGTCGCTTTAGTATACCGACCAAAGTTGGTCAGAAATTACCGACCAACGTTGGTCGGTAAATTAAATTCAAAAAAAAAAATATTGCAAAAAAAAAACCGACAAAGTTGGTCGGTATTTTAATTATGTAATCAAAAGATTCACCGTCGGGGAATGGAACCGGGGTGTGTATTGTGGCAGGATACTATTCTACCACTAGGCCATTGGTTCATTTTGTTTTAAGATTGTCTTTTTTTATTTATACTATTCTACCACTAGGCCTTGACCTGCTAATATTTTGACCCGCCCTATTTAGAATGTTTTCAAATTTTGCCCTGCCCCGCCCCGCCTTGCCCCCTTTAGGCTCTCTTGTAATTTTTTTTTTCTAATTCTGAAAAGTGTTATACTGTATACCATAAAGCACATACATTACAAACTGTGCAAAAAATAAAATGACACAATTGGTCCTCGCCTACACAAGTCTTGCAGAAGTACTCATGTATATGAGTTGGTCGCTTTAACCATTCTACCATCGATACTTATCGGGGATCCTAGGCTTCTTCAAATGTTATCTTTGCTAATATTAATCTACTTACAAATACATAAACCTTGTATAGAGAAGATTAATCTTTGATTTGCGTGTAGTTTGTCAATTACACATTCATAATAAAGGAAAAAAACACTGAACATAAATGGTATAACATATCCCATGTATAAGGTGGATTGATTATCCAAGTTATAATCCTAGTTGTCCTAGTTGCAATGCGAGGATTATAATCGTGGGATGTCGTGACTTTGGTTCAATGTCATACGACAAATGGATTCAGGGGTTCTCAACACCCACCAACTCAAAATTTTAGATCAATACTACACTTGGGAGTTATAAAACAAAAGAGAAATAATGTAATAGTAAAGTTTGCTCAAACTTGCAGGTTCTTTGGCATATCGCTAGTACATATCTCGGCAGAGAAAAAATCAAAATTACAAATGGAACACTTGCTGATATCAAACTAATGTTTGCTTTGATTAAGCAAAAGCAAATCTATTTCTTTGTCACGCCAATCCTCATAAGAGCAACATAAGCCAAGAACCTGTAACCCAAAAGCATAATAGCCAATGCAACCACTGAAATGCCCTTACCTCATCATCACACCAAATCTAAAATTTTAATATCCCTAGCACAACAATATAACCCCATGACAAAACAGTTGTTTTGCACAATTAGTCAATCCTGTAAGTTGTAACCACTTGACAAACACGGTCTATTAACCATGAAAAAAAAACTGTGAGTTTTACAAGGAACATTTAACAGCTACAAGCAAGCCGAAACCATACTTAAATTCAAACAGTACCAACAGCAATAAAAACAGATACTATAAATTGAAACAGTAGCTATGTGGCAATCCAAATTTGAAAGGAACAAAAGGGATGTAAGCATGTCAAGGGTCTCATAGTTGCGATAAACCACTTGAATCTGGCTCGTCCTCTTCATCAAGCAATGTTGGACATGAAACTTGATCAACAGTTGAAGTCAAATCTAAAAGGAAAAATGCATAGTTCAATGTATCAATATCGTATTAAACAATTGAATACCTATTAAGACAATAATGAGAAAATTACTTAACATTTAAGTCATTCCATAACCACGTGCGAGCACACATTAAAGCTTCCAAAGTAGTGGGGTGGAGTCTACTCCGATGCGGGCTAATCAACCTCCCACTAGTGCTAAATGCCGATTCTGAAGCAACACTAGACACGGAAATGGCTAAGAGATCACGAGCCATTTTTTGCAATGTAGGAAATTTCAATCCATTTGTCTTCCACCAACTCAAATTGTCAAATGAAGGGGTTCGAGGTAGTAGGTCTTCTTCTAAGTACATATCCAACTCTGATCTTTTCTCCACGGTAGCTCCAGTTGAAGCTACAAATCTATCAAAGCTCGAAAGCCGATCACCCTGAGTAAAACTAGTGACTTCACTAGAACTAGACGCTAATGAATCATGTGGAGCAGATAATTTACTCTTATAATCTTGAAAGAGATCATAACAATTGGATCGAACTTCTTGAATTTTAGTTGAAGCTTCTTCACCATAAATTAGTGGAAGAAAGAACTCTACCAACCTCATCTTGTACCGTGGATCAAAGATTGCAGCTACTCCCATCAAAATATGCACATCATCCCAATATTTTTTAAATTTCAACAACATGGCAGATGCCATATCGCTAATCAAAGGATTAAGCTCTTTCACCCAAGCTTCCAATTCTAGTTTAATTTCACAAACTTTTGTAAAGTATTGACTAGAAGTTGGATATTGAGTTCCTGAAAACTGTTCAGTGATATGATAAAAAGTTTGAGCTTATCAGAAACATCTTCTGCATTACTCCATTGCTCTTCAGTTGGATACGACTTATAATTTGTGTCAGTTAGACTCAACTTGTTAAACACCTCTTTGTATTCTATACCTGTTCTCAACATTAAATATGTTGAGTTCCACCGAGTAGGACAATCATACTCCAACTTCTTATAACAAGAACAGTGAACCAAACGTGCGATTTCTTCAAACCTCTCAATTCTGCCAGCTGATCCAATCCAATACAAGACACTATCACGCACTTTGCTAATACTATCTCCTATCACTTAACCCTTCTTGCACAATCAAATTTAAAATATGTGCAGCACAACGCACGTGAAATACTCGACCAGTCAACAACAAATTATTTTTATTGAGTTTCTCATCCAATAAAGTTTTAATCATAGAATTGTTTGTGCTAGAATTATCAACTGTGATGGTTGATATTTTTCGTTCAAGATCGGTTCGGGTGGTATTCCGGAGGTTTCCTACTTGCAATGGTTTTTGTGGGTCTTGATCTGGAAAATAAGATGATGATGGCTCCTTCGGGGGCCTATCAAACAAACAATTAACCAAAGCACCACACAAGGCATCTTTATCATGTGGAGCAGGGACATAAGCAAATCTCAAAATATGACTTTAAAGCCTCCATGAATCATCAATGAAATGACCAGTAATAGCCATGAACCCTTTTTTGTTACTATTGGAAGTCCACATATCGGTTGTTATTGCAATTCTACTCGTGACTTTCTCCAACAACATAGAAATTTGCGATTTCAAATTGTCAAAGATTTTTATTATGTCATTCTTGATTGTATTTCTGGAAACCATCTTAAACATAGGTTGAAGACTCGCAACAAAATTCCTAAATCCCACATGATCAACTATAGAGAGTGGATACTCGTGTAAAATAATGGCATGTGCAAGCTTTTTACGTGAAACATCTTGATCAAAATAACCACCCCCGGTATCGCCCTCATTTTGTGCATCTCTTGGCCTATTAGGACACTTAAGCATGTGATCTAACATAGATTTTGTCCCACAATTAGCATTTTTATACCGGTGATCGCAATACTTACAAGCACCATATGGAACACCCCTAACCTTCACCAGCTCGAAATGATCCCATGCTTTGGAATATCTCCTTTTTTCGGTTCAACTTCATCAGGTTGTGAAGACCGTTGACTCTCATCGTCTAAGAAAATAGCATTAGAAGATGAAGCTGGTAGATTCTCTTCAATTTGAGATGCCATGATTACCTAAAGCAGAAAGTGCATCAAGCAATTAACATACTTTAATAATCTGGTTGAGTGCAGTCAATCAGCAATTAACACACACGAGTCTTCCTTTTGATAGGGAAATTCGTCAAACACGTTGGTCACATAAATTAATTTTAAAATCATCCACACGAATAGAGGAACTACCAGATGCCCACCAAAATTCTATTAGCAACATGGTGCATTTAAGAAAAGAATAAGCAAGAACTACCACCCAAAAATACAAAAAATTTACCACAACTATAATGCACATACCAAATATAACATGAAACAGAAAAATTGAAAAATTAAGGCATATTGAAAAGAAATCGTTGACTACAGATCCCATTAGCAATTAAAACATACACATGGCTTAAAAAATAGAGAAAATCAAAAATTCACCAATGAAATCCACCAAAAACGAAGCAAAAAAGAAAGAGGTAGAAGAAGAAGAACCAGCTGGAGAACTGAGCAAAGAAACAAAAAATCCTCTGATGAAAATAGTGAAGGCTCAATAGAAAGAGAAACAGCAATGCAAAAAATTTTGATTTTTATTCAGCAAAACATTCTAATATTCTGTTGTAACTTTGAACATTTGAGTTGGCCCGTCATTTCCCTTCGGGGGCATCCAACAAAATGAAAAATTTGTCCCTTATTTCAAAACATCACTCTACTGAGCAAAAAATCAAACACCTCGTAGGCGGCAAGAAATATCAGGAAACATAGCAAAAAAGCTAAAAGTCAAGAGATAAATAAGAGTTGTTACAACGGAAAGAGAAGCTGAAAGTAAGAGAGCGTCAGCTTGAAACTTATTGTTGTTGGAGATCGAATTTTTCCTGGAAGATTAGAAGAACTGAAGGGAAGGATTTCTGACTTTTTGGGTTGTCCTTTGGAAGAGTCGATGAGGGCAGAGGGCTTGAAATGTGAAATGGATTCAAAGAGGGATTGAAAAAAATAATAAAACACGCGGGTCATTTATATTTTACCCGATTCATCTATTAATTCGGACCTTGCTCTACCCTGCCCCAACCTATTAATTTTTTATAAAAATAACATTTTACCCTGCCCTGCCCTGCCCTGCCCCATTTAAATTTTCCCCTGCGCCGCCCCATTAATAGTATACCCTGCCCCGCCCTGCCCCAATTGCCACCCCTATTGTAACGATCCGACTGGTCGTTTTGAGCATTTGCACTTCGCTCGCCAGTTCTCGGGCGTGAGAGCCCCATATGATGTATTATGACTTACGAAAATCGTCAATTTTGGTTTTCAGGATAATCGGAATAGATTCGGAAAAATGATTCTCAACTTAAAGCTTTAATTTGAAAGGTTTGACCAAGTTTTGACTTTTTAGTATTTGACCTCGAATTTGAATTTTGATGATTCTCTTTGCTCTGTTAGGTGCTTTTGGACTTTGGTGCGCGTCCAAAATGTGATTTGGAGGTCCGTGGTAGAATTAGGCTTGAATTGGCGAAATTGAAAATTTGGCGATTTTCGGTCGGCAGTGGAAATTTTGATATCGGGGCCGGAATAAAATTTCGGAAGTTGGAGTAGGTTCGTAGTGTTATTTTTGACGTGTGTGCAAAATTTCAGGTCATTCGGAGGTGATTTAGTAGGTTTCGGCGTCGTTTGTGGAATTCGGAGGTTTAGAAGTTCTTAGGCTTGAATCTGAGGGTAATTTAGTGTTTTGATGTTGTTTTGAGTGTTCCGAAGGTTCGATTAAGTTCGTATGTTTCTATGTGACTTGTTGGTATTTTTGGTTGAGGTCCCAAGGGCCTCGGGATGAATTCAGATGGTTAACGGAGGACTTGAAAGTGAGATTTTGCAGCTGAAGCTGCTGCTTCTGATGTTTCCGCACATGCGGATTGGGGACTGCACAGATTTTGTCGCGGGAGCGGAAGATTGATCAGCACTTGCGAGCCTGCAGGTGCGAGTCCTGGGGTGCAGGTGCAGGTGCAAAATCTGGTGAGTTAAGTGAAAATCGCAGATGCGGCGCCTTTACTGCAGGTGTAGTCCCGCAGGCACGAGAAATAGGCCGTGGGTGCGGAAAGGCCTGGGCAGAAGGTATAAATTAAACCCTTCGCGAATTTTGGCCATTCATCACCATTGCTATTCGAATTTTTGAAGCTTTTGGAGAGTTTTGAAGAGGGAATCAAGGGGGTTTTCATTGCGGTAAGTTACTTGAGCCTAATACTCCTGATTATGGCGATTTTCAGTTGTTTAAGCATGTAATTAGTAGGAATTAGGGATGAAAATGAGGGGTTAGGGCTTGGGAATTTGAGAGTTTGATTTGGGAATTTGAGGGACCATTTAGTGTCGGATTTTGATAAGTTTAGTACGGATAGACTCGTGAGTGAAAGGCGTTTCTAGTTTTGTGATTCTTGTCAAATTCCGAGACGTGGGCCCAGGGGCCGGGTTTGGGTGAATTTCGGAATTTTGGTCTAAATTGATAGTTTTCGTATGGAAATGGTTCCTTGGCCTATATTGATTGCATTGTATTGCTTTTGGTTAGATTCGGGATGTTTGGAGGCCGATTCCAGAGGCAAGGGCGTCGCGGAGTAGGGATTTGACCGGTTGAGGTAAGTAGTGATTGTAAATCTAGTCCTGAGGGTATGAAATCACGTATTTCGCATCATTTTACTACTTTGAGGTGACACATATGTTAGGTGACGGGCGTGTGGGCGTGCACCGTTGGGGATTGTGACTTGGTCCGTCCCGTAGCAACTATAAATTAAGTTGCGTATTTTGTTGAAAACTATATGATACTTATGTGTTTTAGAAAGAATTTCTGTAAATTGGGCCGAATGCTATATTTGGGCCTTGTTCCGGCGCTGTTTGGACCCTTAGGGGTATTTTCTTATTATCCTCTCACTGTTTTGATTGAAAAATCTATACTCAGTCATGCTATGTTTACTGATTTAATAACTCAGTCTTTATTACCCCGTTTTAATGCATATAAAATGTTATTTTGGGCTGAGCACCCTATTTTTACTGATAGCCCGATGGGCTTTAGCGGTTTATGACTAAGTGAAGACGAGGGCCTATTTTTTTTGAGGATATTATGGGATCAGGCTGCACGCCGCAGTATGTTGTTACTGATTCATGATTGAGTGAGGCCGAAGGCTTGATTGATTTATCCCACGAGGTGGCTTGTTATAGTGTTTGGGCTGTAGGAGCCCCTCCTGAGTCTGTACACCCCCAGTGAGCGCGGGTACACTGATTCTGAGTGATGTGATGCCCGAGGGACTGTTTACGAGTGATTGTGGGGTTTGCCCGAGGGGCTGTATATGAGTGATAGTGAGGTTTGGCCGAGGGGCTGTTTATGATTCATGTGTTGGCCCAAGTAAAGTTTAGTTTTGAAGACTGACAAAGGAACTCAGACATGAACCAGGTCCATCCTAGTGGAGCACGGATACAGATAGACTTAAGCATGTGAGATGCACGTGAAGGAGATAAACCTAACTTGAAAGAAGTAATATCTCCTGATCCTGATCGAAAATGTTGCATATTGGATAAGGAGAAGGACTCCTTACTCAAAGAGAACACGGTTTAAGAAAGGGAAGGAGTTAGAGGTTGAGATCAACTAGAACTCTTCCACCAAGGAAGAGTAGCATCAGAAGTCTAGTCAGTCTCTATTTACTAACTCTATAAATATCAGTGTTGTTCTTTTTTACAGGTAGCACATATAAGCAGAAGTTAAACGTGAATTGAGAGCAAAATAGCAAGGCAATTTTGCAAGCAGTTCATGTGTGATTCAAGTGTGCAAACTTGAAGCTACTTGAACCAGATAGAAGAACCAGTTCCAAGTGTCTGTCTTTCATTCTAGTTCAAATATAGTAGGTGGTTTTATATTGTACCTTTCAGCTTTATCTAGAGGCAATTGTAATAGGTACTCAGAGTCTTCAAGTTAGAGTTAACTTGAAGTTGTCGCAACAGTTGAGGCTTTGTACTACAACGGGATTAGAGTTAGTCCTAGGTTTACAAAGAGTTTTTGTAAATGCAGTTTTTGGCTCAGTGATTTTAGTGGAGAGTTTGGAAAAATCCTACTAGAAAGTAGGTCGTGGTTTTTTTCACCTTTTGAGCTAGGTGTTTTCCACGTAAAATACTTGTGTTCTTTATTTTTCGCATTTACTATCTATGCAATAGTAGGTTAAGGAACACTTAGAAGAACTAGGTCCTTCCTTAAACAACTTAAGCGAGAAATTGGTCCCCACACAAATACCCCCCCCCCCCCTCTTCTATGGTATTGAAGTATAAAACATCAATTGATATCAGAGCAGGTTATCCTTGAAGAGGCTAATACCTTAGGAACAGATCAAAATGAGTGCACCACCTGGAATTTGGGAAGGACAATCCACTGCTAGGCCTCCACTCTTTAATGGCCAGCATTACTCCTGGTGGAAAAACAAGATGAGAGATCACATCATCAGAGATGATTATGAACTATGGGACATTGTTACTGATGGTACCCTGGCTACCATGAAGAAGAATGCTGAAGGAGTAGATGTGCCGAAGACTAGAGCTGACTGCAATGCTGAGGACTTGAGGAAGTGGGAAAAGAATGCTAAAGCCAAGAAATGGCTTGTGTGTGGACTTGGTCCAGACGAGTACAACAGAATTCAAAGCTGTACTACTACCAAGGAAATTTGGGACACTTTGCAAGTGGCTCACGAAGGAACTCCTCAAGTGAAGAGATCAAGAGGAACACTGTTGTATTCTCAGTATGAGAATTTCACCATGAAGGAAGGAGAAACCATCCAAGAGATGTATACAAGGTTCACAACACTAACAAATGAACTTAAGTCTCTTGGAAGGATTATCCTTGAAGAAGACAAAGTTGAGAAAATTTTGACAAGGGTTTTGCCAGTCACTTAGGAAAGCAAAATCACTGCTATTCAGGAATCAAAGAACATATCAACTCTCAAGTTGGATGAGCTAATTAGAAATATCACTGCCTATGAACTTAGAAGGCAAACCATGAAGATAGATGCACCCAAGAAGGAAAGGAGCCTGGCTCTCAGAATCACTGAAGGTGCAGATCTAGAAGAGGATGAAATGTCTATGATTACAAGGGATTTCAAGAAGTATCCAATGAGAGGAAAGGGTTCTTCAAGAGGTGCAACCTATAATAAACCAAGGGTTCTTGCAAAACAGACCAACGAGGGCTGCTACAAATGTGGTAAGACTGACCACATCATCAAAAACTGTCCTCTAGTGGGAAATTGAATGGATGAAGGAAAGGGCTGAACGAAGAAACAAGAAGAATGAACAGGTTCATCCCAAAAAGAACAAAGGATCAACAAAGTCTATGGTTCCTGCTTGGGGAGAGAGCTCAGATGAGGATTCAGAAGAAGAAGATGGAGATGAATAAGCACTTATGGCCATTGGAGAATCTGATGAGGAATCAGAGGTAAGTGTGATTCATCTCAAAGGCAAGATTAAATTTTTATCTGAAGAAAGTCTATCTGAATTACTGCTAGATTTCATTGATGAATCTGAGGTCATAAACAATGAAAAGGAACATCTGTCTAAGGAATGTGTAATCTTGAAAGATAAGTGCAAAAGTCTGGAACTCAGGGCTAGTGAAAGTGATAATAAAAATGCTGAGTTGAAGAACCAGGTTCTTGAACTTGACACCACTGTGCTAGAGCTTAGATCTGAAAATTTAAAACTGAAATTAGGAACAGGTAAAAAGAAAGCTGATCACACACATCTCACCTTAGAAGAAAATCTAGGAAAAATGAAGGATAAGTTGTATAAAAGAGATGAGCAGATAAGAGTCCTAAAAGAAGATCTAAGCAAGGTTAAGCATGAACTAGACAGAACTTGTAAATGGAATAAGTCCTCTGATGCACTTTCATGGCTACAAGAACATCATAGTAGCAATAAGAGAGGAATTGGCTACGGGACCCCTGCACCTAAGTGGGATCCCAAAAGCAAGTACATCACACTTCCTGAGAAGAAAATCTGCACACACTGTGCTAAGACTGGCCACTACAAAAGTGAGTGTACTGCAAAAGAAAAGGCTATCCAAAAGAACAAAACTTTTGTTCAAGGGAAAAATAGGTTGCCAGGATGGGCTAAAAAAAATTTAATTCACCTTTTCGCCTATAGAAAGGGACCCAAACTAGTTTGGGTTCCTAAGACTAACCCTTGTTTTCCTTTTGTAGGTCTATGTGAAGGGGAGCAGCCAAATATGGCACATGGATAGTGGCTGCTCAAAGCATATGACTGGAAGCAAGAACTAGTTCCTTTCACTTGAGGACCTCAAAGGAGGTAATGTCTCTTTTGGAAATGGTAAGTGTTGACTTATGTGAGTCCACCAAACTATAGAGTACCTGGTCCTCTATGAGACTGATACGTAGAATGCTGTAAGGACTGAATGTAAAGAAGGCCAGAGATTTTCTACGTGGAAAAATCCCACACAAGGGGATCAAAATACCACGACCTACACCTGTAGGCTCTAACTCAACTAACTTGTAATCTACCTATTACAAGCCACTTTGCAAACTCCCTTTTGCAAAGACTTCAAACTAACTTGTGATGCACCACCACAAGCCACTCTACAACTCTCCTAGTTATTGAGGATTTAACTTATGACTATTTCTGGTCACAATATAAACTCTAAAGTTTACGAATTTGGTTTGTTCCTAAGATAGCGCTTCTAAGAAAGCAAACTAGGAATTACAATGTAGAATAATTCACAAGATTACAACTCAACTATGGACGTACATAAGACTCGATTAGAAGCTGATCCTTAGTGGAGTTGTGTTCTTGTTCTTGACACACACAATGACTTCAATGCTAGATGAACTTTGTTATGCTTGAGAGAATGTCACTGAATGCACAAGAGAAATATGTCTTGCACCAGGTTGTTTTATCACAAAAGATATCACAATGAGTAGTGATGTCAACTCTTGTTGTACTTCTTCCAGTGAGAGGTGACTGCTGCACAGTCTGCACATCCACTTCTAGGCAGTTGCGTTCCAGCTGGATAGTGGGCTTTGTACTTCCTGTCAGGACACACCAACAGAACAGGTCCTAGTTGTGTTCCTCTTCTTTAACAATTGCCAGATGATCACTTTCTTCTGTCATGTTCCAGTTGTGTACTTGAATTGTACTTTCTGTTAGAGAACCCAGAAACAGCAGGTCCCTGTTGGGTTCCTCTTTATCTTGATTGCGTACAGCCACTGACTTGCTTATGTCGGAGAACCCTAAAGAGCCAGATCATCAGGTCCCTATTGTGTTTCTTTCTTTGCTGATTTTCAGGCTTTGATTAGTTCACATGAAATGTGTGCCCTGTGCGCCAGGTGCTCTATCTGGTTCTTCATGCCCAAGTTTGTTAGATCATCAAAACATAAAATACTGAAAACCAACCCATCAATTTCCCCCTTTTTGATGATGACAAACTTAGGCATGGACACTATTTGTTTAGAGCACAAATAACCAGATGAGATGCCAGTAGTTCCCCCTTAATCTAAGAGCTTCACACTTAAGTTCCCCCTTAATCTAAGAGATCCATTCCATCACACTTTGCTTAATATAAGCTTCATCACACTCAAGTTCACACTTAAGTTCCCCCTTAATATAAGCTTTCTTTCTTCCCCCTTTTGGCATCATTAAAAAGGATAGAAATAAAGAAGAGCACCAGCAGATAATAAGCATAAAGAAGTCCAACACAACTAGCTCATGCCACATATGTGCACACAACATGACAGAAAAGAGAAACCAAAGGAACACAGTGTTGTACATACAAAGAAAGGGGAGTTGTTTCACTAATGTTTACGTTAGACTGACCAAGTCAGGAGCAGTAATGGTGAATATTAACATGCCATCATACAAAAATAAAACAAGTAAACACCAGTAAAACATAACCCACAGGGGATTGGAACAAAAATAGCTAGACACTAGGGAGGATCCTAGGGAGCACTAAGGGAAGGAGGCTTCGAGGAAGAGACACAAATGGTTTTGAGAACCAAGTCCAGTCTACCATTTGCAGCCAGTTATTCTTCAAGTAGTTGATCCCGGAGTCTCTCATTTTCCTTTCTCAGTTGAGCAACCTCCTCATGTACAGAATCAGGTCCCTTAGCTGCTTGGCTAAGCTGTGTTTCTAGAATGGCATTTCGATCCCTCAGCCTTTGGATTTCCTCAGATGCTACATTTTGGGCGTTTATCAGTTGAGAAATGGTCGAGATGCTTCCACCAAGTTTTTCTATGCATTCACATTCTTCTAGAGTGGTCTTAGAAAAGGTTTGCTTACTGTGCCCACTCTAGGATTTCCCAAGGGAACCTTGTAGAATCTGAACACTTGAGTGAGGAGAAAGCCATAAGGTAACCCATGAATGCCACCCTTAAAATTTGCCACCTTTTGCATGTGATCTATCATGATTGCTGGCAAGTTGATTGGTACAAACTCATCAAGCGCTTCCATCAGGACCAAATCTGACTTTGTAGCAATGGAGCGTCTCTCAGAGCGGGGTAAGAGTACTTTATTAACCAGTTCAAAGAGAAGCTGGTACTCAGGAAGCAATACCTTCTTATGAACTTGTTCCCCCTGTTGAATAGCTTGCTCTTTCATAATGGATCTCCGAAAGTTTACTCCACAGACATCCTTGACTGATCTCATACCTTCACACGGGATTCTGAGAATCTTGCCCAATGTTGAAGCATCTAGCACAATGTCAACTCCATTTACGAGAGCACAGATGTGGTTCCCTTCAATAGTGAAAAGAGAAGCGTAGAAAGCTTGTACGGTATCTTCGTACACTAGAGGCATTCTTTCTTCAAACAGGTGTTCCCATTGTTGAAACTCCACAATATCCAGAATTTGACATATTCCTGTCATTTCCAAAATAGCTGGATCAAATGTGCGTTCCCACAACACTTTCTGAGTTCTTAGTATCTGTTGCCAGAGACCCCCATCATTGGCCATGGACCTTAATGGACCGGGTTCCTTCACAGTTTCCACATTTTGTTTGCTACAACCTTCATCAGACTTTCCTTTCCAGCTTGTTATCCCCACATTATTATCTTCAGACACAACCAGCTCAGTCTTACTACATTTCGACTTGCTCCTATACTTCACAGATGACCCTTTCTGTTTCTCAATAGTTTCAGCGAGTCCCTTTTCCATGGACTGTTGAGTTGTCATAGATTGTTGCACTGAGGAATCGGGTTCTTCAGAAACATCTGTGTTTACTTGGTTTACTGACCCACTTTTGATGAAATCCTTTGGATTTATTTTCTTCCTTTTTCTTGGCTTGACACTCCTTTTACTTTTCTGAAATGAAGATTCAGAGCTGTCTTGCTGTAGTGACCTAATAGTGAGAGATTTTGAGGAAGAACCTAAGATCTTGGAGTGAATGGGGGGTACAGAAGTGGGCTTGCATGGTGGAGAAACGGGTTCATCTGAAGGCTTTTCTGGGAATATCTCACGAGTCAGGGACTCTAAGAATTTCACAGTTCTTGCATTTTCTAGAAGCGAGATCTCTTCCCTCTGATACTCAGACGAGAAATAAACTTCTTCATTCGTCAGACTTTCAGTGTCTATGGCCATGATGTTGTGAGCTGCTTCCTTTTCAGGTGACTCCTTGAGAGTCACTGTGTCCAACATGGAGGAGTTTATATACTAGTCAGGATCATCCTCATGGGCTTCTAAAACCAGAGAAGTGAGACCTTTTGTATGTTCTTTGGAGAGGTCATGGGATTGACTGGACATAGGATTCTCAAAATAATGGTAGACAGGGTTTAGCAGAAATGGAAAGACAGTAGGAGTGGAGAAGAGACCAGAAGTGTGTAGAGTAGTAGAGTGCAGGAGGCAGTGATGACCTGGACTTGATTTCAAGGAAGGCGATGAAATTGGGACGGTGCTAGAAGTGGTAGACTGAGATGATTGTTCGATCTCCATTAGAAGAATACTTTCGAGACATGTAGCTTAGAGAGAGTGAGAGATGAAGAGTGAATTCTAGCTGTACAACGACGTAGAAGGTTCATGACTTGTCGTAGGAGGGAAGAAAAGATTTATTGGAAGAGGAGCTAATGATGAGTGAAGGAAGAAACAGGTTCTGAATAGTCATAGAGACGGCGGTAGGTTTGTGGGAAAGAGGTGAAAGGATTTGACGGACTAGACATGACGCACAGACCTTGGAAAGTTTGATGATGTGGCAGCTGAATTACAGGATAATTATTACACCTTTTTTTTGTTTAGAGATGGCATGCAAAAATTACGCTCATTACCACTAACCTAAGATATGAGAACCTGATGCCGGAGCAATCTCTTTTCGAACAAGATTTCAACAGCTCCCCCTTTTTGCAACTCATACCTGTACCTTTAGCTTCTATGATCGTCATGCGTGTTTACCTATAACGGTATTGATGTGAGTTAGGCTTGGTTAGAAAACACTTTATCTACCTTTCCCTGATGGTCTCTTACACAACCAGCAGATAGAAAATCTGGTTCTGCATTAGATTCCCGCGACTCCATCTTCTCCTTGATTTCTCTGGATTGTTCACTTCTTGAGGCTTTGTTGCCGATATCTGGAATTTGGTATCCTTTCCATCGATCTAACCTTCCTTCATACTGATCCTCAAAGGAAGATCTCACCCTTCAAAATTTTCTTCCAGTTGTTGGTGTGGTCATTTCGTTTTACTTCCTTGTCTCCCAGAAGATGAGGCATTAATCATCACAAGTGCACTTTGGCTTTCCAATTTGAGACAGAAGTTGGTTGAAAAGAGAAATATGGAGGTTCACTTGATTGGTAGCCAAAGCTGTACCAGGTTCATTGGTAGCCAAAGCTGTACCAGGTTCTTTGTGCGACGCGGAGAATGCTGTTGTGTTGTCTTTTGCCGGTCTCCTTCATCCTGCTTACCTTAACATCCTCCTGATTTGAATCCTCAGATATTTCCCCATGAGCATCTCCTGCCATTTAATGCTTCCTTTGTTGGAGACCTTTTGACCTTGTTTTGTGGGTTGTTCCCCAGAGGGATTCCTTCACTCGTCTGTTTGCATTGTGCTTCCCAAGTTGATCCTTTCTGTTGTCAGGGGCAAGGCATTTTCTTCCAATCGGCGGTTCCTGGTGAGTTTTGATTTTTGGAAGAACCTGGTTCGACACCTGTTCTCCCGTAGAGAGTAGTGTTCGTTCCTTTTTCCCAGAGCCCTTTTTGGTGATTCCATAGGCGACAAGCACTATCCATGCTTCATTTTCCAGTTTCATCTTTTCCTATTCGAGTCCCAAGAGAACCTTTATGCCTTTTTATTTACAGAGAATGTACCTTTTACTTTCTTCTTAAGGATACATTCCTTTCCTGCAGGATTTACAGTGAGAAGCATTTCCTGATGTTTTCAGTTGCGTGCTTCAGGCATTCACTATCCATAGTCTATCGCAGTCTGCTTCCTCTCACTGCTCCCTACACATGCTCATCAAGGGTTAGATTTACGAACCCAAACTAGTTTGGGTCCCTTGTTATTATAAAAAGGATGAATGAGAGATTTCCTAGTCCACGCAGGCAGCATCCGCTTTTTGCGAGTAGTACCTGGTCCTTTGCTCGTAGTCACTCTATCAGTGAACGCTTTGTTCTTCTGAACAGACTGAACCCTGGCCTGACAATTTTCTTTAAAATGCCCATTGTTTCCGCAGTGGGTACATAGCCAGTTATCAGGTACAGTGACATACTTGCTGTGTGGGTTGTAGGGAGTTTTCTCCCTTTGAAACCCGATGCCCTGCTTGTTCCCACTATTGTTGAGATACATGGCAGTAACAACATCTGAGGACCAGGTCCACTTCAAGGATTTTTCAAGATCATTTTTTACTTTCTCCAACTCAGCTTGAAGTTGCTAATTTCTCTCGGGTTCACTGTCAAGACTTGTTTTTACAATAATTAACTCATTTTCCAGCAAGATGTGCGACTCACTAGCTACTTCCTTCCCTTTCCCAACACTTACATTCCTATGTTCTCTATTGAGTCCCTCAATGGTTTCCTCTAGATCAGCGCATATTGCTAACAATCATCCCTTTCCTCTTTAGCAGAAGCAACTTTTTCTTCTAAGGTGTGTTTCTCATTGTTGAGGCCTTCTATTGTTTCTTTTAGATCAACAACCACTACAACCAGGTCGTCTCTCTCATTTTCCACACTGGTTATTCTCTCTAGATTGCTCTGCCTCTCCTAGTTCTATTGTGAGGGTTTCCTTATCGTCTATAAGGCTATAATAGGCATCAATTAAGACATTTGATAAAGACCTTAGCTTCTTGGAAGAATAGGATTTCAGATTTCTCTGAACATCCTGGAAGCTTACCTCATCGTCTTCATCTTCTTCTTCTTCATCATCATCCGACTGAGCCATCAGCGCGAACAATGAGTCGTACTTTGTTGCTTTAGTTTCCACTGCCAACAGGGAACTGTTTTCTGCATCTGATTTCCTTTCGGATTCACTTGAGGAGTCTCCCCAAGCAGCAAGGGCCTGCTTAATGATATTGTCTGCAGCATTTTTTTGATTGAATCTTTTTTCAGGAACCATGTTCCTTTTTCTTGCCTTGTCAGGATTCTGCTTGTACTGCTCCTGTTTTGCAAGTGGACAGTCTTTGACGAAATGCCCTGACTTTCCACATCCGTGGCAGAGATCGTTGTTCCTTGTTTTGCTTGAACTGCCCCACTTTGCCACCATTTCTTCGAACCATTTTTTTAAACCTCTTAGTAAGATAGGCCATGTCACTATCTTCATCACTTGAATCACTCCTTTCAGCTTTAAGCACCAGGTTCTTCTCCTTCTTAGGCTCTCTTCTTTCATTGTCCTTCTTTCGCTTCATCTCGTACGTTTTCAGATTACCAATCAACTCATCCATGGTCAGAGTCTGTAGATCTTTAGCTTCCGTGATGGCATTTACCTTACTTTCCCAAGAACCAGGTAGGACACTGAGGATTTTCCTTATGAGCTTATTTCTGGAAATGACATCTCTAAGTGAGTGAAGCTCATTTATGATGGAGGTGAATCTACTGTGCATACCTTGTATAGATTCATCATCCTTCATCCTAAAGAGTTCATATTCTGTGGTGAGCATGTCAATCTTGGATTGTTTGACCCGAGTGGTTCCTTCATGAGCGGTTTGCAACGCCTCCCATATTTCCTTGGCAGTTTCGTAAGCTGAGGATCTGTTGTACTTATCAGGTCCTATACCACACATCAAGATTTTCTTGGCACGGTAGTTCTTTTCTACAGCTTTTCTATCAATGTCGATGTACTCTTTTCTTCCTTTCGGCACCATATGCCCTGTTTCTTCAACTTCTTCATGGGAACATGTGGACCATCACATATAATGTCCCACAGCTCTGAATCTTCTGCCATAATGAAATCATGCATCCTGATCTTCCACCAGCCATAATATTGACCATTGAATCTGGGAGGTCTATAGGTTGATTGTCCTTCTGCAAAGCTTGGTGGAGCAGCCATTGAGGATTCCTCCTAGGTGTTAGCCTGATAGGAGAAACCTGCTCTGATACCAATTGTTGACTTATGTGAGTCCACCAAACTATAGAGCACCTGGTCCTCTATGAGACTGATACGTAGAATGCTGTAAGGACTGAATGTAAAGAAGGCCAGAGATTTTCTACGTGGAAAAATCCCACACAAGGGGATCAAAAAACCACGACCTACACCTGTAGGCTTTAACTCAACTAACTTGTAATCTACATATTACAAGCCACTTTGCAAACTCCCTTTTGCAAAGACTTCAAACTAACTTGTGATGCACCACCACAAGTCACTCTACAACTCTCCTCGTTACAGAGGATTTAACTTATGACTATTTCTAGTCACAACATAAACTCTAAAGTTTACGAATTTGGTTTGTTCCTAAGATAGAGCTTCTAAGAAAGCAAACTAGGAATTACAATGTAGAACAATTAACAAGATTACAACTCAACTATGGACGTACATAAGACTCGATTAGAAGTTGATCCTTAGTGGAGTTGTCTTCTTGTTCTTGACACACACAGTGACTTCAATGCTAGATGAAATTTGTTTTGCTTGAGAGAATGTCACTGAATGCACAAGAGAAATATGTCTTGCACCAGGTTGTTTTATCACAAAAGATATCACAATGAGTAGTGATGTCAAGTCTTGGTGTACTTCTTCCAGTGAGAGGTGACTGCTGCACAGTCTACACATCCACTTCTGGGCAGTTGCGTTCCAGCTGGATAGTGGGCTTTGTACTTCCTGTCAGGACACACCAACAGACCAGGTCCTAGTTGTGTTCCTCTTCTGTAACAATTGCCAGATGATCACTTTCTTCTGTCACGTTCCAGCTGTGTACTTGACTTGTACTTTCTGTCAGAGAACCCAGAAGCAGCAGGTCCCTGTTGGGTTCCTCTTTATCTTGATTGCGTACAGTCACTGACTTGCTTATGTCGGAGAACCCTAAAGAGCCAGATCATCAGGTCCCTATTGTCTTTCTTTGCTGATTTTCAGGCTTCAATTAGTTCACATGAAATGTGTGCCCTGTGCGCCAGGTGCTCTATCTGGTTCTTCATGCCCAAGTTTGTTAGATCATCAAAACATAAAATATTGAAAACCAACCCATCAGTAAGAAAGGTAAGATCATTGGGGTTGGAAAGGTAGGGAAGACAGACTCATACTCCATTGAGAATGTCTACTTGATAGATGGCTTGAAATATAGCCTAATCAGTGTATCACAACTGTGAGACAGAGGTAACTTGGTAGCATTCACCTCTACCAAATATTTTCTGATAAATCTTACCACAGACAAGATTGTTTTGCAGGGAAAAGAGTAAACAATATATACATTGTAGATCTATCCACTCTGTCAGAAAATGAAATCACTTGCTTAAGTGTGTTGGACAATGATCCCCTCCTTTGACACAAGAGACTTGGACATGCAAGTCTGAGTCAACTCAACAAATTAGTCTCCAAGGACCTGGTGATAGGACAACCTAACATCAAGTTTAAGGAAGACAAAGTTTGTGAGGCTTGTGCAAGGGGAAAGCAGGTAAGATCCTCTTTTAAATGCAAGAAAGTGGTAAGCACGACCAGATCGATGGAACTGGTTCATATGGATCTCTATGGTCCATTGAGAATATTAAGCAGAGGTGGTAAAAAATATGTGATGGTGCTTGTTGATAATTACTCTAGATTTACTTGGACATTGTTTTTAACATCTAAAGATGAAGCATTTGACATGTTTACTTCTTTAGTTAGAAAAACTCAAAAGCAACTAGGTAATCAACTTGCATCAATTAGGTGGGATCATGGAACTGAATTTGAAAATGGTAAGTTTGTTGAATTCTGTGATGAGCATGGCATTGATCATAATTTCTCTGCCCCTAGAACTCCACAACAAAATGGAGTAGTTGAAAGAAATAATAGGACACTTGAAGATATGGCTAGGACTATGCTTCTTTCTAGTAAGCTGCCCCATAGCTTCTGGGCAGAAGCTGTAAACACTGCATGTTACATCAAATGTATCCCATCTTAGGGCATTTGGATGCAAGTGCTTTGTGCACAACAATGGAAAGGACTCCCTAGGTAAGTTTGATCCCAGAAGTGATGAAGGAGTATTCTTGGGTTATTCTTCACATAGCAAAGCTTATAAAGTGTAAAACAAAGGAACTATGTGTGTAGAAGAAAGTGTACATGTAGTTTTTGATAAAACTAACATTCTTTCTGAGAGGTAGGAACATGAAGATGAAGCTATTGGGCTGGTAAAAAATTTAAATGAAATTACAGCCCAAGCTGAAGCTGCACCCGAAGAAGGAACAGGTGATGGAACGGGTTCTTCTATCCAGGGCAACCTGACAGGGAGAACTGACCAAAGAAGAACTGAATCTAATTCCCCAATGGAACTTGTCCATGAGCCTATTCCTCGGCAGCAAAACATGGGAGAAACATCAAGCGGAAATCAGTTGGTACAAGTATCAAAGTTCTCATCCCATTGAGAACATAATTATTGATCCAACCTTTGGAATTAAAACTAGATCTTCATTAAAGAATTTTTGTGCTTTTGATGCTTTCCTATCTCTAATTGAACCTAAAAATGTTGTTGAGGCTTTGCAGGATGCATACTGGGTAAATGCAATGCAAGATGAACTAAATCAGTTTAAAAGAAGTCAAGTTTGGCATATGGTGCCAAGACCCAAGGACAGATCAGTAATTGACACTAAATGGGTCTTCAGAAACAAACTTGATGAAGATGGAAATGTTATAAGGAATAAGGCAAGGTTGGTGGTTCAAGGCTATAGCCAAGAGGAGGGCATAGACTATGATGAGACTTTTGCTCCAGTTACAAAGTTGGAAGCAATAAGACTCCTCATAGCCTTCACTGCGTACATGGAATTTACTCTTCACCAGATGGACGTTAAGACTACCTTTCAAAATGGCTACTTAAAGGAAGAAATGTTTGTCAAGCAACCTCCAGGGTTTGAAAGCAAGGAGTGTCTGGATCATGTATATAAACTAGACAAGGCACTCTATGGACTCAAGCAGGCTCCTAGAGAATGGTATGAACGACTATCCAAATTTCTGCTTGAACATGGCTACAAGAGAGGTAAAATTGATAGCACTCTATTCTTGAGGGAAAAGGTAAGGATCTTCTATTAGCACTGAAAAGGTAAGGAATTTGCTAAACTTGTCACGCCCCGAACCTGGGCCTGGACGTAACACGGCACTCGGCGCCCGACTACATGTGACCGAGCGAACCAACTGGCTGGCTGAATCAACATGTGGTATCATAACATACTGAATGTAGAAGATAAACTAACACATGCTGATATACTGAAAATTGTGGATGATATAAATCATAGTGCGGAAATACTAATACAATTCTGAAACATATTTGTAGCCAACATGGCTTAATATGAAAAGTCTGTGACTCTGTCTAATTGTTACTCTAGTCTATGAAGCCTCTAATAATATACTGAAAATATTGACTAGCTTTAAGTACTGAAAACTGTAAGGTAATGATAATGCCCCGAAAAAACTGGGAATCACCAAATTAGCTGGTACGAGAATCCTAGCGCTCTGAATCATCAACCTGTTAATCATTACCTGCATTGTGAGATGCAGAACCCGGGCAAAAAGGGACGTTAGTACATTTGAATTGTACTGGTATGTAAAGCAACTGAAAGAAAGAATTATAAATGCTGAAACTGAAACTAAGCTGATAATTGAAATGATAACTATTGAAACTGAAACTGAAGTGAGAACTGGTAACTGAACGGATAACTGAAAAGATAACTCATAACTGATAACTGAACTGATAACTGATAACTGATAACTGAACTGAATAAAGGAAGTAAGGATATGAATACTCCCTCTTCTGAATGATGAACAACCTGCTTATCTGAATATTAAACTGCGGCCTCAGGCCCAATATATATATATGTGCACAAGCTGCGGCCTCGGGCCCAAGTATACGTATACATAACTGCGACCTCAGGTCCAAAATGCATAAAGCATAAACTGCGGCCTCAGGCCCAAATATGCATAAAGCATTAGCTGCGGCCTCAGGCCGAAAGATAGGTGTTCAACATTCAGGGATTTAAAATCAGGAACTGAGAATCATATTGCAATACATAATAGTGAAATACTGAATCACACTGAGTTATATGATACTGGAATACTGGATCACACTGAGTTATATTATACTGGAATACTGAATCATACTGAGTTACATAATACTGGAATACTGAATTCTACTGAGTTACATAATACTGGAATACTGAATAGGACTGGAATGAGACATGTATTCTTGAACTGGTTATGAACACTGAAACTGCAACTGTTTATGACATGCTGAGTAAGCTATACTGAGACTTCGGGGAATCAAACCCAAGTCTATATTGAATACGAACTGAGCTCACAACGTTCAGAATGAAAGTCATGAACGATTTATGAAGCTAGGGAATAGAAGTTCTACAACTATTCAAGGAACTAGGCTTAACTGTATTTCTGAGGCAATTGATACGTTGTAAAAGAAACGTAGTGTAGGGAGAATCATTAAAATTCCCAAACATAGAGAGTTAGCCTCACATACCTTAACTTCCTGCTCTTAAGCATAATACAACGTTTGTCAACCCCTTTCAACTTTAATCTAAATCAATACAAGTCAAAGGGATTCCATATTAGCAACGATTCTCATGTTTTGGTCACTTAAGCATCTTATCAAACACTTGGTGAAAATAAAGCTTCATAGTCCTTATTAATGGTGTCGCTACACCCAATGACCCATTCTCTTGTTCCTAGATAAATTCTAAAGCATCAAATTGCTATGTTCAATACCCTTCTTTATCACCCATAAGATAAACGATATCTTTAATCAATAATCAACAACCCAATCCTATAATTTTTCATGCTTTTCTATCAAGCCAATCAACTCATATCTCATGNACTTGGTTTTGTATGGAGTGTCTGGAAAATCAAATGTATCCCATCTTAGGGCATTTGGATGGAAGTCCACCACATTGGCCAATCATTCGGGATATTTTACTTCCCTAATAGATCCTCTTTTGAGGAGTTTTGTTACCTCATCTCTGATGAACGTGTGTTTTACCTCGGACTGAGATCTTCTTTTTTGCTTCACCGGTTTGAACCTGGGGTCGACACTTAGTCGATGGGTGGTTATTTCCGCTGGGATCCCTGTCATATCTAAATGGGACCATGCAAAGTAATTGATGTAATTAATAAGGAATTGAATGAATTTCCTCCTGAGTTCGGGGGTTAATCTGGGCCTGGACGTAACACGGCACTCGGCGCCCGACTACATGTGACCGAGCGAACCAACTGGCTGGCTGAATCAACATGTGGTATCATAACATACTGAATGTAGAAGATAAACTAACACATGCTGATATACTGAAAATTGTGGATGATATAAATCATAGTGCGGAAATACTAATACAATTCTGAAACATATTTGTAGCCAACATGGCTTAATATGAAAAGTCTGTGACTCTGTCTAATTGTTACTCTAGTCTATGAAGCCTCTAATAATATACTGAAAATATTGACTAGCTTTAAGTACTGAAAACTGTAAGGTAATGATAATGCCCCGAAAAAACTGGGAATCACCAAATTAGCTGGTACGAGAATCCTAGCGCTCTGAATCATCAACCTGTTAATCATTACCTGCATTGTGAGATGCAGAACCCGGGCAAAAAGGGACGTTAGTACATTTGAATTGTACTGGTATGTAAAGCAACTGAAAGAAAGAATTATAAATGCTGAAACTGAAACTAAGCTGATAATTGAAATGATAACTATTGAAACTGAAACTGAAGTGAGAACTGGTAACTGAACGGATAACTGAAAAGATAACTCATAACTGATAACTGAACTGATAACTGATAACTGATAACTGAACTGAATAAAGGAAGTAAGGATATGAATACTCCCTCTTCTGAATGATGAACAACCTGCTTATCTGAATATTAAACTGCGGCCTCAGGCCCAATATATATATATGTGCACAAGCTGCGGCCTCGGGCCCAAGTATACGTATACATAACTGCGACCTCAGGTCCAAAATGCATAAAGCATAAACTGCGGCCTCAGGCCCAAATATGCATAAAGCATTAGCTGCGGCCTCAGGCCGAAAGATAGGTGTTCAACATTCAGGGATTTAAAATCAGGAACTGAGAATCATATTGCAATACATAATAGTGAAATACTGAATCACACTGAGTTATATGATACTGGAATACTGGATCACACTGAGTTATATTATACTGGAATACTGAATCATACTGAGTTACATAATACTGGAATACTGAATTCTACTGAGTTACATAATACTGGAATACTGAATAGGACTGGAATGAGACATGTATTCTTGAACTGGTTATGAACACTGAAACTGCAACTGTTTATGACATGCTGAGTAAGCTATACTGAGACTTCGGGGAATCAAACCCAAGTCTATATTGAATACGAACTGAGCTCACAACGTTCAGAATGAAAGTCATGAACGATTTATGAAGCTAGGGAATAGAAGTTCTACAACTATTCAAGGAACTAGGCTTAACTGTATTTCTGAGGCAATTGATACGTTGTAAAAGAAACGTAGTGTAGGGAGAATCATTAAAATTCCCAAACATAGAGAGTTAGCCTCACATACCTTAACTTCCTGCTCTTAAGCATAATACAACGTTTGTCAACCCCTTTCAACTTTAATCTAAATCAATACAAGTCAAAGGGATTCCATATTAGCAACGATTCTCATGTTTTGGTCACTTAAGCATCTTATCAAACACTTGGTGAAAATAAAGCTTCATAGTCCTTATTAATGGTGTCGCTACACCCAATGACCCATTCTCTTGTTCCTAGATAAATTCTAAAGCATCAAATTGCTATGTTCAATACCCTTCTTTATCACCCATAAGATAAACGATATCTTTAATCAATAATCAACAACCCAATCCTATAATTTTTCATGCTTTTCTATCAAGCCAATCAACTCATATCTCATGAACTAGGGTTTATAATCATTAAACCAATGTTAGAATTAATTAGGGTGAAGATATTACCTTTTTGATGTTCAATCTTCTTGAATTCGAGTTCTAGGGTTTCTTCTCTCAACAATGGTGTCCCAATCGAATATCTAAAGATATGGAGGATTTAACCATGTTAATAAGATGTTGGGAAATTGAAATTAACTTAAAATCACTATTAGAACTCACCTTGGGTGATGGAAGGACCCTTAAGGAGTTAGGTTTTGAGAGTTCCCCTTTCTAGAGCAAGTTTTTATGTTTTGGGGCTGTGGGGGACGAAATATAGCTTTAAAACGACCCCCCACGCGCGAGTTCGTACACCTGGAGGCCTGTTCACGCGAGAGTTTGCGCTCAACAGTAGTAACACTGCCTCCCACGCGCGAGTTCGCGCACCTGAAGGCTTGTTTGCGCGAGTGTTCGCGCATACGTGTACTGTTCCGAGAAACGCACATAACTTTTTGCACAGAGATCCATTCAGGCTCCATAATATATCGTTGGAAAACTATTTCAAAATCCTACAACTTTCATGCTTTAAGTTTTCTCAAATTCCTTACACATTTTCACTAAACACTAATGGAATATAGACCTTCTGCAAACTTAGTCGATTTTGTCAAATCTTATGCACCTCACTTTTCATCTTGATTTTGAAACAACTATTTTCATCCACAATCATCCCGCTAGGACTTCATATGTCTAAAATATCAAATTAATACCCATTTAACATATCCATACCTAGTCCGAATGTACGGGGTGTTACAAAACTAATGGGGAGTGAATTTGAAATGAGTATGATGGGTGAGCTTAATTTCTTCTTAGGATTACAAATTAAACAAAACTCAAATGGAACCATGATCCATCAGCCGAAATATGCAAAAGAGTTGCTTAAGAAATTTAAAATGGACGAATCGAAGGAAATAGACACTCCTATTGCAACAACCACAAAATTGGACATAGATGAACCTGGTTCATCTGTTGATCAGAAGTTGTATAGGGGTATGATTGGTTCACTTTTGTATCTTACTGCTAGCAGACCTGGCATTATTTTTAGTGTAGGGCTTTGTGCTCGATTTCAAGTAAATCCAAAGGAATTCCACTTGACTGTTGTCAAGAGAATATTGAGAAACTTGAAAGGCACTACTGACCTTGGCATTTGGTATCCAAAAGGTAGTAACTTTAACCTAGTGGGATATGCTAATACTGACTATGCAAGTTTCCTTGTGGACAGCACCTCGGGTATGTCACACTTTCTTGGTTCATGTCTTGTGTCATGGGCTACCAAAAAGCAAAATTCAGTGGCCTTATCTACTGCTGAAGCTGAGTATGTTGCTGTTGCTTCTTGTTGTGCTCAATTATTGTGGATCAAACAACAGTTGATGGATTTTGGTATTGAAGTTAGTTGCATCCCCATTTTGATAACACTAGTGCTATTAGTATGACTAAGAACCCGGTTCATCATAAGAGAACTAAACACATAGATGTTAGACACCATTTTTTAAGGGTCAACTATGAGAAAGGACTGATCACTATAGAATTTTGTGCTAATGATAAGCAGATTGTTGACATCTTTACAAAAGCACTAAGTAGAGAAAGCTTTGAAAGGAACATGTTAGAACTAGGGATGATTAAGATCACCTAAAGGAACCAGTTCCGAATGCACAATGAAAAAAAAAATTTGGTTAGGAAATCTGGAACTTGTGTAAATATCTGGATTAATCTTTGCTCAATCTCATATTGTAAATAGTATATTCATATGCCATGTGTTGATATGACTCACCGATCACTAGCAAAATTTTCTCTATTTTGGCAAATTGAGGCATGATCAAGAGGATTCTTAGTGAAGAACCTGGTTCATCAGTACTAGTTCATCTGAATAACGAGGTATCTTTTCTACACTTTGCATAATTTGAAATATTAATATTTAATTCATGAGCAGAGTCCTACCTATGTTCAAAAACTTCAAAAAGCCGATCATTTTAAGTTTGAACCAGTTCCGTTTCAACTAGACTCCTCACCATATTAAAATGCCTAGATTCTAGGGAAGCTTAACCGCCCTTTCAACCTGAAATTTTAGGGTGATTAGACTTCTAATTGACTACAAAAAACTGTCGTTGTATATTAATTACCCTCTCCCTTTAAAATCCATCATCATCACCACTGCCACTTCCATAATTTTCAAAACCATCAAAAATCTTCTGTTTTCTCTTCTTCTCTATTCCAAAACTCAAATCACCAATTTCTTCCAGAATTTAGAGAAAATGACCAACCCCCAAGATAACCCCCGCACACCTCCACCACCTACCCCCTTCGATTCCTCCACCACTCCTTAGCCCAGCACTACCCCTCAACCTAGGAGATGGCGAGTAAAAATGCTTGCTCGAAAAACTGTGGCTATATGTGCGCTTTCCAAGAAATTAAACGCACAATTGAAGGCTAGTCAGGACCAAGATTCCCCAAATTCTGATGATTCTTTCAAGTCTACGAGTGAGGGGGAAGGAACTTGGTCTTCTGATTTTGAGCGGTAACTTCTGTGCCAAATCCCTTTATTGAGGTAATTTCTGATCTAGCTGAAAATGTGGAAAATTGATTTGTTTTGGTTGGGTTTGTTGTGGATGTGTAAACACCCAAGTCAAGAAGGAGAGGAGGTAAAAATAAAATAGAAAAAGAAAAAGAGAGTGAGGGTGTCTGTAGTGATGTGAGGGGAATAGGGAAAGGAGTGGTTGATTCTTCACCCACCTTTGAAACGGTTAGAATGGCTATTTGTGGAGCTGAGCCAGAAAAGGTGATAGAAAGTAGCAAGAAGACAGGGGTAAGTGGATTAGGGAAAGCTGCTGAAGGACTAGTTAATCTTAGCAAGCATATAGATGAACCTGGTTCATCTATTGAGGAGACCCTAGCTGATCTTCTGAAGAAGGTTGGTGCCAGCTATAACCCCAAGAAAAGGAGAACTCCAACCCCAAAAACTCCTAGCACTGCAAGAACCACTAAGAAAAGGAAGGTTGCTTCTCCGAAAACTACTAATATTCCTTTACCAAAAGGAAGGGCTACAAGAAGTAAGTTGAAGCATAGTGAGGAGGAGTTGCAGAAAGCTATGGAAGAAAGTAAGAAGAAAAGAATGGACAAAGGGAAAGCAAAGGTGGCAGAGCCTGTTGAGGCTGTTGATGTGGATGAGATAGACCCGGTCCATCAGGGTGAAAATGTGACTGTGGAGGTGGAGGTTCAGACCCCTAAGCCCAAGAAGACCAAGACTTCCTCAAAGAAGTCTTCATCTGTATCCAAGTCTGTTGAACCTTCTACTTTGGCTAAAAAGACAAGGTCTGCTGTGAAAGCCAAGCAAGTTAAGATTACTGAGGAGGAAGATTGGAGTGGTGAAGAATAGGATGAATCCGATAATGAATAAGATAAGCTGGCCAAGTTTGGCAAACGAACCATCTTGAAGGGTAGACTTTTGAAGGACTTGGAGGAACCAGAGATGGTTCTACTGGTTGACGCGCTAGGGGTGGAAGGACATGGTCCTTCAGTTAGATGGCAGGCTGGCCAGAAATGAGATAATTGAGTTCATGGCCAATGTAGAGGTCAAGGATGGAAGAGTTACCAGCCAGGTGAAAGGGGTTCAAGTATTTCCGTCTGAAGGTTATGATGACTACACTAGGCAAAAATGGCCAAGTCTGGACTCCCTTCCTACTGCCCTAGCAATTACTAGGAAGTTCTGTGTTTACACAGAAGTGAATGAAGCCAAGGTTGTGTATAGGAGTGAAATGAAGCCATCCCACAAAGTCCTGTTTGAATTCGTCAACAAGTGTGTGCTGCCTAGGCAGGAAAGAAGGCACATTGCCAACTATATGGACTTGGTTTTGATGGAGTGTCTGGAAAATCAAATGTATCCCATCTTAGGGCATTTGGATGGAAGTCCACCACATTGGCCAATCATTCGGGATATTTTACTTCCCTAATAGATCCTCTTTTGAGGAGTTTTGTTACCTCATCTCTGATGAACGTGTGTTTTACCTCGGACTGAGATCTTCTTTTTTGCTTCACCGGTTTGAACCTGGGGTCGACACTTAGTCGATGGGTGGTTATTTCCGCTGGGATCCCTGTCATATCTAAATGGGACCATGCAAAGTAATTGATGTAATTAATAAGGAATTGAATGAATTTCCTCCTGAGTTCGGGGGTTAATCCCGTTCCCAGGTATACCTTCCAATCTGGGAGATGCTCGATCAAAACGGCTTGTTCCAGTTCCTTCACCGTTGATTTTTTTGCGTTCGATTCTTCGGGGCAATGAAAGTACGGGGGGCCAGGAAGTCTTCTTTATTGTTATCGGGGGTCTGTTTGTCCTCTGGTTCCTCCGAGGCAGAGGGTATTGAGGTTGGTGGCTCCTCATGAACCGCAAACATCTCCCTCGCCGCATGTTGTTCTCCATATACCATTTTTGTACCGCCTTCCGCCGAAAACTTTATCTTCAGGTGAAGAGTTTATGGTATTGCCTTCATGTCGTGTATCCATGGTCTTTCGAGTAATGCATTGTATCTCATGTCACCCTCGATGATATGAAATTTTGTGTTTCGAACTGTATCAGACACGTTGACCGGGAGGGTGATCTCCCCCTTGGTCATTTCGCCGACCATGTTGAAACCGCTGAGGACTCGGGAGGTAGGTATGATTTGATCGAGCAATTCGAGCTGTTCCCGAAGTCCTCGTCACTGAAGGTGAGGATGTCCTCAGGCATGCGCCACCGGGTTTGCCCTTCCATGAAGGAACAAGGGGCAGACCATAGGGCCATTGTTTAGTTACAGGTATAAGCAAATACCCCAAAAAAGTAATTCGAAAAGATTCAGCCAAAAAACAAGCGAAGAAATCACTAGTTAAGGCTTTTATTAAGCTTGTTAATTACAATCACATTATGCCGACTCGTTATACACTCGACGCAGATATGAAGGATGTTTCTAGTGTCGATGTTATTCAGTTTCATGATAAGAAGGTTACTGCTGCTAAGGAAACTAAAGCTCGGCTTGAGGAAATGTTTGAGATTGGGAAAAGCCGTTGGTTTTTACTAAGCTAAGGTTCTGATCTCTTAATTATTGCTTTAAAATTGAAGAGATATATGAGTGTGTGTCTATAAGAAAAAAGAAATAGCGCACTCTTCTGTTTTGTGTACTATTGCTTTTATAATACAAAATAAATCAGATTAACATCTTAAATTTCATATTCAGTTAACTATGGCACATAAAATTGGAAGAACTAAATTGAACTGTTATCCGAATAGAATATAATGCACTAGAGCCACATTCAGGTTTCCTCTTAATATAGAAATAGCTAGATTAATACAAAATTGGTGAAAATTACAACGTACAAAGAAAAAGGAAGTATGTTGACTAATAATATGAAGCGGGGAGAAGAACAACTAGGCCAATAGAGAATTGACAATGAGTACTTCTTGTCCCTTTTGAAGTCCTAAGATGTAGATACTGTCACCATTTGTTGTACATTAGGAGATAAATACTTTGATAATTAAGAGTTACAGCTACTCATATACACTATACACAGGTAAATGAACTTTGTAGTACAATATAAGCCCCAGGGCTTTGATCTTAGTGGTAAAAGCGCATGACGTGATACATGGGTTAGGGGCACATAACAGATTCGAACCTTACGCAGTCAAAAGTCCGGTATATAAGTGGAGACGGGTAGAGGTGCTGGCCCATTGTCCACAGAGTTTCAAACCTTGCGCCACTTGCATTGTGAATTGATTAGCATTATTAAGGATTGTAAAAGACATCTATAAATGTGCAATATGATTATTAAATTTAAGGTTTAGCCTTGTGGCTCATAATGATTGTGGCAATTATATGATATTCCGAACAGTAATCTTAGAAGTTATTTGTTACGCCAGAAAGCAGTGAAATCTAGCTTCACTCTCAACTTTAGCTATGAGTTTGATACATGTTAAGAACTCAGGGAAATTCACTAACAAGCAGTCTTTTTAGTTGCAAGCGATATTTTGGATGATCTTGTGTCGTAAAGTATATTTTTTGCATTTTTTGGGTGTAAGTACTTACTTCAATATCGGCGCACGCCAGAAAGAACCATGTATACATGCTTCAGGAACTAGCATCTTAATTACAAGTTAATTTATAATTTTTTTTATTTATCTTTTTGCCAACTGATTGTACATTGCAATGCATATACTGGAAAAAAAGGAGCTTAATCTCCTAGTGTGACCTTAGAGTTCAACATAGTTGTGTGCATTTGATCGTAATAAGTTGTGTGCATCTTAGTATTTTTCTTATCCTTTAGCTTTTTTTAATCTAATTTTTATCTACTCTCCAAGGTAATGGCACCTAGTAAGCAATGGATGCAACTTGTTGATAATCGGCTCGATGAAGCCTACTTAATCAAAGTGCAAAAATTTTTGAATTATGCTTTCCAGAAAACAGGAGAAGAATATGAAATAAGATGTCCATGTGTTAAATGTTGTAATACAACTTTAGGAACTCGTAAGACAGTTGAGACACATTTTAAAGTATATGGAATAATTTAAAATTATACTTTTTGGTATCATCACGGGGAAACTTTAGGTGAGCCACTGTCAGATTCTGAAGATGAAGATGGTGATGAAGTAGAAGAATGTGAGAGTGAAGATGAAGTAGAAGAACTGTTGAGAGATTTATATCCTAATCTTGATGGAGGAACTACCCATACTGGTTGTGACGATTTACTCGAGGAACCAAATGTTGAAGCAAATTTTTTTTACAGGCTATTGAAGGATTTTGAGCAGCCATTGTACCAAAATTCAAAAGCTTCAAAGCTTTCCTCTTTAATTAAATTTCTTCACATCAAAAGTATTGGTCGTTGGAGTAATGAATCATTTACAATGTTATTGAAAATGTTAAAAGAGGAGTTGTTGCCTGATGGCGCCAATTTGCCAAAATCATATTATGAGCAAAGAAGATAATTCAAGACCTTGGACTTTCTTACAACAAGATTGATGCTTGTACTAATGATTGTATGTTATAGGGGAAGGGGGATAGCTTACTCGATTCTTGCAAAATTTGTGGTGCATCCAGATGGAAGATAGATAAACATAGCGGGGAAACAAGGAATAAAAAAGGTAAGAAGATAGCATCAAAGATTTTACGTTATTTTCATTAAAGCCTAGGCTTCAGAGGTTGTTTATGTCTACAAAGACATCTACTCTAATGACATGGCATAAGGATAAAAGAATTGATGATAGAATAATGAGGCACCCAGCTGATTCAATGGCATGGAAGTCATTTGATGAAATTCATCCTTCTTTTGCGGCCAAACCTCGTAATGTTCGACTTGGACTTGCTAGTGATGGATTTCAGCCATTTTGAAATTCAAAAACCTCATATAGCATTTGGCATGTGGTTCTTATTCCTTATAATTTACCATCTTGGTTGTGTATGAAACAGGAAAACTTTATTTTGTTAATGCTTATTCTTGGTCCAGATAGTCCAGGAGATGCAATTGATACATATCTTCAACCTTTAATAGAGGAACTGAAGGAGTTGTGGGAAGTTGGGATTGAGACCTTTGATGCATCAGCTAGACAGAATTTTAAGTTGCATGCTTCTTTGTTATGGACCATCAATGACTTTCCATTATATGGAAATTTATCTGGATGGAGTATAAAAGGCAAATTGGCATGTCCATGTTGCAATAAAGATACTTCCTCAATTCGATTGTCTAACTGTAAGAAGTAGTGCTTTATGGGTCATCGGCATTACCTTCCTATTAATCACAAATGGAGGAATGACAAAGATTTATTTGATGGTACAAAAGAGAAAAGGCTCCCACCAAAAATGCGCTCTGGTATTGAGATACTTAATCAAGTGCAAGATCTTGAAGGAATACAATTAACAAAGGATCCAAAGAAAAGGAAGAAGATATCACATGAAAATCGAAAGGATAATTGGAACAAGAAAAGTATCTTTTTTGAACTTCCATATTGGAAATCTCTCTTGTTGTGACACAATTTGGATGTTATGCATATTGAAAAGAATATATGTGATAATATTATGGGGACAATCATGAATCTCAAAGGAAAGACTAAGGACATAATTAAAACTCGGCTAGAGTTGCAAGAAATGACATTAGGCCGGAATTGCACCCCATCAAAAAAGGGGAGAAAGTCGAAGTTCCAACTGCATGCTACACATTGCCTCCTGAAGGTAAGCACAAATTATGCCTTTTCTTAAAGAATTTAAAAGTTCCTGATGGACTTTCATCTAATATTTCTCAATGTGTGAACCTAAAATATCACAAGATATCTGGGTTGAAAAGTCATGACTGCCACGTTCTTCTACAACATATACTCCCCCTTGCACTTCGTGGTATTTTGTCCAAAGAAGTATGTGAACCGCTTATTGAGTTATCTTTATTTTTTAATGTGCTTGGATCAAAGGAGTTAAGGATTGATGACTTGAAACATATTGAAGCACACATTCCTATAACACTTTGCAAATTAGAAAAAGTCTTCCCTCCTTCATTTTTTTATGTCATAGTGCACTTGTCTATTCATTTAGCTGGTGAAACTAAGATTGCTGGACCTATTTATTATCCGTGGATGTATCCTGTGGAACGATGGCTATATTTTTTGAAATCTCTAATTGGTAATAGGGCATGTCCAGAAGGTTCTATTGCATAAGGTTATATTGCAAATGAATGTATGACCTTATGTTCAAGGTATCTGGATAGAATTGACACATAATTCAATCGGCCTGAACGGAATTATGATGGGGGGTTAAAAAAATCTAATGGAGGATTATCTATATTTTGTCAACCTGGAGTACTTTGGGAGCTAAAGATCAATGTGAGCTTGAAGCAAATGAATTGGAACAAGCACATATATACATACTGAAGAATTGTGATGAAGTCATACCATATCTCAAGTAAGGAGAGTTCTTTCATATCGTCCTATTTCCTTATTTTCTTTAGGGTATTTTTTTTCTATATGACATTTATGGTTCATTTCAACTTTGTAGAGAGTTTGCACAAACTCATGTGTATACCGCACAATACTTGTCTGATGCAAAATGAAATCGACAATTTATTGAATGGTTTAAAGTTAGGGTGAGTAATACATAAACATCAAATTTGACATTTTAATGTTGTATTACTCATTCTAAAATATTCAACTAATTTTATTGATAGGTTGCACAATTGCATAAAGGAGATAATAGTCGGATCATGGAAGATCTGCTCTCACTTTCACGTGGTCCTACCCAATATACGACACATTTTAATGGTTACATTGTCAATGGATATAGATTTCATGTAGAAGATTATGATAAAAAGTTAAGGACTCAAAATTGTGGTGTTGTTGTAGTCGGTGAGAATGATAAAGATAGTGAGAATATTGATTACTATGGAGTTTTGAAAGATGTGATTGAATTGCAATTTGTCATGGATAGACGAGTGATTTTATTTTGGTGTAATTGGTTTGATGTGTATAATAAAATAAACGGAGTTAAAAAGGATGAGTATGACTTCGTGAGTGTTAATCCAGGGAGATTTTTGAAAACAAACGAGCCTTTTGTTTTAGCAGAGCAAGCATCTCAAGTGTTTTATGCTAATGATAATTCCAACAAAGGTTGGCATGTAGTGAGGAAGACTCAACCTCGTGATTCCTATGAGATTGTGAAACAAATGGATGATGATACTATAGACTTAGGAAATCCTTCACAAAAGAAACGAAAAAGAAATGATGAGGTGAAGTATCTCTTTATGAATTAGTATTATCATAAAATCTCTATTTATTAAAGGAAATATCTACGAGTTGTTTTTTGACATGTTTGCCTTTGATGTTAAGGGCGGAAAAGATGGCAATCCACAAGATCTGGCAACAATTTTCTTTGAGACACGTAAGAAAAATAACAAGCTTGTTGAACCTGAAGCGATTGAAAAACATATATATTTGGTAAATTGAGTATGTAAATTAGCTGAAATTATTATGGATTTTGATATAAAATATTTCTTTGTATGCTTTGAAGGCTCAAATTGAAGAAATTGTTCAATCAGATCCATCTCTACCTAGCATAGAGATAGTAGAAAAATGTTGCGAACCTCAAAGTCGTAGCCATGTATTTGGCTTTGGGGTGGAGTAACGGCGAAAGACTTGAAAGGTGGCGCTTCTTCAAAGGCTGACTTACTATCCGCGCTACGTTTAACTCGAGAGGAAAACAAAACTTTGAGTGAGGAAAACAAATCCTTACAAGAACGCTTGTCTACCTTAGAAGATGAGATGAAAGAAATGAAGAAAATAAAGGAATTCTTCGCTGCTCAACAATCACATGTCTCGCCTACGACATCGCTCAACTGAATGACTATTTTTGTCTTTTGATCAAGTTAGTACAATATACCCTGCTTCTTAATTTTTTTTGTTGATTTTTATATAGTCATTTCTATCTTATTGCTATCTCTGTTGCATCCATGAATTTATATTCCTTCAAATTTAAAACTATCGGCAGAAGCACTCAACTGGTACTAATTGAAAGGCTCGTTCAGTGAGTGATGACACTAGCGAGTAAACTACGAGTTTTAAGTTTCTTAAGTTTTTTTACCTTGCAAGCATATGAACTATCATATCAAGAATATGTAGAATCTTTGGATCCTACACCAGATGTTTGTGATATTTGATAATTCTTAGAGAAGGCTAATTATGCCCACTGTCAGGGAGGCCGGTAAAATATCAAATTGCCCTTTTTTAAAGCTAAATTTAGAGTATAAACTAATGCAGTAAGATTAACAAATAAGGAATGTCAAAAGTGATTTGTAGCCTGCAACTGTTGGCAATATTTAAAGGCCGTTTTTCATTCTCTACCTCTTTACTCAAGGAACAATTGTTTGGTGGAAACAGTGCAATCGTTTTGATTAGTGGATTCTAATTAATTCATATATCCTATATGATGATATATATTCAGGTCTTGGTTGAGATCCAAAAAAGATGGAAGTCAAACCAATCTGGAATTTTCTGAAATGGACCACAAGCTTATACCAAAGAATGCAAGTTTCATATGTGGTCACACTCTCAAACTGTCTAGCTGGAAATAAAACATCTTCATTTCAGCTGCAATAATATTCATGTTCATGGTCCATATATTTGTAACTTTTACTATTTTAAGTCTTACCTAGGTAACATATATAGTTGTTTGTCGGTTTGAGACTTTGATGGCCTTTTAATTTCTACAGATATCCTTTTATAGCTTTAGAGGACAATTGTTCTGTTTACTCTTAGTTCTAGTTCCATGTGTGACTTATACAAAATAACAAAATAAACATTTTCCTCTTCTTTTCTCGAACCGAAGTTTGATTTACCGTTCCAAAACTTTTCTAATTGATTTTCTTATATTCTTGTAGCCTTGTTGATGTTGCTGGATAACACCTGATGAATTTACACTGCTTTTGGGGTAAGCGGTTTAACCATAGCTAGTGTAAATTTACATATATTATTTTACCAATAGTTATTAATCATCGTCTTTTCAAAAATTTTACTTACAGGTTTTGAAGATTGAAGCTACAAGTCAAGACGAAAGTTTAGAAGAAACACAACTCATTATTATTTTGCTAGGGATGTTATGTAAAACATGATATCATAGTCTCGCTCAGGATGTTAGCTAAGTTTTTTTGTTAAGGTGTTGAGCAAATATTGAAACTATATAACATCATGCGATGTTAACACTCTAATTAATAACTTTTTATATAGCAATTTGACATTTATTGATAAAAATAACTTTTTTGTGACATCAAGCTTTAGGACTGTGTGACGACCCAAAGGGTCATCACCTGTTTTCTCTTTTATCCCGTGCTTCCGAGGCCTTGAAAACCTCATTTTTACTTGCCTCGATTTGCGTGCGCAGTCCGGGCGCGTAGCCGGAAAGATTATATGTTAAATTCAGTGAAAAATTTCAAAATGTAGTTCTAAAATGATTAAAGTTGACTTCGGTCAACATTTTTGGTAAACGGACCCGGACCCGTGATTTGACGGTCCCGGAGGGTCCGTAGAAAAATATGGGACTCGGGCATGTGCCCGGAGTCGAAATCCGAGGTCTAGAGCCCGAGAAAAGAATTTTTCTGTGAAATTATTTTTCTGAAATTATTAAGGAAAATAGAAATGAAAATTGATTAAAAGATAGTGGTATCGGGCTCGTATTTTGGTTCCGACGCCCGGTACAAGTCTTATATATGGTTTAAGTGCTTTCTGTGAAATTTGGTCGAAATCGGACGTCATTTGACGTGTTTCGGACCTAAATATCTAAAATTTGAAGTTTATGAAGTTTGATGAAAAAGTGATGATTTTGAGGTTTGATTCCTCGTTTATGATGTTATTTTGGCGATTTGATCGCACGGTTAAGTTCGTAGGATGTTGTTGAGTTAGCGTGTGTGATTGGTTAGGAGCCCCGAGGGCTCGGGAGTGTTTTCAGAGGTGTTCGGGGTGTTTTTTTTAAACTTAGAATGATAGCAGATTTTTCCGCAATTTTTGCTCAGATAATTGCTTCTTCGCGTTCGCAGCACTCAGCTCGCGTTCGCGTACCAGTGGGCTTTCCCTTCTTCGCGTTCGCGGACAAGTCCCCGCGTTCGCGTAGCCTTGGTTTCCCCTTCACCGTGTTCGCGAGCCCCATCTCGCGTTCGCGTACAAGCAAATCCCGGACCCAGCCCCATCCTTCTATGCGTTCGCGACTAGCATCTCGCGTTCGCGATGCTTTAACTCATCTACCCTTCGCGAACGCGGCCCCCTTCCCACGAACGCGAAGGGCATTTTTGCCCAGTGATTTTTAAAGCTCAAAAACAGACCAGTGACGGGATTATTCCCAAATTTCACACGAGCTCTTCTTCTCCACAGCCCCTAGGGGACTCTTAGAGCGATTCTTCACCAAAGCTTCTTGGGTAAGTATTTTCTAACTCGTTTTCTTCATTATCTATCATCATTTATCAAATTCCTAGACCTAAATCATGTAACTTAAGGTGTAAATTGGGGGAAAAGGGTAGAATTAGGGCTTTTCAATTTTCTTTGATTTAGACCTCGTTTTGGGGTCGAATTTGAACACAAATTGTATATTCGGGCTCGTGGGGGAATGGGTGACATGGAATTGGTTCGAACCTCGGGTTTTGACCAAGCGAGCCCGGGGTTGATTTTTGGAATTTTGGGAAGAAAGCTTAGAAATTCATATTTAAGCATTGGGTTTAGTTTGCTTAGCTATTATTAATATTGTAAAGTCATTATTTCATAGATTTGACTGAGTTGGAGCCGAATTTGAGGGGTAAAGCTATACTAGAGGCTTGAGTTGACTTTGGAGCATTTGAGGTAAGTGTTCGATCTAACTTTGGCTTGAGGGAATAAGATTAGAGTGTTGATTGCTAATTGCTAAATGTTGAGTACAGTGTATAGGCATGGTGACGAGTATCTATACACCGGTGTCTAGCATGACCGTGGGTCCTTGTTTGTACTTATTCTGATATTGTTATGACTCTTCCATGTTAATTGATGAATTCTATGTAATGTGAAGAGTATGAGGATTAATTATAAATTGTAAATTCTTTGGAGCGTTGGCTCGAACGATAAAAAGACTATTGAGTAAGAAATGAAAGAAATAGAAAGAGATATGATTAATCCCTTGCCGGGATGGTTTGAGTATATTGATTATCTCCCTTGCCGGGATGTGAAAGTTATTGTTGTTGCTCCCTTGCCGGGATTTAGCTGTTTACTTGTGTTTTTCCCTTGCCGGGACATTTCTTATTATTTGTTTCTCCTCTCGCCCCGTTTGGTTGTGATTACTGTTTGGGTGAGGAAGAGTGATAATGCACGAAGGATCATTCCGTGCCATGTTTTGATTATATTTGCACGAAGGGTCATTCCGTGCCATGTTTTGATTATATTTGCACGAAGGGTCATTCCGTGCCATGTTTTGATTATATTTGCACGAAGGGTCATTCCGTACCATGTTTTGATGATATCTGCACGAAGGGTCATTCCGTGCCATGTTTTGATTATTTATGCACAAAAGGAACATTCCGTGCCCTGATTTGAGTACAATTGCATGAAGGATTATTCCGTGCCATGATATGAGAGTTATGTGAGGAAAAGCACGAAGGTTGATGTCGTGCACTTTATTTGATTGCTTTTTGTGAGAATGAGAGTAAAAGCACGAAGGTTGATGCCATGCAACTGTTAATTTTCCTGCTCTCATTAATTATTGTTATTGCACGGTTTCTTGCTTAAATTGCTGACTTTATATCCGGACTGTACTTCCCCTATAGTATGCTCCTCTCCCTCCTAACTGTTTAATTTCTGCATTCTTTCCTTTTATTGCATATATATGTATTGAACTGCACAGGTTGGTTTGGTAGTCCTGTCTAGCCTCGTCACTACTTCGCCGGGGTTAGGCCAGGCACTTACCAGCACATGGGGTCGGTTGTGCTGATGCTACACTTCTGTACTCTTTTGCACAGATCACGGTACCGGAGTAGCTTTTGGACCACAGCAGTATTTGACTGGGAGTTGACTTCAGTCCAGGGACATTCGAGGTAGCCTTGCTGACGTCCGCAGGCCGGAGTCCCTTCCTATTTTATTTAGTTTGTTATCACTTGTACCGAAGCAAACAGTATTGTACCTTGTTCAGACTTTGTATGTAGTATTCTATAGACGTTCGTGAGTTAGTGACTCCAGTCTTGGGTAGAGGTTGAAATTGAATTTTCGCATTTGTTTTTAGTTTATTTATACTTAAGACTTCCGCATTAATTTAAATGACTCGTTTTATTTATATTGTTGAGATGTTATCGGACAATGTTTTAATACTTGGCTTGCCTAGCTCCGATTAGTAGGCGCTATCACGACTCCCGAGGGTGGGAAATTCGGGTCGTGACAGAGTGCTTGTGGTTATAAGAGACCAGAAATACGGTCGACATTAAAGTTACTACAATTATTTAAAATAGGGACCAGTGCTGCTCGTCTCTAAAAGATAATCTACGACCAGTAAAAGGTTGGTTGCTAAAACTAGTTAACGACCGGAAAATATATATTTTCCATAATATATTTATTGTCTATTAGGGAGGAGAATGTTGGTCGCTAAAACTGTTTAACGACGGGCAAATATATATTTTTCATAATATATTTATTATCTATTAGGGAGGAGAAGGCTGGTCGCTAACACTTTTTAACGACGGGAAAATATATATTTTTCATAAAAAATTAATCGTCTACTGGGACGAGATTTGTAGTCTCTAAAGGGTTTTAACGACCAGATGTTTTGTCCGTCTCTAAAAACATTTAACGACCGGGTTTCTTGCCCCGTCGCTATTGACCTTTAGCGTCGGAAGCTATTACGACGGGTGGCGACCGGCTTATTCCCGTCGTAATTGCTCTATTATGATCAGATTTTGATCTTTAGGGACTAGATATCCCTTCCTTAAAGGCTGTTTTTCTTGTAGTGAGATATGTGTACTCTTTTTCTTTTCTAGAATTTTTTTTCCATTGGGTTTTATTTTAGTTAAGGTTTTAACGAGGCACATTATCTGTTGAATAGACATTCAAGGGGGAGTGTTATAAATAGAATTTTATTTATGGTGAATATCTATATTTTGAGAGATTCTAGGAATTTTACTTGGTGGTTAAGTCACTCTTTCCTTATAAATAGAGGTATCTTATTCCATTGTAATTTATCCCAAATTAATAAGAATTGTCTCTTTATACTTTTCTCTGCAATACTCTTCTTCTTTTATCGTTCATAACATGAGTGAATTACTTTGCAATGAAAACTTTTGTTACGTAATAAATAATATTTCCACTAAGTGTTTCTATCGAATCAATCTCAAAATTAAACATTTTCATTTGATTGGTCACACAATTTAAAATGTCATTATCTATATTATATATGATTATATTTGACTGGTATTAAAATATAAAATGTCACTATCAGTGTCTAAGGAGAGATGCCAGCCAACAAATACTTGATTCGGGTGTAAGACGTTGTAAAACTTCTCTTTCTTTCTCCTATACTTGTTACTACTATTATGGTCATAGCTTCGTAGATAGTCATATTTACTGCAACCTAGTTAAAGCTTTTTATTTGAACTTTAAAATCCCATATTAGTTAATCTTTTTGGATTTACTTTCATTACATGCTTTATTTATTTTTCATAAAGACTAAGATGGAACTGTATCGACTACACCAATTATCGCTTGTAATAATTTATCTTGGACCTTGCTTTTACTGCTTTTAAGAGTATATGCATCTTTTTCATTTTTAAAAAATGTATTCATTTTCTTTTAAATGTAATCCAAATCCTATCGGTGTAGTTTCAATAACGGGAATATCCCTTTATATCGTAAAAAACTTAATTTACACTTCAAATTAATTCAAGTTTAAATATAAAAAAACTAAAAATAAATGACAAAAATTTAATTACAGAATAAAAGAGATAATGGGCCCCATTGGGTAAAACGGACACCATTAACCCATCTAGTGATATGTAGGTTGTGCGCAGTCCCCTGGCTCGATCACTAAAACAAATTGTGTCAAACGCGCCTTGATCGTTGAAACAAATTGGACACCTCGCAGTGAATTTTAGGACGCGTTTGGCCATAGATTTTGCCAATGTATATTTGGGGTATTTTTTGCAAGAGACTTTTTCCTTCCTATACCATATATGAAACTTTATTACCAAAAATGTGCATAGTTTCATATTTACCCGTCATGTTTACAGTTATTCTACAAAATATATATCATTCATTAAATACCAATTATTAGGAGCCCACAATCATACTCCTAAGTAAATCCTAGTCAGAAGCAAAGCCATTTTTTGGTCGGATATAAAGTCGGGTGAAATAAAAAGGGTATCCAATTTTGAATTGTCTGGAAGATCAAATAGTTATAATTATAAAGGGGAAAGAATCAGAGAGGTATACATATTCCACAAAAAGATGGGAAACGTTTTTAACTCAATTTAACCCAAGAATAGAATGATTTAGTTTTACTAAATATAAACAACAAGGTTCCTGTTCGATCAGTAGGTGGTTAACACTTAAAATGCAGTTTTGGCTACAGACCTGCATTCCATCATCTAGGATTGCAACCCCAATTTGGTCACAGTATGGAAGTAAATATTCTTCTATATATTTTCCATCATTGACAGCCATTAAAAAGCTTGAAAGCTTTGAATTCAAATTTGGGTTTTCAAAAATCATTATTTATTTGGATTGGGTGTTGTTGAAAATAATCGGGAATATGGTATGGAGTTTATATCTCAATTTTGAGGGGTTTTGGTGAAGATTAGACTTGGTTTTGACTGAATTTCAGATTGAAACTCGAAGAAGAAGAAGAAGAAGACATATTGCAGAAATTGTAGATAAATTGTAGATTATTTGTATTCTGATTGTAGATGCTTTATTTTCTGTTTTCACAAATAAAAAACGGCTAAAACTTCTACAAATCTTCTGAAAAACGCAATTATGTCAAAAATCACAATTATGCTACAATTGAATGGGAATTGGGATATAAAAATTCAATGTACCCAGTTTGTAGATATTTTGTAGATAAATTGTAGATTATTTATATTCTAATTGTAGATGCTTTATTTTCTGTTTTCACAAATCAAAAACGACTAAAACTTCTACAAATCTTCTGCAAAAAATGCAATTATGTCGAAAATCCCAATTAAACTACAATCGAATGGGAATTGGGATATTAAAATTCAATATACCCAGTTTGTAGGTATTTTGTAGATGAATTGTAGATTATTTGTATTATGATTGTAGATGCATTGTTTTCTGTTTTCACAAATCCAAACGACTAAAATCTCATTTCGAATTTATTTTTAGGCCTTCTAAATTATTCTGTTAAACCCTAGGGTTTAAGATGCTTTCGCTTGCTCAACAAAATACGCACATCACTCTTTGGATACGTTTATAAAGTCAGTATCTTTCCTATTACAACAACCATGTCAAAGATTTTGAAAACCCAAATTTCGTTACTTGAACATGGTGTATCCCACAGGTGAAAAGGTTGAAGAAGATAAAAAAGTTCAACCCTTTTCAGACCTTAACAAACAAAACGACCCCTTTAACCTATCTGTTCCTGATTTTGACGACTCTTTTTTGACTTCTGCTGATTTTGAAAAAAGAGGGCATGAAGAAAAGAAATCCCTCACTAAAACGTGGGTGAGGGTGAGGGTTTGGGAGAGAGAAACGTGGGAGGGGTAGGATATACGGTACCTTTAATTAAGGAGGGATATACGCTGCATTAATTGTACCCTTAAAATACACTATAGTATAGAATTGGTAATTTGGTATATTAAGTGTAATTAAGTCAAACNAAAGCTTGAAAGCTTTGAATTCAAATTTGGGTTTTCAAAAATCATTATTTATTTGGATTGGGTGTTGTTGAAAATAATCGGGAATATGGTTTGGAGTTTATAGCTCAAGTTTGAGGGTTTGGTGAAGATTAGACTGGTTTTGACTGAATTTTAGATTGAAACTCGAAGAAGAAGAAGAAGAAGAAGAAGAAGAAGAAGAAGAAGAAGAAGACATATTGCAGAAACTGTAGATAAATTGTAGATTATTTGTATTCTGATTGTAGATGCTTTATTTTCTGTTTTCACAAATAAAAAACGGCTAAAACTTCTACAAATCTTCTGAAAAAAACGCAATTATGTCAAAAATCACAATTATGCTACAATTGAATGGGAATTGGGATATAAAAATTCAATGTACCCAGTTTGTAGATATTTTGTAGATAAATTGTAGATTATTTGTATTCTAATTGTAGATGCTTTGTTTTCTGTTTTCACAAATCAAAAACGACTAAAACTTCTACAAATCTTCTGCAAAAAACGCAATTATGTCCAAAATCCCAATTAAACTACAATTGAATGGGAATTGGGATATAAAAATTCAATGTACTCAGTTTGTAGATATTTTGTAGATAAATTGTAGATTATTTGTATTCTGATTGTAGATGTTTTATTTTCTGTTTTCACAAATCAAAAACGACTAAAACTTCTACAAATCTTCTGCAAACAACGCAATTATATCGAAAATATCAATTAAGCTACAATTGAATGAGAAATTATACCAATGTCAAAAATACCAATTAAGCTACAAGCTACAATCAATTCAATAACTCCATTATATTTTGATATTATCTCATTTTCAGAGCTCACTAATGGAGATCATGGCACTGAAAGTTTGCCTGATGCAACTCTTCAGCGTTTTAAGTTTAAGTGGCCTTCCTTTGGGAAATCTCCAAAAAACTCTCCTAAAAGTAGCCTTTCTCGTAGCCCTCAACCTAAGCGGCAACAGCCGTCGCCACTACCACCACCTTCTCCATCACCTCCATCACCTTCTCCACCACCTCCATCGCCGTCACCTCCACCACCACCGTCGCCGTCACCACCACCGCCTTCTCCACCAGCTGATGATATGGCACCATCTCCATCACCAGTTGCGGCACCGATACCACCAGATATGCTGTTGCGGCCCTCAGCTCGTCTCGCTGGAAATATGGTCATTTCTGGCCTTCATTAATTACTTTGGAAAACAATAATAAGAAAGGAAGGAATAACAACTTTATTAAATGATTGAGAAAGAAAATGTCCATTGTTAAGAATAAAAATCGGATGTGCATTTTCTATCGTAAGTCCAAAATTAAGACTTACGAAAGTTAAAAGAAAGTACTAATTTGACTACGAATGTGTGAATTGTTCTAGAATTTGAATCTCTAAATATCGTTTTCCTACCTTTGCTTTCCTAATTAATTGCAAGAGGAAAATACATAAACAACGAAAGGGAGATAGTCGGACTTGTTAGAGGAATTAATGGATGAAAAGAATACATTGTGTAACATTAAATTAATTATATTCATATAACTCTGACTCATATTCAATGCTAAAAACATACTTTTGAATAATCGTGCGTTCAAATCTCATTGCTATCTTTTATCACAAATTTTTTTTACGTGTTTGGCTATTAAAGCAATCATACCAAAGCTACAAGCTAAAATACACTACGGTATAGAATTGGTAATTTGGTATACTAAGTATAATTAAGTCAAACCTTAAACATTGAGGGTAATAGGGTTTCCTATGTGGCATAGGAATGTAAAAGTTCCTTTTTGCAAATACATATTTGGCCATAGATCTTATCTATATTTATGCAAATTCCCAAAGCCCAGAACCCAAATTTGGCCCAAAATATCACTATTATATTTTTTAAAAATTGCCCCAAATTTTTGTATTTTATAAAAGAGCCCACCATTTATTATTTTGTAACAATGGTGCTTCACCTTCTCAGTCATCTGATAGTGTATTATGTAGTTCATTATAAAAATGATAATCTTATACCAAATTTATTTATGTTTAGGACTATGGTTTGTGATATATAATGAATGTTATTGATAAAGGTATTGTTAGGTATTTGTGATAGTTTTTAGAACTTGTATAAGTTCATGTTTTTACAAACAAAAAAAAAGTGAAATATATTTTGAAAATATGTGTCCAAATATATTTTCATCTTCAAACAAAACGTCACCCAAATCAAATTTTTTAAAACGAATTTGGGAATCTATGGTCAAACGCTAGCTTAATCCATATCACATATTTCGAGTCGGTGAGATTTTCCACACCGTCTATACTCTCTACCCTGTTGAGTAGTAAAATTATTGTTTTTATACGGAGGATTTAAAAATTATTCATTAGTCCTAAACTTGTTGGATTTATAATGAAAATTCTTACAGATTGTCTTGGTACAACCTCTCAATTAATCTGTTTCCATCAATTATTATCAGAAGCAATGTTTTAAAAGGCGGGGGCGTGAGGCGAGGCGTTTTACCTCTGACGAGGCGAGGCGTAAGCCCTGAGACATGGGGTGTAAGTCCCACGGATCTTTAAATTTTACTAATTTCAAAAATTTTAAGATAGTATAAAATAAAATATAATTATAAAAATTACGTTAAAATTACAAAATTATACAAATAATCTATTTAAAAATATTTATAAATTATAATTCAACTATGAATAATACGAAACGTATGACATATATCATAATATGCAAATTAGCTGCAACGCCGTTACAGCTCAAACATCAAAAATAATGTATTCGATACGAAATCTTATATGTATCTCTTAAGGAGTAATGAATCTTGAAAGAATTTCGATATTATAATTTGATATTTTTCTTTAAATACTCCTTTTATTTAATATGCTTTATATTTGAAAGAGAATTTATATAAAAATATAATTCACAATTTAAATATCATTCTCAAGCATCGTTCATTTTTAAGTTTCAACAATTTCATAAAGTGAAACATAATTCACCATACAATGCCATGATAACTAATTATTTGTAAATAGTTACTAATACTGAGCTATTAAATCAATAAGTATTGTATCTCATAAACATGAATAAAAAAATATTTAGAAAAATAATTATAAAAAAAATTATGGACTAGTATATAGTAAAGACATAACAAAAGTTAATAAATAAATATTTTTTAAATGAAAGATTTATTTAAAATTAACTATCATAGCAGTCTTAGTGGATAACGTGCAATAATTTTCACTTTAATCATGACATAAAATACTCTCAACTTAATGATTTAAAATTAGAAAAAAAAAGTAATTTTGAATAGTCAACGATTTATTAAGAAAATTTGAGGATTTACAAGGTTAATTACATACAATTGCATAAAGTTCTATTAGGCGAGCCCAGTACGCTGGGCGTTGGGCGTGTCCCGGGCGTAAGCCCCAGTGGTCGAGGCGTAAGTCTCACGGAACTAAGCCCCACACATAAGCCCAGGGGCGTTTTAGGAGTGCTCCGCCCCAAGGCGAGCCCCGGGCGAGTTCCAATACTGTCTTTTAAAACAGAGCCTCAGAAGTTGCATCTTCCTTTCCTTTATGAAGAAACAATATTATATTTATGAATGAGGTGGAAATTTGTACGTCTTGTTAGCTAACTCCAAAATAGTGAAGCTCTTTTATGTGCTAAATAAATGAAATCATTTCGATAGAGGAGTTGTCATTTCAGTGTATCGTTCTAACAGATGATTCTAATCAAATTTTTACTGTCTTAAGAAATACTATAATTTAGTTCTTTCATAAATAATTAGGTCCAGCTAGATGGAGGAACTTGGTTCATACAGTAAAAAAAGATAGACTTAAATTTGTATATAGGATATGCTCCAATTCAAATGGTACCTGAAAACATGTCATGTGAAATATCATCTCAAAATTAAACATTTTTATCCAAGTGAACCCTTTTTTGTTAATACTATGAGGTGGAGGGGGTAGCCACAACAAATTTCATCACAGAATGATATCGGTATCATATCTTTTTCTTTTGCCTTTCTATAATTTAGATTTATTGTAAAAGAAAAACAAAACACATAATTTAACGAGTATATACTAATTGAATTAGGGGTCGCTTGATTGCAAAGCGGAATCTTGAGTTTGTTATCACAATCAATGTGATATACCACAATTTAGCTATAAAAAATTAGTTACTACTCCACTCATAACTGAACTGACACCAGTGATCACATATTTTATACGCGCGAAAACTTTACTGGCACGTGAGAGGGCGAAATGGGCCCACTGCTAATTCCACCATCCTCTATATATATTCCTCACTATCTTCCTCTTCCCCGGTGCAATTCACACAAACTTCCTCCCTGCATATAACGTTCTGCAGAATGAAATTCCGTCTTAAAATTTTCGCCAAGCTCGAGAATATCAGCTTCCTCCGTCCGTATGGTGGAGTAGATACTGTCAATATGCCCTACTTCTTCAAGGTGATAACATTTACAGCTCAGACTCTCCCCTTCTCTCTCTCTGTATATTTCTCTCTCTATTTAGTCTTGATTTACTGCCCTAAATTTTGAAGATACAAAGTTTTACAAACTGAGATTCAATCTCTAACTTCTATTCTTTTGTATAATTTTGTATGTTCACCTATTTTTTTCTACTGAAAATTTTACAAACTCAATTTTGTCTTCTCTATGATTTCTGTTTCAGATGCTATGTGAGAATTGTGGTGCAGTCACTTCTGAGCAGTGCACCTTTCTGAATCAAAAAGAGTACCACAATGAAAAGAATATAATCATTGTGTTAAGGTAAAGGAAGGGTAGTTTTTGTGCTTTTTAATGTTCTGTAATTGATTGTTGTTTTTATTAACCGTTAGTGCAAGGACTGTGACCGTGTTGGAACCCTTAAGTTGATTCCGGGCTCCGGCAGAGACTTTACCATGGCTGATTCAGGAGCATATTCTCCCTTAATGGTCTTTGATGTTGATGGAGCGCAAATCCATAAATATGTATTCAATGGTGGTTGGGAGGTTAAACCAGTATGTTTCTGCACATAGTTCTTTTCTTTTTTTTTTTAAAAAAAAATTCAGAGTTTTGATCTACGCCATTACTTTAATTTCAAGTCTTTGGTAAACGTATCCAGATCAATCTCGTTAATGGTGGCTTTGTGGGTGTTGGTGGGTCTCCACCAATCGTGAAGGAGCTGAACAACCGCTTTGTTAGAATTTAATTGGGTAATCCAAAAGTGTTTGTAATTTTCAAATTCCTAATTTTTTTAATTATTGTTCTCTGTTAAGCTTTTATTGTTTAAGTCTTCTTTTAGTTGTGCTTTTTTGTTCTTCATGGAAGTTGTTTTTTCTTATTATCTTCGATTGTTCCCTCTCTCATTTTCTTTTTATTCTGTTACTAAGCCACCAAAAGCATAAATAGAAAATTAAACTTAAGAAACCTAACTTGTTCTGATGCTCTTTAACAAATAGAAGAAAGAGATAAATAAGCATATAAGAAATACAAACCATTTCAATCACGTTGTGAATGTTTGTAGTCTCTATTGGCAAATTAAATTTGTCACCAATGTAATTAAGAAAGTCTCCATCTGCAAATAGCAGTACTATATTATCTGCACCGGATAGAGGTTGTATGATATACAGTGGCTCGGTCCACTACTACTGCAGTCTGCAGCAAAGTGATGTGACTTTTGGGCATGGGTGGCTCGAGGATAATGCCACTAAAGTTTCTGCTTTAGGCCCCCAAGAGTCAAATGCCTCCAAATTTTTTGCTATTGGTTATAGATTTTTCTAAGTAAATAAAACATTAACATTTTGTTTCAATACACTACATTGGTTCTAGTTATCAAATACTTTATTAGTAGATATGAATATTTGGAAAATTTAACTCAAAATATTAAAATATTAGACAATGTTATACTGTGGAATACTTAAAAGAAAACTTAAAAACTTGAAAGAATATTTGTTAAGACCATATAATTTTTTCTTGGTTATCTAAATTAATCGTGTCTATTATCCAACCATTGTCATATTACTAATGTTATTTCCTCACATCTTCTTAAGTTTTGGATTTAGGCCTCCGATTTCATTGAGACGCCCCTGCTTTTGGGATTCAGATTTTATTTTTATCATGCAAAATTCATACTTATTAACTTTATCTAATGTAGAGTCAATAAGAACACTATGTGGCTATTGCGTTACATTATCTACACAATACTATCTTAGAATATTTAAATCCCAAAATTTGAGCCCTGATATTTCAAAATGCGTACAACATGAACATTACATCTTTGAACTAAAAGCCCTAAAAAGTAAAATCAAATCTCGTTAGGAAAACTGAAATCTTCATCAATCAAAAACAACACTAGTGACCAATGTTAGAAAACCATAATGAAGGAGCACAAGAAAACAAGGAAGAGAAGTTAGATATATGAGTACTCCGAAAAGTTAGTAATATTCCATTGAAAAAATGACATTGCATAGTCACTCTCAAAATTGTTTAACCAAAAATTAGATTTTAGGTCAAAGCTTGAATTTAGAATAACTCGAGTTACCGATAATCGGAAAAGAATATTGTATTGGCAGATATTCAGCCATTTTTCGACCAGGGGGTCAACCCCATCATGACCACTTTGTAGTAGATGGTCAACGCCGCTGACTCGTGATTTATGACAGTTGTCCTTAAGACAAACGAGGGGACGTCTCCACAACAAAAGGAGGGGCCCATTCGTGACCAGAGGAAAAAGCCCGAGGCTATAAATACCAAGGGAGAGAACCTCCAAAGGGGGGCTTCTTCTTCGACACAACTCTGAATACTCCAAAAATAAAAAGATATACTCCACAAGTGGAGCCAGAACAAGATCAATGTAAGATCCTGAACCTCTTCAAGGAGAGGCAGGTCAAGTCACCCTGATGAATAAAATCCCGTTTATATTGTCCCATAATTGATTATTTCAATGTCTCAAGTTGGTCTTCTAATTCAGTGATTAATTATGATTAGCTATGATTTACCTTTTGAATTATTTCGATTGATTTGCTTGAAAAGTATTCGGTAATTTTCAGCCAAACAATTTGGCGCCGTCTGTGGGGATTTCCTAGCGAAATCACATAGTTTCTCCCTGGAATCGAATCCAAAGAAACATTGAAAAAAAACAAAAATGGAGAAGATAGAGCACAAGATGGTAGCTGTTGGCCTACAAATGCATGTAGCAGAACTAGGCCAAGGTCCAACAATCCTCTTTATCCATGGCTTCCCTGAGCTCTAGTATTCATGGCGCCACCAAATCCTCTACTTAGCTGAACGTGGCTATCGCGCTGTTGCACCTGACCTAAGAGGTTATGGAGATACTACAGCCAAAACAGACCAAAGGAAGCACATCGAGCACGTAATACTCGAATGCATCAAAAGAAACTGAGATCCGAAAACAACCGAACAAGAGGAAGAAGCCCCTCTCCCTCAGAACAAAAGTATGAGGCATTTCCTTCACCCCTAACGCAGTGTCAGGCCGGAAACCGGCACAGGGCTGTCTCAAGCTAGGAGCGTAACTCAGGCCACGTGCCTTCGCCATCAAAATATATCAGGTTCGACCTCAGTCGAACCGGGACTCAGGCCACGTGCCTTCGCTATCAAAATATATCAGGTTCGACCTCAGTCGAATCGGAACTCAGGCCACGTGCCTTCGCCATCAAAATATATCAGGTTCGACCTCAGTCGAACCGGGACTCAGGCCACGTGCCTTCGCCATCAAAATATATCAGGTTCGACCTCAGTCGAACCGGGACTCAGGCCACGTGCCTTCGCCATCAAAATATATCAATTTCGACGTCAGTCGAACCGGGACTCAGGCCACGTGCCTTCGCTATCAAAATATATCAGGTTCGACCTCAGTCGAACCGGGATTCAGGCCACGTGCCTTCACCATCAGAATATATCAGGTTCGACCTCAGTCAAACCGGGACTCAGGCCAAGTGCCTTCACCATCAAAATATATCAGGTTCGACCTCAGTCGAACCGGGACTCAGGCCACATGCCTTCGCCATCAAAATATATCAGGTTCGACCTCAGTCGAACCGGGACTCAGGCCACGTGCCTTCTCCATCAAAATATATCAGGTTCGACCTCGGTCGAACCGGGACTCAGGCCAAGTGCCTTCGCCATCAAAACATATCAGGTTCGACCTCAGTCGAACCGGGACTCTGGCTACGTGCCTTCGCCATCAAAATATATATCAGGTTCGACCTCAGTCGGACCGGGGCTCAGGCTAAGCACCTTCGCCATCAAAACATATCAGGTTCGACCTCAGTCGAACCGGGACTCAGGCTAAGTGCCTTCGCCATCAAACTATACATCAGGTTCGACCTCAGTCGGACCGGGGCTCAGGCTAAGCACCTTCGCCATCAAAATATATCGGGTTCGACCTTAGCCAAACTAGGGCTCAGGCCAAGTGCCTTCGCTTTCAAATTTATTAGGGTCAACCTCAGCCACACTAGGGCTGGTGCGAAGAAAAACCAATTGCCGTTATTACAAGGTGACCGCTCCTCCCCGTTCATGTCAGGCCAAAAAGCCATCATTATCAATCCAAAACTGACATGACGGCCTCGGTCAAATTCAAGGGCTGATCGTCCCTCCAAACATATCCGTAAAAGAAAAGGAGAGAAACGGAAGACGGAGTAAAACGCGAGACAAACGATGGAAAAAAGAGTACAATTATCTACAGAGTTAAGAACGCGGGTACTCCCCGCTTACATCCGGCCCTGGCCGGTCGAGACAAAAAAAATACAAAAAAAACAACAAAGAAACAACCGAGCGCCGACCGACGAATGAGGTATAAAGAAAAACAACAAGCAACGATAAATCTTTTCTTCACTCGGCGCTATCATCGCCGTCACCGTCGCCGCCACTCGCGCCATTGTCAGCCTCGGGCGTCGCCACATCATAACCACAGTCAGCACGAGCTTCACGAGCTTTCTGGCGTGCCACCTCGAAGACGGTCTCGGTCACAATACCCGCTTCCAATAAGTTCTTATAAACATCGCACTGAGCTTCGGCGTAAACCCAAAGTTCGTGAGCCTGGTGGGAAACGGCAGTATTCGACGAACCAGCTTGAATCTGCAGTGCCGGTTCTCCTCCTCCAAGGCCGCAATACGGTCCAACATAACTTGGGCCTCCTGCTCAAGAACACCAATCCGCTCCTCGAGCCCTGCCTCTTTAAGGGCCGCTGTCTCCCTCTCCGACTCAAGCCGAGATTCGTGCACGCGGATCGTCGCCTCCAATGCCCCATCCCTCGACGAGGCACCCCTTTCCAAAAATTTCAAGGCAGCAACCTCGCCTTCCAACGCCGCCAGTTTCCCACTCCATTCCGCAGCCGCCTCCGCTGCTTTGACCCGGTTCTGTTCTGCCTCCAACTCCATCTCCCTCAACCTGCCCTGCAGGTGCACACACTCAGCTGCAATTCCTTTCCCCGCCTCAAGCTCCTCGTCCTTCCGACGAATCTGCTCTTCAAGAGCACGTTTACTGCCAAGCGCCTGCAACAGCTGCTGGTCCCGCCTCGCCAACTCCTCGCCCAAAGCCCGATTACAGGGCTTGCTCCGTAAACGCTTGTGCAGCCCTCGGCATCGATCACGATAACGGCGGTATTTCCCCAGCATCTGCAGGAAGATCCTCGAGCGAACCTTGGCTCAGCGGATGTTCTCCACCTCCAACAGGTAAGTCTGCAGAACAAAGGAAAGGCAAAGTTAAGGCAAAAGCTAAAACGAGAGGGGAAGAAAAAATATATATAGGAACGTACTACGTACCCTCAGGCCCATCACGGCCACTTCGTCCATCACTTCAATATCTGAAACGCTCCTCAAAGATGCGTTCTCGGCTTCTGAACACGACAACTCAAACTGCGACACCAAGCTAGTTCCTTCAGTTAGTAAGTTCAAATCGAGGGAACCTCATAAAACGGGCCGGCCCCCCTGCGCGCACTGTAGAATTGGTAATACCCTCCTCGAACATGCGAACGTCGTCGGGGTCCAAATCAGACTCAGATTCATACTTGTCATCCACCACGTCCTGCCCCTTCTCCGCCACCGTTGGGGTAGAGCAACTCGCCGTGGCCAACACTGGTACATCAGAGGTCTCTACGGCGGCCTGTAAGGATCGACCCTCCGCCTCGGCAACAGGAACTTCGGACAGGGTCGTCGAGACAGCAACATTCCCTTGGCTAGAACTAACAGGTTCAACTTCGACTAATTCCTTCTCCTCGCCAGCAAGCGCCACAGCCGTGCCGCCCTCCGAATCCGTCGGGGGAGAATCCAAGTTGATCACCGATGGAGGAGCCGCCACAAATGCTACTCGCCGTTTCTGCGAAGGCCTATCCTCCTCCTCATTCGAAGGCGAGCCCGTCCGAGAACGAACAAGCCCGGACGACCTCTCATCTTGTGGCATAACCTGCGGTGGAGACGCGGTCGCTGACGATTCAACCGACGCCGCCCTCGGTACTCGATGAGGCGCAGGCGCAGCAGCTAGCCTAGCAAGTGCACCCGGCCGACGGAAAGCCAATTGTGGAGCTTTGACACGACGTGGTCTCTATAGGTACAATGAACAAACGAATCAATAGATGCAGTCGGAACAAAACAAAATAGAAAAGAGAAAGGACCGAAATTCCACCTGTCACGGGCCTGCGACCATGCCTCTCCCAGAAAGCCGCCCAGGTGCGAATGCCCGCAGTACGAGGAAGCACTGCCTCGACCCAGTCTCGAATCCCCTCCAAAGGAAGCGGCGGCAACTTTTCAGCTACAAAAATGAAGGTAAGTCAATAACTATAAGTACAAAGCATGAGGAAAGTCGAAATAGAGCGGATGCCCAGTCAGGAACGAGGTCTCACGTGCAAAATTCCAAACTTCCGGGAATCCGTTTGGATCCGCCACCAGGTGTTCAGTCCGAATATAGAAAAAATTCTCAAAGGAATGACGAATAACCTCGTCGTCCAGCTCAACCATCAAGCCCTTCGATCCTCGTGGGCGTGCATGGATCATGGTGCTGCGGATTTTTCGGGGAGCGAAGAGACTGAGCACGTGCCTCAAAGTGACCTCCCTACCCGCTAGCTCCGCATATTTGATGAACATGAGGAGCAATTTGTAGAGACAAGGAGAAAGTTGGGCCGGGCATACCTCGTAATAGCTACAGAAGTCTACTATCAGCATCGGGAGCGGGAGTGTACACCCCACCTGGAAGGGATAAGCATAGAACGAGCAATACCCTCGACGGTCAATCTGTACCCTGTCCTCGGTCTTCGCGAGAGCGATCTCGGCATAATGTGGGATACGCCATCGCTCCCGCATTTGAGCTATCCCCACTTCCCCCATTAAAGAAGCAATGTCCCCCTGTTCCACGCCACTCGGTGCACTGAAATCCATCGCTTGATCTCTTGGGTGAGGTAGAATTTCATCGACCGAAGGAATTCCCTGACCTCCCACCAACTCTAACCTTTCATCTGCCGGAGCGGGATTTTCGACTCCCGGAGAATTAGCCGAGCGATTGCCGCGAGAAGAAGTGCCTGCCATAATCGATGCACGAGCGAAAGAAAGAAGAACTTTGACAAGGGAGACGGAGAAATCAATGATGATAATGATTGGAAGAATAGGGAAAATGCGATTTGACAGAAGAAAAGGCTTCTCAAAATTTCTCTTAGAAGAACAATGAGCATATAAGAAATAAAATGACACATCTTCTCCAGGTATAAATAACGGATTCTGCCTGCACGGGACCCAACGATCGCCATTAATACTTAACCGTGCACGAAGCAATTCGGTTTCATGAAAACGTGCGCCACTACGAACGACTGCACGGGATGACGCTCCACTCGCCAACCAACAGTTCAATGCTGAAAACTCATTTTTAAGGGTCCTCCCCGATCACGCCGCTCTATCCGTCCGCCGAGGTCGAGTCGAGCACGACCTCGACGAACGGAGGGACTAACTGTATTGGCAGATATTCAGCCATTTTTCAACCAGGGGGTCAACCCCATCACGACCACTTTGTAGTAGATGGTCAACGCCGCTGACTCGTGATTTATGACAGCTGTCCTTAAGACAAACGAGGGGACGTCTCCATAACAAAAGGAGGGGCCCATTCGTGACCAGAGGAAAAAGCCTGAGGCTATAAATACCAAGGGAGAGAACCTCCCAAGGGGGGCTTCTTCTTCGACACAACTCTGAATACTCCAAAAATAAAAAGATATACTCCACAAGTGGAGCCAGAAAGAAGATCAATGTAAGATCCTGAACCTCTTCAAGGAGGGGCAGGTCAAGTCACCCCGATGAATAAAATCCCGTTTATATTGTTCCATAATTGATTATTTCAATGTCTCAAGTTGGTCTTCTAATTCAGTGATTAATTATGATTAGCTATGATTTACCCTTTGAATTATTTCGATTGATTTGCTTGGAAAGTATTCGGTAATTTTCAGCCAAACAAATATATAAAGAAAGAAATTTGTGAATAATATAATCAGAAAGCAAGTAAATCAAAGTATATTCCCATAGTGTTTTTTCGTGCTTACAGTTGTTTGTGACTTTCCCTTTTATAGCCATTTTGGGAATACAGACTTTACCTTTGTCATAATAAGATAATTATGGGCAATTAATGACTTTAAATGTTACGTTATGCAATCATATACATTAAACACATATTCTCTAACGTTTCCAGTATTTAATACTTATTAAATGCTGTATCTGGACTCTTCTCATTCAAATTGCTGGTGAAGGCTATGGCTGCCCAATTGTCAGGTACTCGTGGCAGCGTTATTCTTTCCCGTTGAAATCTATCTACGAACTCTCTAAGCAACTCTGAATCTCCTTGCTTGATTTTGAAAATGTCTTCCATTCTCTTTTCAACTTTTTGAGGTCCCGAGTGTGCTTTGATAAATAAATCTGCAAGCTCAGCAAACGAATTTATAGAATTTTCAGGTAAAAGAGAATACCATGTTAAGGCCCCTTTAGTGAGTGTTTCACCGAATTTCTTGACCATGACCGATTCAATCTCTTGCTTAGTCAAATCATTGCCCTTGACACATGTTGTGAATGCAGTAACGTGATCTCGTGGATCTGATGTACCGTCGTACTTTGGAATATCAGGCATCTTAAACTTCTTTGGAATTGGGAGGGGGGCAGCACTTGGCTTCCATGGTTGTTGGGAATATTTATCTATATCTACTCCCTTGATCACGGGCGGTACTCCGGATATTTGTTCTATGCGTTCATTTTGCACCTTAAGCAGTTTCTACAAGGTTAGTACTAGATTTTGTAAATCAGAATTAACTGGATTACCTGGGTCTCCCTCTTGTGTTTCACTAGGAGTTCCACCGCTGCCTGAATTAACCAATCCAGAACGAGAATTCTCCAAAGTATTGTTGTTTGGAGTAGATGTGGGTGGAGCAGCAGGTAATTGACTAACAAAAGCCTGAAGAGCTTTATTGACTTGAGAGGTAATAAGTTTTTGCAAAGCCTCATTCATGGTTTCAACATTTTCGAATTGAGCATGTTCGTCTGTGTGAGATCCATCAGAAGTGCCTTCACGAGACCGTCGTGGGGAGCCTCGTGGAGAGCCTTGTGGAGAGCCTCGTGGAGAGTCTCCCTGAAGTTGTTGGATTGTTTGAATTTCTGGGTTTCCTTGAGTGTTGTCATTGTTGTTCGACATGATTGATGCAATCAAAAAAATCAGGTTGAGGTATAATTGATTATCAGATTCTCGGTAGCGGAACCAATTTGTTTAACCAAAAATTAGATTTTAGGTCAAAGCTTGAATTTAGAATAACTTGGGTTACTGATAATCGGAAAAGAATATATAAAGAAAGAAATTTGTGAATAATATAATCAGAAAGCAAGTAAATCAAAGTATATTCCAATAGTGTTTTTTCGTGCTTACAGTTGTTTGTGACTTTCCCTTTTATAACCATTTTGGGAATACAGACTTTACCTTTATCGGGCAATTAATGACTTTAAATGTTACGTTATGCAATCATATACATTAAATACATATTCTCTAACGTTTCCAGTATTTAATACTTATTAAATGCTGTATCTAGACTCTTTTTTGCTGTCAGATTCATTCCTTTGACTCTGCACGATCTTTGACCTTTAAATGTCTTGAATAGGTACGAGCATTGAATTACTTGTATGACTGCTCGTGCCTTCTCCATTTAACTTGCTCGTATCTGTTGTTGCTCGTATCTGTTAACCAACCTTAATTCTTTGACTGTTTGGCCGGTCTACGTGTCATGACATGTCACCATATATATAAATACAATTTTTCCCAATACAAAAGTACTTGCCGAAAAAAGTATACTAATTTATATATATATATATATATATATATATATATATATATATATATATATATATATATATATATATATATGTTATATACAAAAATTATACAAATTTGATACACTTTTTCGGCTACCAAATATAAATATTTTTCTACCGCAGTTTAAAAGTAATAATATCCCTATTCCATTTCGTGTGACATCATGAATTACTCAAGATAACAGTAACTAAATAAATAAATGTGCATCAATGGAGCTAATTAATAGGAGTATATTTTAACACCTACATAGATTTTTTTACTATGTCCGTTTAAAAAATATCATTTTACCGACTTACAATAAACATTAATTGTTACGACATTCAGTGTAGCACTTGAAAATTCCAGTTATATATATGATGGATCAACTCTATTATTACAGGATTAGAAATTATTCAAAAACTTTCAACAAAATTATAAGGAAAAAAACGATAAATAAAGAGAGAGAGAAACCAACAAAAGTCTGCATGGTGAGTCATCCTTTCCCTTTCTTCCTTTTCTGGAAAGTTACAGCTATATTTTCAGAAGTTGAGCAATATGCCTATAGGATCGACATAGAAAAGGATGTTCGTAGGTCTATCTAGCCTTCTGCATATTTCTTTAGCTAGGTATAGTTTGACCTTACTTATTTCTTTTTTAGTTAAAATTTATGATTAATCAAGACTTAAAACTATCATCAATCTCACATTTTGGATTCACTTTGCTGTTGTGGTCCCGTACTGCTCATATTGTACTTTGCGCAAAACTTTCCTAACTCTTACCTAATTTTAATTAATGTGTGTTGTTTTCTTATGAATTATTTAAGGAGAAAATGTCAGATTTGTCCCTCTACTTTAAAAAATTATCACGTTTATACCTAGTTCTACTATCCGTCTAAATACATCCCCACAATTATGAAAGTAAATAAATTTATTCCTAACCCTAACAGAATTCCAACGTGGCATAAGAACCCTTATCTTTGACCGCCAACTGGGCAAATTTTCAACCCAAATTAAAAGGACCCATTCCTATAATATCTGACCCGACTAGTCAAAATCATGTTTCTATGGAAAATCAATAATACAAAGATTAGCTTTTGAACCCAAGAATACTAAGAACCCAAAAAAAAGCGTAGGGAAAAACACAAAATAGAAAGTTAAATAAAGTTTTACATCCAGAAGAACAAGAGAAGCTTTACATATATTTAATGGAGATGGCTTTTGGAGGTTTAACATTCCAATGGCTCAAACCACTGGAAGAAGTGTGTGCAGCAGTAAAAGAATTTTTCAGAATTGGGAAGATGTACAATGCCATCAACTGTACAACTATCACACTGTTGCCAAAAAATGACAAGCCTAGAACAGTGAAGGAATATACACCAATAGCTTGTTGCACTATTATGTATAAGTTGATCTCAAAGGTTATAGCAGCAAGGATTCAAACAGTCATTGCCTCTATAATTAGTGAGTCACAGGCAGGTTTCATACTAGGGAGGAAGATTGGAGACAACCTTATTTTAGCACATGAACTAGTGAAAGCTTATACAAGAAAACATGTGTCACCAAGGTGCATGATCAAAATAGACCTACAAAAAGCTTATGATTCAGTGGAGTGGATATATCTGGAACAAGTCTTAGTGGAGTTGGGATTCCCTAATCAGTTCATCAATTGGATCCTAGAATGTACGAAAACAATCAGTTATACTATACTGATAAATGGGGAGACTTCAATACCTTTCAATACTGCTAAAGGTCTTAGACAAGGAGATCCTATGTCTCCATTTCTATTTGCTATAGCAATGGAGTACTTGAGTAGGAGTCTAAAAGAACTAACAAAGAAGGCAGAATTTCATTATCATCCCAGATGCTCTAAGCTAGCAATCACTCATTTATGCTTTGCTGATGATCTATTACTATTTTCTAGAGGGGACTTATCATCAGTGGTCACTATGCAACACTGTTTCAATCAGTTCTCAGCAGCTTCAGGCCTCAAAGCAAACCTGGGTAAGAGTTCAATCTATTTTGGAGGTGCGAACAGAGGAGATAGAGAAAAAATGGAGCAGGAATTGGCATTGCTTGAAGGTGAACTACCTTTTAAATATCTAGGGGTTCCATTATCAACTAAGAAGTTATCCCTGGTGCAATGGCAACCACTTATTGAAAAGATAGTGGCAAGGATATCAACGTGGACAACAAAAAAGTTATCTTATGGAGGAAGAGTTCAGTTGGTGCAGACTGTCCTATTTGGAGTCCAAGCATACTGGGCTCAACTATTTGTTCTGCCTGCCAAAGTTTTGAAAACCATTGATGCTTACTGTCGCAGGTATGTGTGGTTTGGTTGCAACACCATCAGTAAGAAAGCTCTAGTATCATGGGAAAGAATATGTGCTCCAAAGAGTGTTGGAGGCCTGGGCTTGGCAAATTTACAGAAGTGGAATAAAGGTGCTATAGCAAAGAACTTTTGGAATCTTGCTTAGAAGAAAGACAAGCTATGGATAAAATAGATCCATGCATACTATATTAAAGGTCAAGCAATAGAAACAATGGCAATCCCACAACAAGCATGCTGGATGACAAGAAAAATCATGGAAGCCAGGACAATTTTTGAAGGAAGGCACTGGAGATTCAAGAAAGAAAAGAGCATTACAAAACAGATATATGTCCAGCTGATAGGGGAGGATACAAGAGTACCATGGAAAGACTTGATGTTTAACAATGCAGCTTGACCTAAAGCAAAGTTTACCCTATGGTTACAACTACAAGGCAGATTACTAACCACTGATAGGTTAGTAAAATGGGGTATGGTAATCGATACACAATGTGTCATGTGCAGAAATGCAGAAGAAACCTATGAGCATCTATTCTGGGAATGTATTCTTGCTAGAGAAGTATGGAACATAGTGAACCAGTGGGCACAAGGCAAACCAATGAGTGCAAGTGATTGCCAGCAGCATCAACAGGAGATTATTAGAAGAGCTAAAGGAAAGAATCGAACTGCACAGATATTCAAGATGATATATACAGAATTTGTTCATAGCATATGGATAGAGAGAAATTTGAGAATATTTGAGAAAATGTATAGAAATAGTGAATCAATAGCTAGAGAAATTGCTTGCATTTGTAGTATGAGAGCAGCAGCAAAAACTAGAGAAATAGTCCATACTTTTAAACTCTAGTAGCTATAGAGGATGATCAGAAAGTTTTAGCTAACTGTGTTAGTTAGCTATTGTTTTGTAAAGCTCCCTTTGGTGATAAATAAAAATATTTAGTTACCAAAAACAATGGCTCAAACCAATCTGATTCGATATATCCAAAGATTTGCCCAGAAATTCTTTGGGTGTCAAAGCTGTAATTTTTAGAGCCCCAACTGAAGAGGGAACAAAAGCCTTTGTCTCTATTGTTGAAAAAGCCATCGCAGGAACCAGATTCAAATTTTTTTTTGGGAAACTTACACAAATATCCCAAATAAATCTCAACTTACCAACCTCTAGCCATTATTCATAGACTTACCAAAACTAGCCAACAAAAATTGAAAAACCAAATAATAGGGTTCTTTCTCTCAAAGAATCAATCACCTTCCATATTTTTAAGCGTGATTAGCAACATTAGATACAAGACGGAAAGGAAACTTTATGGACGGGGTAGCAAATAAGGTGATGAAATACAAAAATCTATACAATATTCCAAAAATCTAAACAAAAAAGGAACTTTTTCAATGGGTATAGTTGAAATTCATTGAAAATATATAGATAAGTCAATATACAAAATTTGAGGAAGATTGGAGGTGATTTGGACTGGTTTTGTATCAAAATTCGTAATTAAATCGAGTTCGAAAAAGTCTTCTGCGACACATGTATCAAACATGTATCACGCATGTATCTCACACACAAGTATACATGTGATACACAATTGATACAGATATGATACATATGTGATACACAAATGATACACAGTGTGATACACATATCATTTTTTTTTGATGTTCAGCTTTTACTTCGAATTTTTAAATCAAACCACCTCAAAACTTCACCAAATCATCCCAAAACTGAGATTCAAGCTCCTTAAATTGTGCCCAACCTATTCTAATAATACCCACTCAAAACAAAGCAAAAAATTGATATCTTTTTGCTACAAATAGCTAATTGGCTAATTTGGCTAATATTAGTAATAGTTTATCAATTGGACAATTTTTGTAATGAGCTACTTACAAATGAACATAGCTGGTAATTTCCCTTTTTTTTCCTCCTAAAAATCGGAGGATTGGTCATGGATATAGCATCCAATAACAAATTCCCACAAAATTCACCTACCCTTTGGGATCAAGAATCAATTTCTTCGAACATAGAAGAATGCAAAAACAAAGCACTAAATTTTTTGAATAGGAAAAGGCATGTTGTGATGCAAAAAGATACGGTTTTTTGACCCAGTATATGTTTTGGTGGCTGAGAGGGAAGAAAGGCCAAAAATATATTGTGGCTTTGTGTTCCTCTATAAAATGAGACGAACAAATTGAGAAAGAAAAGAATTGGTGGGGAGAAAGAATCTTGTTTCCAGGCTAGTCGGGTCAAATAAGGAAAATGAGTCTTTTTAATTTGGGTTAAAAATTTACCTAGTTAGCAGTTAAAGAGAAGGGTTCTTGTGCCACGTTGGATTGCTGTTAGGGTTAGGGGTAAATTTATTTACTTTCTTAACGGTAGGGACGTATTTGGACGGATAGTAGAACTAGGTATAAATGTGGATTATTTTTTAAAGTATAGGGACAAATCTGATATTTTTTCCATTATTTAATTATCAAATAAGACATTTTTCTTTTGTTATAGTCATCTGTAACATATTGAAATAAAAATAATTATTTTAAAGATATTTTAGCAAAATTACTCATGGATCAATTTGGACAAAATCGACCTAACTTTAGATGGGTTGGGATGAGCTGAGTTTAATAAATGGGCGGGTCAATGACAACCAAACCCTAGGCAAGTTGGGCAGGTTAATTGGATATATATATATATTAGACATCCGTCGGATATTTTTTATTTAAGAAATTTAGTGAACGGCTATGTGGATTGATTCTTTGTATAGTACATAAGGTTTAATAACATATATAGTATTGATTTGCTACTTGAATTTTTACTTTGTTAATGAGGCTTTGATTTTCCCAACTTGTAATTTGCTCCCGCGTTTTCCCTTTTCCTATCAATATGCAATAATTTATTAAATAAAAACGTAGTACCATACTGTTGTCAACCACTTGGTAATTTTTTCCTGATATTTATGCATGTATTCTTACATTGTATTTCAACGGAAGGCTATATCTGCTCTTAGTACCCTGACCACCTATTTTTCCATCTTATTAATAATACTAGTAGTGGTACCCGCTTGATGCGCGGTTAATATTAAAAAATATTAATTAAATTAAATTCAATTATGAGCGGGCTTGTTTGAACATATCATATCGTATTGCTTTAATATATTCCAATTGCAGACTTATTTGTCAATGTATTGGGAATAATTAAGTTCATATATAGAATTGATTGAAAAGTGACACGTCACGACACGTGGACTGGTCAAAGGATGATAGTTGGCAAAGAATAGTTAAAGAGGCACGAGTTTCAATAGGCACGGGCAGAGATTCAAGAGACTCAAGAAAGATAGATGCTCGAACCTCTTTAAGTTCGAAGGTCGTATTAAGAGAATGAATCTGATAGCAAAAAAGGGTATAGACACGTGTTGTCAGTAATTAATAGGCGTTAATTACGAAAAATGTTAGGGAATCTGTATTGAATCAAAATATGATTACCAATTATAACGTTGCATTAAATGCCATTAAATATCAATAATGGCTCTATTATGACAGAAACAAAACGTATTACCTAGAGATAGCTATAAAAGGAGAAGACTGATCATTTGTAAGGACACGAAATACTATTGAAAGATACTGATTTACTTTGCTTTCTACTCAGCTATTTTTTACATCAATTGTTCCTATTTTTATTTGATTATCAGTAACCCGAGTTCTTCTTAAAATAAGCTTTGATCGAAATCCCTATTTTTGGTTAAACAAATTGGTTCCGTTACCGGGAATCTGATAATCTACTCTTTCCTAAATTAGCCTTTTTGTCAAATCAACCATGTCAAATGTTGATGACAACAACCAAAGAGACCGTCAACTCCAGGAGAATCCGCAAGATGATCGTACCCTGATCCCTTCCCCACCAAGCTCTCCTCGACAATCTCGGGAAGGAACTCCTGATGGATCTCAATAAAATGCAAATGCTCAATTGGAAAACGATGAGGCTATCAACGAAGCTTTGCAAAATTTAATCGCTCAACAGGTCAGCAACGCTCTTGAGGCTTTCGCTAACCAGTTGCCGATTGCACCACCAACACCAACTCCAAATAACAACACTTTGGAGAACCCTCATTCTGGACTTGTTAACTCGGGCAGAGGTGGAACCCCCAGCGAATCTCGAGATGGAGAACCAGGTAACATAATCAATTCTGATTTACAAAATTTAGTATTAACTTTGCAGAAACAGCTCAAGGAGCAAAGCGACCGCATAGAGCAAATACCTAGAGTACCGCCTGTAATCAAGGGAATAGATATGGACAAATATTCACAACAACCTTGGAAGTCAAGTGTTGTTCCTCTCCCGATTTTACAGAAATTCAAGATGCCCGATATTCCAAAATACGATGGAACAACTGATCCACGAGACCACATGACTGCATTCACAACTGGTGTAAAGGGCAATGACTTGACCAAACAAGAAATTGAATCAGTATTGGTCAAAAAATTCGGTGAAACACTCACTAAGGGAGCATTAACATGGTATTCTCTTTTACCCGAAAATTCTATAAATTCTTTTGCTGAGCTTGCAGATTCATTTATCAAAGCACATTCGGGAGCTCAAAAAGTCGAAAAAAGAATGGAGGATATTTTCAAAATAAAGCAAGGAGATTCAGAGTTGCTTAGAGAATTTGTAGACAGATTCCAGCGTGAAAGGATGACGTTGCCACCCGTAGATAATTGGGTAGCTATGGCATTTACCAGCAATCTAAATGAGAAGAGTTCAGAGGCCACGAGACGACTCAAGGAAAGTGTCAGGACCCGAATTTTCTCACCCTCGGGAGTCGTGATGGCACCTACTAATAGGAGCTAGGCAAGCCAATCATCAATTACCTCTTTTAGCGAAAATCAACAGTATTAACAATAATAAGGCGTTTAATAATAAAGCGGAAGTCTCAAATAAAATTTACTAAAAGAAAACGCGGAAGTTTAACAATCCTCTACCCAAGACTGGTGTCGCAATACTCACGAACGGCTAGAGAATACTAAATACAAGGTTTGAATGAAACATAAAACTGTCTGCTACGGTGCAACGATAACAAACTGAATAAAATAGAAAGGTCTCCGGGCCTGCGGACGTCAGCAAGGCTACCTCGAATGTCCCTGGACTGGAAACTCGCTCCAAAATGCTACTGTTACTCAAATGCTGCTCCAATACCTGGATCTGTGCAAAAAGATGCACAGAGTGTAGTATCAGCACAACCGACCCCATGTGCTGGTAAGTGCCTGGCCTAACCCCGGCGAAATAGAGACGAGTCTAGATCGGACTACCAAACAAACCTGTGCAGTTAAAATACATATATATATATATATATATATATATATATATATATATACACACACGTAATAGAAGAGAATACAGAAGTTTAACAAGTCAAGAGGGAGGGGAGAATGCTGTAGGGGCTGTAGCAGTTTAGAATACAAGGTCAATAAATAAGAAATGAAATAGTGCAACTACAAAGTCAACGAGAGTAATAAATCAGACATGGCACGGAATGTCCCTTCGTGCATTAATAATCAAACATGGCACGGAATGTTCCTTCGTGCAAATATAATCAAAACATGGCACGGAATGTTCCTTCGTTCATTAATAATCAAAACATGGCACGGAATGTTCCTTCGTGCAAATATAATCAAAACATGGCACGGAATGTTCCTTCGTGCAAATATAATCAAAACATGGCACGGAATGTTCCTTCGTGCAAATATAATCAAAACATGGCACGGAATGTTCCTTCGTGCATTAATAATCAAAACATGGCACGGAATGTTCCTTCGTGCAAATATAATAAAAACATGGCACGGAATGTTCCTTCGTGCATTAATAATCAAAACATGGCACGGAATGTTCCTTCGTGCATTAATAATCAAAACATGGCATGGAATGACCCTTCGTGCCTAATCACTCTTCCTCACCCAAACAACAATCACAACCAAACGGGGCCAGGGGATAGACAAACAACATTAAATATCCCGGCAAGGGAGAACAAAGCAAAACAGTTAAATCCCGGCAAGGGAAAACAAAGCAAAACAGTTAAATCCCGGCAAGGGAGAACAAAGCAAAACAGTTAAATCCCGGCAAGCGAGAACAAAGCAAAACAGTTAAATCCCGGCAAGGGAGATAATCAATATACTCAAACATCCCGGCAAGGGAATAATCACATCTCTTTCTATTACGTTCATTTCTTACTTTATAATCAAGTCAAAAATCGAGCCAACGCTCCAAGGAGTTTACAAATCATATTTCCTTCTCATTCTCTTCATATCATATAGAAACCATCAATTAACAAGGAAGAGTCACTACCGAATCCCAAATAAGCACAAATAAGGACTCACGGTCATGCTAGACACCGGTGTATAGATACTCGTCACCATGCCTATACACCGTACTCAACATTTAGAAGTTAGCAAATAATACTCTAATCCTATTCCCTCAAGCCAAAGTTAGATCAAACACTTACCTCAAATGCTCCAAAATCAACTCAAGCCTCTAGTATAGCTTTACCCCTCGAATTCGGCTCCAACTCAGTCAAATCTATGAAATAATGACTTTACAATATTAATAATAGCTAAACAAACTAAACCCAATGCCTAAATATGAATTTCTAAGCTTTCTACCCAAAATTTCAAAAATCGACCCCGGGCCCGCTTGGTCAAAACCCGAGGTTCGAACCGATTCATGTCACCCATTCCCCCACGAGCCCGAATATATAATTTGTTTTTCAAATTCGACCCCAAAACGAGGTCTAAATCGAAGAAAATTGAAAAGCCCTAATTCTACCCTTTTCCCCCAATTTACACCATAAGTTACATGATTTAGGTCTAGGAATTTGATAAATGATGATAGAAAATGAAGAAAACGAGTTAGAAAATACTTACCCAAGAAGCTTTGGTGAAGAATCGCTCTAAAAGTCACCTAGGGACTGTGGAGAAGAAGAGCTCGTGTGAAATTTGGGAATAATCCCGTCACTGGTCTGTTTTTGAGCTTTAAAAATCACTGGGCAAAAATGCCCTTCGCGTTCGCGGGAAGGGAACCGCGTTCGCGAAGGTTAAACTGGGCAGGTCATCGCGAACGCGTGGAAGATAACGCGAACGCGTAGAAGGAAATGCTGGGGGGGTCCAGGTTTGTTCAAAGCGAACGCGTAAAAGGCCTCCCGAACACGATGGAGGGAGCAGCAAGTCTATGCGTTCGCGAACATCTGACTGCGAACGCGAAGAGGAAGTCTCTGGGGTCCTAAACTTGACTTACGCAATCGCGATTATGGAGATGCGAACGCGTAGAAGGGGAACACCATGGGCAGTGCGAACGCGAGCCTAAGGCCGCGATCGCGAAGAAGAAAAGGCCTGTGCAAAAATTGCAGAAAATCTGCTATATTTCTAAGTGCAAAACCAATCTGAAGCACCTCCGAATCACTCTCGAGCCCTCGGGGCTCCTAACCAAACACACACGCTAACCCAACAACATCCTACTAACTTAACCGAGTGATCAAATCGCTAAAATAACATCATAAACGAGGAATCAAACCTCACAATTATCATTTTTCATTCTAACTTCATAAACTTCAAATTTTAGATATTTAGGTCCGAAACACGTCAAATGACGTCCGATTTCGACCAAACTTTGCAGAAAGCGCTTAACACATATTTAAGACTTGTTCCGGGTGTCGAAACCAAAATACGAGCCTGATACCATAGTCTTTTAATCAATTTTCATTTCCATTTTCCTTAATAATTCCAGAAAAATAATTTCATAAAAATATTCTTTTCCTCGGGTTCTAGACCTCGGATTTCGACTCCGGGCACATGCCCGAGTCCCATATTTTTCTAAGGACCCTCCGGGACCGTCAAATCACGGGTCTGGGTCCGTTTACCAAAAATGTTGACCGAAGTCAACTTTAATCATTTTAGAGCCACATATTGAAATTTTTTCACAGAGTTTAACATATAATCTTTTCCGGCTACGCGCCCGGACTGCGCACACAAATCGAGGCAACTAAAGGTGAGGTTTTCAAGGCCTCGGAAGCATGGAAAAAGAGAGAAATCCGGTGATGACCCTTTGGGTCGTCACATTCTCCACCTCTAAAACAACTGTTCGTCCTCGAATGGACAAAAGAAAGAAGTACCTGAGTCGGGAAATAGATGAGGATAGCGGCTCCGCATATCAGACTCGGACTCCCAGGTCGATGCCTCGGGAGGCTGACCTCTCCACTGGACACGCACTGAAGGAAAACTCTTCGATCTCAACTGTCGAACCTACCGGTCTAGAAAGCTACCGGCTCCTCCTCGTAAGACAGATCCTTGTCCGACTGGACAGTGCTGAAATCTAACACGGGGGCTGGATCGCCGTGATACCTCCGAAGCATGGACACATGAAACACTGGATGCACGGCTGACAAGCTGGGCGGCAAGGCAAGTCTGTAAGCCACCTCTCCCACACGATCGAGAATCTCAAATGGACCAATGAACCTAGGGCTAAGCTTGCCCTTCTTCCCAAATCTCATCACGCCCTTCATAGGAGACACTCGGAGCAAGACCCACTCACCAACCATGAAAGCTACATCTCGAACCTTACGATTCGCATAACTCTTTTGCCGCGACTGAGCCGAACGAAGCCTGTCCTGAATGATCTTGACCTTATCCAAGGCCTCCTGAACTAAATCTATACCCAATAACCGAGCCTCTCCCGGCTCAAACCATCCGACTGGAGACCGACATCGTCTACCATACAACGCCTCATATGGAGTCATCTGAATGCTGGACTGGTAGCTGTTGTCGTAGGCAAACTCTGCTAAAGGCAAAAACTGGTCCCACGAGCCTCCAAAATCAATGACACAGGCTCGGAGCATATCCTCCAATATCTGAATAGTCCTCTCGGACTGGCCGTCCGTCTGAGGATGGAACGCTGCGCTCAACTGAACCTGGGTGCCCAACTCCTGCTGAACTGCTCTCCAGAAGCGCGAGGTAAACTGCGTACCCCGATCCGAAATGATAGATACCGGCACCCCATGAAGGCGAACAATCTCTCGGATGTAGATCTCAGCTAACCTCTCCGATGAATAGGTAGCTGCAACAGGAATAAAATGCGCTGACTTGGTCAGCCTATCAACAATGACCCAAATAGCATCAAACTTCTTCCGAGTCAACGGAAGTCCAGTAACGAAATCCATGGTAATCCTCTCCCACTTCCACTCAGGAAGCTCAATCCTCTGGAACAAACCACCAGGCCTCTGATGCTCATACTTAACCCGCTGACAGTTCAAACATCGAGCCACATATGCAACAATATCTTTCTTCATTCTACGCCACCAATAATGCTGCCGCAGGTCCCGATACATCTTCGCGGCGCCCGGGTAAATAGAATACCGAGAACTATGGGCCTCCGCTAAGATCAACTCTCGAATCCCATCAACATTGGGCACACAAACTCGCCCCTGCAACCTCAAAACACCATCATCATCTAAGATCACCTTCGTGACACCTCCACGTTGCACCGTGTCTCTCAGGACACACAAATGGGGATCATCAAACTGCCGATCACGGATACGCTCCAACAATGAAGAACGAGCGATCGTGCAAGCTAACACTCTGCTAGGCTCAGAAATGTCCAACCTCACAAACTGATTGGCCAAGGCCTGAATATCCAAAGCAAGCGGTCTCTGGCTAACCGGAACATAGACAAGACTACCCATGCTGGCGGACTTCCTACTCAATGCATCGGCCACCACATTGGTACAAAATAGTAACATCATAATCCTTCAATAGCTCCAACCGCCTCCGCTGCCTCAAGTTTAACTCCTTTGCTTGAACAAGTATTGCAGACTCTTGTGATCAGTGTACACCTCACACGTCACACCATATAAGTAACGCCTCCAAATCTTCAAAGCATGAACAATGGCTGCCAACTCTAGATCATGGACCGGATAATTCTTCTCGTGGATCTTCAATTGCCTCGAAGCATAAGCAATGAATCTTCCATCCTGCATCAATACCGCACCAAGCCCAATACGGGAAACATCACAATAAACTGTATAGGGTCCTGAGCCTGTGGGCAAAACCAATACCGGTGCCGTAGTCAGAGCTGTCTTGAGCTTCTGAAAGCTCGCCTCACACTCATCTGACCATCTGAACTGGGCACCCTTCTGGGTCAATCTGGTCATCGGGGCCGCATTAGATGAAAATCCCTCCGCGAACCGACGTTAGTAACCTGCTAACCCCAAGAATACTCCGAATCTCTATAGCTGATGCTGTCGAGGCCAGTTCTTGACTGCCTCAATCTTCTTCGGGTCCACCTGAATACCCTCTGCTGATACAACATGACCCAGAAATGCAACCGAACTCAACCAGAACTCGCACTTCGAGAACTTAACATACAACTGACTATCCTTCAGAGCCTGAAGAACCACTCTGAGGTGCTGCTCGTGTTCCTCCTGGCTGCGGGAGTACACCAGAATATCATCAATAAAGACTATCATGAACAAGTCCAAGTAAGGTCTGAACACTCGGTTCATCAACTCCATAAATGCGGCTAGGGCATTGGTCAACCCAAATGACATGACCAAAAACTCATAATGCCCGTACCTAGTGCGGAATGCTGTCTTAGGGACATCAGACGCCCTAATCCTCAGCTGATGGTAGCCAGATCTCAAGTCTATCTTTGAAAACACCTTTGCACCCTGAAGCTGGTGAAACAAATCATCAATCCTCGGCAGTGGATACTTGTTCTTTATCGTCACCTTGTTCAATTGCCGGTAATCAATGCACATCCTCATCGATCCATCCTTTTTCTTCACAAATAACACTGCGTATCCCAAGGAGAAACACTAGGCCTGATAAAACCCTTCTCTAGCAAGTCTTGCAACTGGTCCTTTAACTCAACTCTGGCGGGGCCAGGCGATATGGCGAAATAGAAATGGGCTGCGTGCCTGGGGCCAGATCGATACAGAAGTTAATATCCCTATCGGGCGGCATACCCGGCAGGTCTGAAGGGGAAACCTCGGGGAACTCCCGAACAATAGGAACAGAGTCAATAGAAGGAACCTCTGTGCTGGAATCGCGAACATACGCCAGATAAGCTAAACACCTCTTCTCGACCATACGTCGAGCCTTCACATAAGAAATAACAATGCGGGTGGCATGTCCTGGGGTCCCTCTCCACTCCAATCGGGGCAAATCTGGCAATGTCAAGGTCACGGTCTTGGCGTGACAATCCAAGATAGCATGATACGGGGACAGTCAATCCATCCCTAATATAACGTCGAAATCCACCATGTCTAAAAGCAATAAATCAACACGGGTCTCAAGACCCTCAAACACTACCACACAGGAACGATGAACTCGGTCGACCACTATAGAATCACCCACTAGTGTAGATACATAAACAGGGATACCCAAAGCATCACTAGGCATAGCCAGGTAGGGTGCAAAATAAGACGACGCATATGAATACGTAGACTCAGGGTCAAATAGCACTGATGCATCTCTAATACAAATCAGAATGGTACCTGTAATGTCTGCACCTGAAGACTCAGCCTCTGGCCTAGCTGCTGGCTGGCCTCTACCTCTGGCAACCTGAACTCCACCTCTAAGACATCTACCTCCACCTCTAGCTGGCTGGGCAGGCTGTGGAACCCCCGGTGCCTGAATCATAGCACGAGAACTCTAATGCTGGAAGCTGCCATAAACTCGAGGGCAATATCTGACAATGTGCCTCGGATCACCACAAGCATGGCAAGACCTCTTCTGCTACGGCTGAGCACCCCTCAACCTCGGGCAAACCCTCTTGAGATGACCATATTCGCCACACTCATAACATCCACGGGGCTGCTGAGGGAACTGAGGCTGACCCTGTCGACCTGAATGACCACCTGAAGTACCATGAGTGACACGGGAAGCTGACTGAAAGGGCCTGGGAGGATGGCCTCTACCACAAGTACCTCTACCTCCAGACGAGGTACCACTGAACCTGCATGCGCGACGGGGCCTCTTGTCCGACCCATGACCATTTCCCTGTGGCAGAGCTATCTCATCTCTACGGCCCACATTGGCCGCCTCCTGAAAAGTGATCTCACTCCTGGCCTGAGCCACTATACTCGGCTGACCTGCCATCGCTGGCTGAACTCCTGGAAGCAAACCTGCTCGAATGACACTCTCCACGAAGCCTACCAATCGGACTAGAGCGTCCTGAAGAATTGGGGTGGCAATGAACCCCTCTGGGACTTGAGCTGGGCCCACCGGGACTTCTGGGGCTGGAACCTCCTCCTCCAAATCAACCTGAGGCTCCGCCACTAGAGCTGCTGCTTGGGGCTCGGACTGCTGCGCGGTAGAAGAGGAAGCACGTGTTCTCGCCATCTGCGGAGGAAAAGAACAGAAATTCAATCGGTACTTGAAAAATAGAACCGCACGACAAGAAAGAACAAATGTGAAACTTTCCTAACTCTGTAGCCTCTGGGGGATAAATACAGACGTCTCCGTATCGATCCCTCAGACTCTACCCCAGGGGTGAAATGGCTGTGACATGGTGATTTTGTGAATTCCAGTTTTGTTCCACCATCAGTATTGTACCGAACTAAGCCTTGTTGCTGGGCTCGTTCAGCCCAATGGCATGAAGCCTTGACAACCACTGGTTGTCTGCCTTCTGGCCCTCATCTGGCCTGAAGCCCAATTTAGTTGCACTCTCGCGTATTGGGCTGTTTTGGGACTAGTAAGCTGAAAATCATAGACCTAGGACTTAAGCCTCTTAATGAACTAATTGGTTGATAGATAATTAAGGCTTTTTCTTTTATTTTTAGAAACAAATCAAGTGAAAATTGTAGTTTGCTCTAGTTTGGCCTTTAATCAACACGATGAGACGAGCCTCGCCAAACAAAAATATAAAATTGCGGGGTCCTCAATGATTGTTATATAAAATACTTAGAATTCGGGCGGACCGTTTAGCGAATTTCACGGTCTTCCCCAAAGATAATAAACGCGTAGTTGCTTTAGGCGCGTATTTCTAATAATATTACCTTCCTAAAAGTGGGTGCACATTTATGTGACCCAAATCCAAATCTCAACGAAGTCGAAATGTGTTAACAATCACGGGTGCACTGGTGCGACGTGGTTCGAGATGCATTTTTACGACGTTGCAATTCTTATTAAAATAAATAATAATAAAAGCGGTTTACTAATGAAAGCATAGGAGTTTGGACATGTTTCGAAATCAGATAAAATCAAACACAACAGTTGAGCGACCGTGCTAAAACCACGGAACCCGGGAATGCCTAACACCTTCTCCCGGGTTAACAGAATTCCTTACTCGGATTTCTGGTTCGCAGACTATTATACAGAGTCATTCTTTTCCTCGGTTCGGGATTCAACCGGTGACTTGGGACACCATTAATCTCCCAGGTGGCGACTCTGAAATCTTAATAATAAATCCCGTTCCGATTGTCCTTTAAATGGAAAAAACTCCTTTACACCCTCACAGGTGTAGTAAAAAGGAGGTGTGACAAGATGAAAAATGATGATTTTGAGGTTTGATTCCTCGTTATGATGTTATTTTAGCGATTCGATCGCTCGGTTAAGTTCGTAGGATGTTGTTGGGTTAGTATGTGTGTTTGGTTTAGGAGCCCCAAGGCTCGGGAGTGATTCGGAGGTGGTTCGAGTGGTTTTGCACTTAGAAATATAGCAGATTTTTCCTAATTTTTGCACAGGCCTTTTCTTCTTCGCGATCGCGGCCTTAGGCTCGCGTTCGCACTGCCCATGGTGTTCCCATTCTATGCGTTCGCATCTCCATAATCGCGATCGCGTAAGTCAAGTTTAGGACCCAGAGACTTCCTCTTCGCGTTCGCAGTCAGATGTTCGCGAACGCATAGACTTGCTGCTCCCTCCATCGTCGTTCGCGAGGCCTTTTACGCCGTTCGCATTGAACAAACCTGGACCCCCAGCATTTCCTTCTACGCGTTCGCGTTATCTTCCACGCGTTCACGATGACCTGCCCACTTTAACCTTCGCGAACGCGGTCCCTTCCCGCGAACGCGAAGGGCATTTTTGCCAGTGATTTTTAAAGCTCAAAAACAGACCAGTGACGGGATTATTCCCAAATTTCACACGAGCTCTTCTTCTCCACAGCCCCTAGGTGACTTTTAGAGCGATTCTTCACCAAAGCTTCTTGGGTAAGTATTTTTAACTTGTTTTCTTCATTTTCTATCATCATTTATCAAATTCCTAGACCTAAATCATGTAACTTAGGTGTAAATTGGGGGAAAAGGATAGAATTAGGGCTTTTCAATTTTCTTTGATTTAGACCTCGTATTGGGGCCGAATTTGAAAAAAAATATTGTATATTCGGGCTCGTGGGGAATGGGTGACATGAATCGGTTCGAACCTCAAGTTTTGACCAAGCGGGCCCGGGGTCGATTTTTGGAATTTTGGGTAGAAAGCTTAGAAATTCATATTTAGGCATTGGGTTTAGTTTGTTTAGCTATTATTAATATTGTAAAGTCATTATTTCATAGATTTGACTGAGTTGGAGCCGAATTCGAGGGGTAAAGCTATACTAGAGGCTTGAGTTGATTTTGGAGCATTTGAGGTAAGTGTTTGATCTAACTTTGGCTTGAGGGAATAGGATTAGAGTATTATTTGCTAATTGCTAAATGTTGAGTACGGTGTATAGGCATGGTGACGAGTATCTATACACCGATGTCTAGCATGACCGTGAGTCCTTATTTGTGCTTATTTGGATTCGGTAGTGACTCTTCTTGTTAATTGATGGTTTCTATATGATATGAAGAGAATGAGAAGGAAATATGATTTGTAAACTCCTTGGAGCGTTGGCTCGATTTTTGACTTGATTATAAAGTAAGAAATGAACGTAATAGAAAGAGATGTGATTATTCCCTTGCCGGGATGTTTTGAGTATATTGATTATCTCCTTGGCGGGATTTACGGTTTTGCTTTTTTCTCCCTTGGCGGGATTTACTGTTTTGCTTTGTTCTCCCTTGCGGGATTTAACTGTTTTGCTTTGTTCTCCCTTGCCGGGATTTAACTGTTTTGCTTTGTTCTCCTTGCCGGGATATTTAATGTGTTTATCTATCCCCTCACCCGTTTGGTTGTGATTGTTGTTTGGGTGAGGAGAGTGATTAGGCACGAAGGTCATTCCGTGCCATGTTTTGATTATTAATGCACGAAGGAACATTCCGTGCCATGTTTTGATTATTAATGCACGAAGGAATTCCGTGCCATGTTTTGATTATATTTGCACGAAGGCATTCCGTGCCATGTTTTGATTATTAATGCACAAGGAACATTCCGTGCCATGTTTTGATTATATTTGCACGAAGGAACATTCCGTGCCATGTTTTGATTATATTTGACGAAGAACATTTCTCATGTTTTGAATTAATCTGCACGTAGGAACATTCCGTGCCATGTTTTGATTATATTGCACGAAGGAACATTCCGTGCCATGTTTTGATTATGTTTGACGAAGGAACATTCCGTGCCATGTTTTGATTATTTGCACGAAGGAACATTCCGTGCCATGTTTTGATTTATTTGCACGAAGGAATATTCCGTGCCATGTTTTGATTATTAATGCACGAAGGAACATTCTGTGCCATGTTTTGATTATATTTGCACGAAGGAACATTCCGTGCCATGTTTTGATTATATTTGCACGAAGGAACATTCCGTGCCATGTTTTGATTATTATGCACGAAGGAACATTCCGTGCCATGTTTTGATTATATTGCAACGAAGGAATTCCGTGCATGTGTTGATTATTTTGCACGAAGGAACATTCTGGCCATGTTTTGATTATATTGCCACGAAGAACATTCGCGTGCCATGTTTTGATTATATTTGCACGAAGGAACATTCCGTTGCCATGTTTTGATTATTAATTGCACGAAGGGACATTCCGTGCCATGTCTGATTTATTACTCTCGTTGACTTTGTAGTTGCATCTATTTCATTCTTTTTTATTGACCTTGTATTTCTGAACTCTACAGCCCCTACAGCATCTCCCCTCCCTCTTGACTTGTTAAACTTCTGTATTCTCTTCTATTACGTATATATAATATATTATAATATATATATATATAATTTTTTTGACTGCACAGGTTTGTTGGTAGTCCGAGTCTAGCTCGTTCTCTATTCGCCGGGGTTAGGCCAGGCAACTTACCAGCACACTGGGGTCGGTTGTGCTGATACTACACTCTGTGCATTTTTTGCACAGATCCAGGTTATGGAGCAGCATTTGAGTAACAGTAGCATTTTGGAGGAGTTTCCGTCCAGGACATTCGAGGTAGCCTTGCTGACGTCCGCAGGCCCGGAGCCTTTCTATTTTATTAGTTTGTTATCGTTGCACCGTAGCAGACAGTTTTATGTTTCATTCAAACTCATTGTATTTAGTATTCTCTAAGGCG
>NC_031991.1:67455001-67472419 GCF_001879085.1 Nicotiana attenuata
ATCAACACTTAAATTCAAGAACCAACTGAAGAGAAGATAACTAAAACTGGCGTGACCTATTAATTTCGACTACTGACCTAGAATTGTCAACCTTTACATTAAACATTTGCTTAGAACTGCTCAACATGACCAATCATCAGCTTCAACTCAATTGCAAACTTAAACTACGCATGGTTTTGAATTTTACATATAAACTTGCTAGGCTAAACGAGTACTAACTATACTAAATTTAAAACTAAGTAAATACAAATTACATTAATACAGTTCAACCAGTCCAGTACTATGCATACTAACAATGCTAATCGAATCTCAATAAACTACTTGTCATGTTTGGTGTTGATAGCCACCTTAAGATTACTACAAATTGGAAATCAACACAGTCCAAATCGTTAAGGTCCTAGTACAGTCCACTGTTAATTACACTGGACGACCAACCAGATCGCACAAAATCATTCAAACATAACAGAAATACTAAACAATGGATCCATGGCTTAAACTTCAGTTTCATTTCATTTCCAGCAGGCGACCTACAGTGAAACAAGAACGAATGTGTACCTGATTTAGAAATACAAGGAGAAATAGGATAGGTCAGCAAACAATAAACACAGCAGCAGCAGTTCACTGATGCTTGGCACAGCTCAGAAAATAAGTCAACAGCCCAGAAAAATGAGATCAATGATCCAGGAGGAGTTCACAGCAAAATAAAACCAGGAAATCAGCTATAGGTGACGTGAATAGACCACATATACTTGAAGTTGAGCCCAGAAACTCCAGAAAAACCAATCAACACTGAGAAACACCAATAACAAATTGCAAATGCACCCCAAGTTACTTGCAAGCATCTTTTGAACTTGAGCACAGAACAGAAACAGAGTAAACTGATCTAATTCTGATTCCAGACGAACTAACAGTTGAGTTAAGAGCTAAAGTCTGAAAAATGATCAATGTGACAGTTTTTTTTTTGATTTTTGGAGATTTTCTATTGTTTTTGTTTTTTTAAAGTTTGAATTTCAAATCCTAGATCTGAAAATTGAAGAACACACTTTTGGGGAATTCTGGAGGCTCCAAAACTTGTAGCATGCTTTTGGGGGATTTTAGATGGCTCCCCCCCAAAAAAAACCTCCTGCACAAGGCAAAAGAATGCCTATTTATAGGTGAACTTAGGGTGCAACTCCAGATTTTCATTTTTACCCCTTAGTCCCTATTTCAATTCTACTCTTACCCTTTATTTTCTGACTTGTTATACAAGTAAGTGCACCTATTTATCTAAAATCTACACTAGAGTCTATTCTAGAAGATTCTATACCCCTTATAATCCCCATTCTACCCCTACCTCAATTCCACAATTACCAAATCAGATTAATATACCCTTTTCCATTACCCATACTACCCTTAAAACGTCTAGGAGTTACTACCCATACCCAACAGTTCCCCAAACTTAGCTATGGATCAGCTATATCAAAAATTAATTAATGAATACCTATAATTCTAATCAGAAAAACAGAATTAACCTAATCAAAATAAACAGAAGTTAAACTAACAAATTGACATCTAAAACAATTAGAGATCTTAATTCCAACAGGTTTAAATCGCGAACAAACTAACCAAATAACAGAAGGCTCTATGACTTAAAGCTATCATTTAAACATTTAATAAAAATCAGATCAAGATGACAATCAAACTAGCAGTCAAAACCAAATCAGTCAAGGACGATGAAACAAGGAAAATTAACTAAATCAGAATTATGCACCAATGCCACTGACACTAACCTAATTGCTACACTAAAAATCAAAACTAACAGGAGATTGATTAAAAGAAGAAAACAGCCAATACAAGAAGACAATCGATGGCTAAACCTAATTGCTGAAATTGGACTAAACACGAAAAAACACATGCAAACAAAAATTAAGCAAAGAAAGGAAACTGTTGAAGAAAAACTTATCTAGGGTTCCGCCGGAAAACTTGAAATCGAGATTCGAACTATTCCGGTCACATTTGAGCCGAACGCCCATGGGGTCTGATAGGGGAAGGCTAGGCGGTCTTATGGTGTTAATCTGGGCTCGATTGGGTTACTTTGGACTTTGGCCGGAAAATTTCAATTCAATATTCGAGACGCTCCGGACAGATTCGAGGGACGGGGTTTGGGGGGTTTGAAAGAGGAGGTAAAGGCGTTTATGTGGTGTTAATTTGGGGTGGTTTGGACGAAGTTGCGTCATGGCCGGAAAAGTTTAGATTTGATATTCGAGGCGACTGGATGGGATTCGAGACAAACTAAGATGGGGGTTGGAAAGAGGAGAGGAAGGTGGTTCTAGGGTGTAATTTTGGTGGCGTTTGGAACTCCGCCGCCGGCGGAGACGATTTCCGGCGGCGGTTACGGTGGTATTACACAGGGTCTGGTTTGGGTATATCGGAGACGACGACCTGGGGGTGGGGTGAGGGTATCCGACCGTTAAATATTAATTGACCCACAGTTGAGAGCCGTTGATCTATTGTACCTCGACGGTCTAGATTTGTTTGGCACTAAACGACGTCGTTTTGGTGAGGGGAGGGCCGGACCGGGTTAGGCGTTCGCTTGGGCCTGGACCGCTTGGGCCTGGCGGGTTGGGTGCAAAAATGGCCCAAATCTGGCCTTTAATTCAAGCCACTCTCTTTGTATTTTTATTTTCTTTTTAATTCATTTTTTTTTCTTTTTTTTTTTCATTTTGTAATTTTGTATTTATTTTTTCTAATTTTTACAAAGATGCAAAATTAAACTAACAATTAGGCTAAAAACTAATTAATGCCTAAAATTTATTTAATAACTATTTTGCGACAATTTCACAGCTAAAACAATAAAAACGCATAAAGTGAACTATTTTTGTCATTTTCTTCATATCCTATTCTAAAACAAATTAACCCCTAATTAATTCTAACCATGAAATTAAAATCTAAATACAAATGCGTATTTTTATATTTTATATGAATAAAGATGCACAAATACAATGCAAACAATTAACACAAAATGACACCAAAATTCACCAAAATTGTAAAGACAATAATAATTAAAAAAAACAAAATCGTTTTTGTTTGAATTTTGGGAATAATTTGCTTAGGGCATGGTAATTGTTTGGTAAACAAGATGAGGATCCAAAGCCTTCTGATAATTCCAAAACCCATATTGGTTCCTAATATTTTATATGATCTGTTAATGCCTTGTTAAGGTTAGAAATTCAGAGTATTGCGTGACTAGTTAAGGGTCTATGAGAAATTATAGTTGTTCCTACAGTTTAGATGATTAAATAAGTGAGAAAGTCAGATCGTCTCTATATATAGAAATATCCTTTTCTTTGAGAAAAGAATCGGTACAAAACGAAACTGGCGCAGACCAAGAGAATCGATTTCAAACGGTGTCATATGATATGATGGTCGCCCTTGTAAATTCTATTGGTTGTTGTAAAAGATTATTTGTGATTGATATCGTCAAGCGATTGCATCGCAAAACTACTGTCGTGATATTATTGTGAATGGCAGTGAAGTTGGATTTGCTTAAAACAGATACTCTATCCAAAAAAAAATGGAATGCTGAAAGTACTAAAGAAATTCAGTTACAAACTGATAATGATAAAAGATATAGAAAATTTCATTTCTAATGCAAGGTTTGCGTGGAAACTATTCTATTCTTTGCATCACAAGAAGGATGTGAACAAGAGAATGCCTCTAGTTTCGTCATAGAAGGCAGCGATCAGACCATTATCGAGAAACAGTGTCAAAATAATGAACTGAGAAGAAGGTAACAATAAAATCGGGTTCTACTTTCTTCCCTCTATTTCTTTAATTATTTGCCCGGTGTGATTATTAAAATTCTATTCCTATCAATGTCAGGGTAGATGCTTATTTGATGAGCTGAAAGTATATCCTATTTGCATGCTATAAAAGTGATGAGTTGGTATATAACTTTGGTACCATGCTTGAAATTATGTGAAAAATTATTTTCAAGGTTGTAAGTATATGTTAGACTTACATTAAAACTTGAAATTTGTTTTGAGATCATGAGGGTGATATCTTATATGTATATTATTTTTGATCAATAAAAATATACATATGTTAGTTTGATAAGAATAATATATGGGCTATCAATCGCAAGATAAGTCGCTTTCTCGAATGGCTGCTTCTCTCTGGGCGTACGTTAACTAAACTGCGCCGTCCATGGGGAAGAGGGAGCGCATCCTTCTCAGAAAGCTCTAATGGCTCAGGAATCTAAGGCATCACAAGCGGCAACGCAACGAGGAAGGAAAGGAAACCTAGCACCAGTTGAAGCATCAATTCGAGTCCGATCGACTATCGATCTGAGATCCTAGAGAAGGAAAGGGCCGGAAATGTGGAATTAGGCAAGGAACTAAGCTCACAGACTCAGAAGGCGAAGGAAGTACCAGTTGACGAGCCAATTCCCCCTCAACTCAATGTAACAGTGCAACAAGCCCAACAGATTTGGGCTGAGGTAGTAGGGACTGCATCAACTAGCAAGCAGAATGAGGCAATGAACTGTGGCAGGAAGTCATGGGCAGAACAGGTGGAAGAGGAAGTATCTCAATTGCAGTCGAGGAAATCAGCCTGGGATAATTTTGACATTGATAAAGTGTCAAATGCAGGGTTCAAATTAGAGTATGTGGCTCCCAAAATGAAAGGTGAGTCTCCTATGGTTGAAATTGAAATGGGAGATATCAGCTCAGAGATAGAGTATTGGAAAAATGCAATTGTATGTTATGTTTTGGGGGCTCATCCTCCATTTGAAGTAATCAAGGGCTTCATACAAAGGCTATGGGCTAAACATGGAATTAATAAAATTGCTATGCTTAAGAATGGGATAATCTTAGTAAGATTTGATACAATTGTAGGGAAGAATGATGCTATCCAAGGAGGAATCTATCATTTTGACAATAAGTCGTTCATTGTGAAAGCATGGGAGCCGAAAATGGAGTTTACAAGAGATGAACTAAATACAGTTCCTATATGGATTAGGTTACCAGGACTAGATTTTAAGTACTGGAGTCCTAAGTCTTTGAGCAAAATAGGGAGTTTGGTAGGGAGGCCAATGATGGTGGATCATAATACTGAGAAGTAGAATGGACTTAACTTTGCGAGGATGTTAGTTGAGGTTCAAATGGGGGCCAACTTACTAGAATATGTGAGGTTTGTTAATGAAAGGGGGATGTTAATTGAGCAGAAGGTGTCCTGTGATTGGAAACCAACGCTATGCACCCATTGTAATAAATATGGTCATGCAACAGATATGTGCAGGAAGAAAAGGAACACAGAGAAACAGGAGGGTCCAGTGGAGAAGAATAAAACAGCACCTGAGGGGGTACAAGTGCAAGCTATGGGGCAAGCTATAGCAGGTCAAAAAGAACAGAAGCAACAGGAAAATGCAAGTATAGTTATAACAGATAGCAGCAACCTTGTTCTACAAAAGAGTAAACCAACACAAGGTTTACCGACCAAGAAGCAGGTAGAGACAGTGTGGGTGACACACAAAGATCAGGAAGAAGCCAACATCATCAACAAGTGACAAAGCAGGGAAATAATGTGAATTCCTTTCAAGTGCTGGAACATGAGGCACAAGAAGGAGGAAAGGATAACTGGAGAAGAAATAGTCAGGTGTAAATGTGGATAAGAGGACCATATCCCACACTGGGAATGGTTAAGATACTAAGCTGGAACTTCAGGGGCTTAAATGCCCCAAATAAGCAAAAGGAGGTGAAACTCCTTTGCAATAGTGAACAGGCTAGATTGATTGGTCTACTAGAAACTAAGATAAAAAAGAATAAAATAGAAATGGTTACAGAAAAAATGTTTGGTGGATGGAGAAATGTTACAAACTTAGAGGAACACTACAATGGGAGGATAGTGGTGACATGGAGACCGGACTATTATAATGTGTCTGTTGTTTGCAAAACTGCCCAGAGTATCACGTGTGAGGTAATATATAAACCATTACAAATGACATTTGTGGTGACATTTGTATATGCTTTTAACACTAAAGAAGAGAGGAGAGAGCTGTGGAGTAGCCTGGTGGATTACCATGCTAGTTGTAAGAAGCCATAGATGGTGTTGGGAGATTTTAACTCAGTGTTGAGAGCAGAAGACAGAATTGGAGGGAACCCAGTTACTTGGGCTGATGTAGTAGATTTTCACACATGCATTCAGGATTGTGAATTAATAGAGTTTCCTTATTCAGGGAATCACTATACTTGGAATGATAAGAACAATGATCAGAGAATTTTTTCAAAACTAGATTGGATATTCATCAATAACACATGGTTGGATGTAATGCCAGCTTGCAGAGCAAGGTTCTTGTCAGAAGGCATTAGTGATCATTGTCCAGCCATGGTGACATTGGAGGATAGGAGAATTGGGATGAGAAAGCAATTCATCTATAGTAATGTTTGGGCTCAGCATCCTCAATTTACTGATATAGTGAAGACAGGGTGGAAAGTTCAAGTAGAAGGATGCAAGATGTTTAAGATTGTCAAAAGACTCAAGATGCTCAAGAAGGTTTTAAAGAAGTTAAATGCAGCCTACTTTAGTAACATTGTGACTGAGGCAAATGTGGACAGGGCAACACTTAAAGAGGTTCAGGAAAGACTACAGAGAGATCCCACTAATAGAGAGTTACAACTGGAAGAGGCCACTTTGTATACCAAGTTTAGACAATCATCCTATATGGCTGAGGTGTATTTGCAGCAGAAGAGCAAGGCTAAATGGTTGATATTGGGGGATGAAAACACTAAATATTTCCATTCTGTCATAAAACACAAAAGGTTACAACAAGCTACTACACAACTTAAGGATGGACAGGGTATCTGGCAGAATGATCCAACTGTTATAGCTAATATGTTTGTGAATTTTTACACTGATCTATTGGGAACTAGGGGAAATCAAGAGTGAGGTTATCTACCAGCATAATTCAAAATGGACCTTTACTGTCCTAACCACAACAGGTTGAGTTAATTAGACCTTTCAATAGGAAGGATGTCAAGGAAGCAATGTTTAGCATAGATAGCAACAAGAGCCCTGGGCCAGATGGATATGGAAGTGGTTTTTTTAAAGCTACATGGTCTATTCTTGGAGAGGAAGTCACTGAAGCTATACTGGAATTCTTTGAGAATGGAAGGCTATTGAAGCAACTGAATGCAACCATTATTGCACTTATTCCTAAAGTTGATAATCCAGAGTTTGCAAGCCAATATAGGCCAATATCATGTTGCAATGTACTCTACAAATGCATCTCTAAGATGATTTGTAGTAGACTAAAGGCAGCTGTAGCACACTTAGTGGAAGAGAACCAAGCTGCTTTTGTACAAGGAAGGTCGATGGTGCATAATGTGTTAATATGTCATGATTTGTTGAGGCATTACAATAGGAGAACATCACCTAGATGCTTAATGAAGATTGACTTGAGAAAGGCATATGATATGGTAGAATGTTCATTCCTAGGGGATGCAATGAGAGGATTTGGATTCCCTAATAAGTTCACAAACTGGATGATGACATGTGTTACTACAACAATGTTCTCAGTGAAAGTAAACGGGGAGAGCCATGGCTTCTTTGAAGGAAAGAGGGGATTGAGACAAGGTGATCCTGCCTCACCATTACTATTCATTTTAGTAATGGAATACTTATCCAGAACCTTGAATACAATGAGTGTGTTTCCTGACTTTAGATTCCATCCAATGTGTAAAGAGCTGAAACTCACACATCTCATTTTTGCTGATGATCTTATGATATTTGCAAAGGACAGGTGAAGTCTGTGTCAAGAGTACTAGAGGCATTGCAACATTTTAGTGAGGCTTCAGGTTTGATAGCTAATATGGATAAGTCCAGTATATTTTTAGCTGGGGTGACAGAAGAAGTTAAGGAGCAGCTACTAGAGAGAAGTGGATTCACAGTGGCAGAGTTCCCAATTAGATATTTGGGCTTGACATTATCCTCAAGAAAGTGGATTAAATTGGAATGCCACCAGCTGATAGATAAGATCACTAATAGGATCAAATTGGCATATACAAAACAACTCTCTTATGCTGGGAGATTACAGATAATAAACTCAGTTTTCTTCTCTATATACAACTTTTGGGGATCTGTGTTTATTCTTCCTCAAAGTGTGTTGAAGGAGGTAGATAGAAAGTGTAGAGAGTAATTATGGGGTGGCTCAGAAAATAAGAAGAAAGTATCCTTAGTTGCATGGGATAAAGTATGTTCCTCTAAGAAGAATGGAGGCTTAAATATCAAAGAATGTAGAATTTGGAACACGGCTGCAGTTGGAAAAATGGTATGGCAATTGGTAGTAAACAAAGATTCATTGTGGATAAAATGGGTACATGGTGTATACCTAAAGAATGGTGAAGACATCTGGAGGCACAAAGTACTTGCAGATAGCAGCTGGTACTGGAGAAAGATAAAAGGGCTAGCTGATAAAATGCAGAATTGGTACATACATGGTAGATATAGACTCACATCAACAGGAGACTACTCTATTAATATGAGTTACATGGAACTAAGGAATGACCATCCAAGGTTGGGTAATGCTGAATTAATTTGGACTCCTGTGGCACAGCCTAAGCATAGATTCATTATGTGGCTAGCTGTTCAAAATAGACTGCTCACTAGAGAAAGATTGGGAAAGTTGAATATACCAGTAGAAGAGTCGACTTGCTGTCTTTGTGATAATCAAGTTACTGAGTCAGCTGATCACTTGTTTAGTGGATGCCCATGGTTCCAGGATGTCAAACAAGGGGTGGAGCAATGGACAAGATCGCAACTGCCACTAGGAAGTCTGAAGACAGTACTACAGTGCATCAAAAAGAAGAAATGGAAGAAATTTCAAAGAGAGCGGGTTGCAGCAACATGGGGAGCAATGGTTTCTCACACTTGGAAGGCGAGGAACTGGAAATTGTTTAAAGGGACACATGTACAGGCGGCAGGAACAGTTATACAGATAAAAAGAGAGATTCTAGCTAGAGTAGACACAATTAGTTCATCACAGAAAGCTCATAGATGTAGGAACTTTATGGAGCAGCTGCAAATGTAATTAGTCTTTCTGTCTGTCTGTTGGAGGCTTGATCTCTGTATTTTTGCGAGGTCAAGTGCTCTTTAAGTGTAAGTATTTGTTTGTCAATGGTAATATTTACATGGTTACCAAAAAAATAATAATATATCAAACTATTGAATTATTTAGGGGCTACAATAGTTTAATTGGAAAGACATTTAAAAAGAAAATTAAAATACTTGTGATAATCTACCCCTTTTAAAAATCTGCGTGATTTTTTACTCGTTCCTTGAGATTAAAGTCTTTGTGACTTTCTACTCATTTGTCGGAAATTAAAGTCTAAGCGACTTTATACTCATTTTGGAGACTAAAATGTTAGTAATTTTCTACTACAATTTATTGTTCGGTTTGAATATTAAAAACTTCAGCGTTTATTAAATTTGATTGTATCACATATTACCGGTTTGAAGATTAAAAAACTTTACCGTTTGTTAGATTTAGTTATATCAGATATTAGCCGGTTTGAAGATTAAAAACTTCACCGTTTATAAGTTCTAAATGTGTCATATTGGTTTGAAGATTGAAAACTTCACCATTTGTTAATTCTGGCTCTGTCGTGGCACAAACAACAATTCTTTGCTCTACAACGTAATAGGGGCATCGAATATGAATCTCCTTTTGAAGAAATATGTTTGGAATATGAAATTATTCACCAAACGACCGCCCATTTGTCACCGTAATCTAATGGAATTGCGAAAAGAAAGAATAGAACGTCAAAAGAGATAATGAATGCCTAGTAAATAAGTTCTGGTTTACCCAAAACTTGTGGGGGAAAGCTATGCTTACAGCTAACCGAATACTCAATCAAGTTCCCCATAGCAAAACGCAATCTTTTCCATATGGAAAAAATGGAAAGGAAGAAAACCCAACTTAAAATAGATTAAAGTGTGGGGTGCTTGGCTAAAATGCAATTTCCTAAACCTAAAAAGGATAAAGATCGGATCGAAAATATATTGATTGCGTCTTCATATGATATGCAACAAATAGTAAGGCATATCATTTTCTGGTTCATATATCAGAAAATCCCGACATTCATACTAATACAGTAATCGAATCAGATAATGCTGAATTCTTTGAGAATATTTATCCGTATAAAAAAGAATGTGAGTCGTCTAGTGAAATATCTAAGCAACCTCGAGAAGAAACAAAGGAAAGTACACTTAATGAGGTGAATCCAAGATGTAGTAAACTTCAAAGGGCAACTACTTCCATTGAATCATATTTTCTGACTTTCTTGTTAGAAAATAAGCTTCAAACTTTGAAAGAAATTATGTCTTCCTTAGAAGAAGAAGTCAATAGTGAGATAGAGTCCATATAAATAATCATACTTGGGAATTGGTTGATCTTCCTCCAGGAAATAAACCTATGGATTGTAAGTGGATTTTTAAAAGAAAAATGAAGCTGATGGTGCTATTGACAGATACATGACAAGGTTAGTTGTCAAAGGGTTTAGACAACGAGAAAGTATTGATTACTTTGACACTTACTCACTGGTAACAAGGACTACATCTACTGGGGTGTTAAAACCGTTAGCCACCGTGTATGACCTTGAAATCCATCAGATAGATGTGAAGACAACATTCTTAAATGGAGATTTGGAGGAAGAAATTTATATGGAACAACCTGAAAGGTTCGTAGTTCCAAAAAAAGAAGAGAAGGTGTGTCGACTTGTTAAGTCACTTTACGGACTAAAAGAAGCACCAAACAAAGACATGCGAGATTTGACCAAATAATATTTTGCCAAATGGGTTGGAAATTTATGAGTTTAAACAAATGTGTTTACGTTAAAGAATAGTCCAAATCATGTAGTCATTATTTGATTATATGTGGAAGATATGTTGATTAAATATTTAAAATGCGGGGGCTTTTAGCTTATGCATGACAAAAGCTAATGTTAGACTTTATGTCTATATTATTTAGAAGAGTTAAATGATATACTTTTTGGACCCCACAAATCTTTAGTGGATATTGATATGGTAGTTGGTGAATTCATCAGTTGTTTAGTCTTAAGTGAAGACTAGTTGATGAAACTACTAATTCAAAAGTTGGTCAAGTGCCTTTCTCGAAAGATTATTTTCTTTACTGAAAATTTATATTGTTTAGTTCTTTTATGAAAGGATGTCACTTCGAAGGTTGTGACTTTTCATAGAAAGATACATCTGTACGTCTTTGCATGGACATGACCGTTCACGAATGAATATATTAATACGTTGGTCTATAATGAGGTGAACCAACCGATGAACATGTCCAAAATCAATTGCAGGTTGGATTTGTTTCATGAATGAAGGTGCTATAATATGCATATCATATAGACGTATGAATAAATATCATACAATTGCTTGAAAATGGCGGAGTGATTGCGAAATGTGTTTTATATTAAAAGGTTGTAGCCACAAGTAATGCCAATCATTCAAGTTGTTGTAGTAATATACTATTGCTACATTAAGTGTAATCAATAATTTGATATGCAATTGAAAGTCGAGACGTATTTGTCTATGACATAAGGAAGTTCGCATTAAAATTTCATGACAACGAAACGAGTCTTGAAATATACTCAAATTGCTTTGCACTACAATAAGTATCCCGCGATAATGGAGGGGTATAGTGATGCAAATTAGATCACCGGTTCAACCGATTCTAGATAGTCGGTGGAGGAGCGATGTCTTAGAAATTGTCCAAACAAACGTGCATTGACCGATCTACAGTGGAGGCTGAGTTTATAGGCTTAAACATGGCCGGTGAAGAAGTTGAATAGCTCCTAAATTTTTTGGAAGATATTTCATTTTGGCCCAAAATCATTGGCACATATATGCATATATTGCGATAGTCAAGCGGCAATAGGAAGGGCTAGGAGCATTATCTGTAACAGGAGATCTCGTCATATACGACGAAGCCATAAAACCGTTAGGTAATTATTCTCTAGGAGAATTATCATAATTGACTACGTGAAGTCAAGCGATAATGTGTCGGATCCACTTTCGAAAGGCCTAACTACAGAGGTAGTTGAAAGATCATCGAGGGGAATGAGACTGTGGCCGAAGATAAATCATTGTGGCGGTAACTCTACTTAGAAGACTGGAGATTCAAAGATCTAGGTTCAAGGAGATCAAAGAAAGTCATTAATGGCGGCTCAACATTGTCAAATTTAATTTGTTTTTGGTCCATTCTCGTGATGAGACAATGTTCAGTACCAAGGATAAAGCGTTAAGGCTTTTTAATAGTTTCTAAGTTTGATACATGGTATATCAAATAGTGTATCTACGGGATTATACGTTTGGGAATCACCTATGTAAGTGTGAAGTGTAAGCCGCTTCAAGGAGAATTTAGTAAGGCCAGTTCTTTATGCACTTATAAACCAGGCGGTTGTCACGACCCAAATTCCATTATTGGTCGTGATGGCGCCCAACGCCGTTGTTAGGCAAGCCAACTCTAATCAACTAGTGAGTTCTCATTTATTTTACCAAACAATCCCAACATGTTCTTGACTTAAATTTAAAACAAGTGATAATTAATAATTCATAATAATAGATATACAACCCAAAAATGATAGTCTACCAATGTGTGTTCCAGGAACTAGTGTCACAAGTACTAGGGCAACTAGTAGAATGTACAAAAGAACATAACTACCCTACTACCTGGGACAGGATAGACAGTATAACAAAAGAAGAAGAGACTCCGGCATGCTGCTGAATGGCTCAGAAGGGGTAGCTCACCGTGAAGTCTCGATCAAGTATCAGGGGTGTGCGCCGGCTGGATAGCCAGATGCACCAACCTCAGATCCTGTATAGTTAAGTACAGAAGCGTAGTATGAGTACATAAATAATATTTACCCAGTAAGTATCCCGCCTAACCTTGAAAAAGTAGTGACGATGGGTCGACTTGATACTTACTAGGGTCGACAATAATCATATCTAAGTGTTACACTAAGCATAGATAGCAGGCATAATAATAACGGTTCAAGATCATGGAGAAATAAGATATTCTTTCATAATTAACATGTCAAGCTTATTCATGTCATGCAACACTTAAATTTCAAACATTTAAGCAGTGTAATTCATGGGAGAATCCCAAACATATAACATGCGCACATAATGCCAAGGTCGTACGGCCCATTCCAACATAATATTTAAACCGTGCACTGCCAGAGGGTCAAATGGCGCGAATCATAGATGCATCTATTTACTACCGAGGCGATCGACCCGATCCACAAATAGCAATTTATTATCAAGTAAGCACACATTTCTCATTTACAGTCAAATAATTCATACAAGGTCTTAAGTAAGTGGGTATAACCGTCTATATTTGTTTACCAATATCTAGCATGTCCTAAGTGATCTCAATAGTAAGCAAAGACTCAAGCATTTGCGAGTATAGCATGATACGGGTCCTAAATTACCTGGATAATTAGCATAATAGTTGCTACGTACGGACTCTTGTCACCACGTACGCACGTAGCCCCCACAAATAGTCACATACACTTATTTAATTCACCTATGGGGTTAATTTCCCCATACAAGGTTAGAAAGGAGACCTACCTCGTCTCAAAGCCTATATCCCGATTCAAGAATGTGCTCAAAACCCTCAATTCGGAGCCGAGCGATCCAAAGCTAATCACACGGGGTAAGACTAGTCAATACAAGCTCAAGAGTTCATGTTCTAACTATTAAAGTAATTTCCCAATTGTTTACAGTGAAAATGGTAATAACAATTAGATTTGACTTTGTGGTTCAAAAAATACGTGATTTGTTTTTATGCTAGTTGTTAAGCAACAGATGCTAAGTAGGAGACTAAAAATAAGATAAGATCTTGAAGATAGTATGTTCAAGTAAACCGAGTGGATGAGAATCGGGGCCTCGAGCCTGGTTATCCGGGGCCTCGAGGTCGAACTCAATGCTAGGCTATGGGTACTCGATAAAGGACTAACAGCTTTGAGAGCTTTGATGAAGGCTCTTTATGACCAGTAATGAACGACAAATGAAGAACAATTAATAGCACACAATAAATGTAGGCAATAAAAATAAGTAGTGAAATCAAGAGAATATGTTTAAGTTAGAGAGCAGAGAATGTTCTTGTATTGAATGTTGTGAGTAATGTTGTATATCTTTACAAAATGACAAGGATCCCCTTTATATAAGAAAGAATATCTCAACATGGTACATGAGTAATTATTACAAAGAAATATAGCTGGCACAGCTATTTACTAGTCTGGTACAGACTAACGTTTCTCTTGCAGGTGTTGTCACTTCTGATCACGTGTCTTGGGAACTTCCCGCTCTCTCATGATAATCATCGATTTATACTTCCTCAAGATCGAACGTTATCTTAATCTTAACCATTTATAGTCCCCGCATTTCATAGAGTGAAACGATATGAAACGATCCCGAACTCTTACCCATTCAGTGCCTTTACCGCGACGGTGGTCACGCCCTATCAAGCGATTGATACGACAGAATGAGGTGTCCAAAGGTCGCGTCCACACAGACCTTAAAAGCCTTTGAATTAATTGCAGTGGTTAGCTATCCTCTGGTCCGCTCCAACGTGCACGTCAGACCTCTACAAATACTTCTTCTTTCGCTCCTTATTTTCCACTGCACCGTCAATCCCTTAAGAGAGTTTTTCTTACCTCTCTTGCGTTCTCCTCTAAAACGCAAATTTCTTTTCTCCCATAAGACCTTCTAACAATAATGGAGAAAGCTTCCACCCCTGTTCCTTAGGAAGGCATGCCCTCTTCTTCCTCGTGCTCGTTTAAGGGTAAGGCAATGATGCCTCCTCGTGTCGGGGAATGTGTCCTAGGAGCCTTTGAAACAACTTCCGACATTAAGATCGAAAAACCTTCTTCGAGGCCGAGACGATGTGAGCCTGTGACCCAATATGTTAGTTTAATAACAGATATTGAAAAGGTAAAGGCCAATTGCCGCTGGGGGGACACAGTGCTTGTGGAGATTCCTTCTCGAGGAGAGGATATAACGATGTATAAGGCCGGCTTTCTCAGTGTGTATACTTATCCGTTCACTCTTGGACCGGTGGAACCATCCTCACCTTCAATAGACCTCGTGATCCTCGACTTCTGCACACGGTATCAAGTAACCCTTGGCCAAATTCATCCTTCGTTCTGGCATATTGTTTACATGACCAGATATTATGCGAATATGATTAAGGGGATGCCTTTCACCCTCGACTACTTGGTCAGAATGTACAGCACCCGACTTTTCCGTAGGGGCCAGATTAAGCTCCACAATCGAGCCTCGAGGGCCCTTTTTGCTTGTACCGTCGAGGTTAGGAACGGAGGGTGGATTAGCCGCTTTATCCGCGTTAGGACCTCAGACCTAATTCCAGCGGAGAGGATGCCATTCCCCGAGATGTAGAACATGAATCATAATTAGATATAATAGTTAAATATTCTCTTGCTTCTCTCCGGGTACATCTTCTTACGAGCTGACTTCTTCTGCTGATGCAGCTGTCGCCATGTATCCTAATGCTGTTAAGGACCTCTCAGGCTGGGTGAAACAGCTGGATTCAATTCGCCCATACGTTGAGCGCGTGTGGCGCGATCTGTCCCAGGCTCGATGGGAAACCGCGGACCATGGTGAGCCTTTACTTGTATTGTAATTGTGTTTCTTAACAGAACTACTGCTGGTAGCATCCTCACTCCCTATGTTTATATTTTGTGTTTGCGTAGGTCTGGGGAAGGTTCCTCTTATGAGGGAAGAACAGCTTGGTGAAGCGGATACCCCGAGACCCGATGAAGAGAAGAAAAGATGGAGGGAATCGTCGACTGAGTCTCCGAAATCCAAGAAAGCCAGAGTGGGGGAACCTAAGGCTGATTCAGCAGCCTTAACTCGAGGAGTATCGGGGAGTCCCTGAGCTGAAGGCGAGGAAAAAAATGATTCCTCGATAGCATCCGAGGGAGGGGAAAACCTGATCGCTCTTTATACCGCAGAGACAGTGGCTTCCAAGTCGGAACTTGGTGTTGTCGTTGTCCAACCTCGGGTTGGAGAGGCCTTCGAGGATGTAACGGGTAATGCCCTTGGGCCGGTGGGCGGCCAAAATATTCCTCAAGCTAAGGCGCATTTGGTAGGCGGTCCGGAGGAAACCAGTTCTGAAACTCATCAGAAACAAGAGACGGCCCTGACAGATCCCGTCGGTGTTATTGACGTCAGCGGTTCTCCTCCGGGGTCGACTTTACCTCCTAAGGAAATGCAGGATGCCCAAAATGAAGATCCTTCCAATGTGGCGGTGCCCATCAGAGATAAGGATGTGTTTGAAAGGCCTTTAGCTGCTCGAGAAAATCCCTGAGCTTGATGCCTCACTCATTTTCAAAGAGATGGACAGGCTCTGTGAGCAGGTAATTTTTGTAAATTCTGCTTGTCATCCTGATCTCTGTTTTTCTAACTTGCCTTTTCTATGGTTCCAGGCCAGGTCGCTTTATAATCAAACCTTCGCCTGGTTTCAAGTTGAGGTGACCCGCTATGAGCATGAGAAGACCCATCTCGCTGTGCAGGTTATGTAGTTTCCACTTGTTTTAATCTGGATGTTTACCAGATCTCATCGTTCTGACATCTTTGATTTGATTTACGCAGTTTGAGAAGAAAGATGCCCTAATGTGGGAGGAGCTCCGAGCCAGAGACTCCGAAATTCCCGAACTCAAACGACACGTTAGTAAGATAGCTTCCGAGAGGGATACCCTCCAGGGAAAGATGGCCTTAGTCGGGCATCAACTTTGCGATGCGAGGGCGGAGGGTAGTAAGTATAGAGGTCTTCACACTGAGTTGGTTGCTGTGATATCCAGGATCAAAGCTGAAGCCGAGGCGCTCATATCCTTACACAAAGAGGATGTTGCTGTTATAAATGCTCAAGCTAGAAGAGTGCCCGAAGAGACCGAACTGAAATTGACTTGAGCCGCAGAACATGCTCGGTTGGAATCTCGGAGGCGGGCTCTCGAGGATATGTATACGGGGGGCATTAATCTGTCTTTCGAGCTCGAGAGAGTGAAGGCCCTAGAGGAGAAAGTTGCTGCCCTGCTTGCTTCTGAATGTGTGTCGAACAGTGGCTCTGGAGATGATGAGGATGAAGGAGGAATCCCCGCAGGAAAAGAGGCCGCTGAGGACCCTAGGATCGTAGTCGGAACCGTTGGGACACAACTTTCGAGGGAGCCGTTGAAGGCATAGACCTGATGGTAGATTAGGGTTTTATTTGATCCCTCCATTGTAAAGGGCTTTATAGGCCTTGTAAAATATACCCTTGAGAGCAATACTTATATATATATATATATATATATATATATATATATATATATATATATATATATATATATATATATATATATATATATATAT
>NC_031991.1:67472554-67521339 GCF_001879085.1 Nicotiana attenuata
CTGTTGCCGAGCGATTCATATATATATATATATATATATATATATATATATATATATAGAATCACTTCTTGTTTTTCTTCGGCTTTTTAAGAATAATCTACGATGTCTTTTGATAATTGGTCCGAGATTTTTGGATTTCGGGTTAGACCCTTGGGTTTTTGCTGTTGCCGAGCGATTCGTAATGGTCTAAGGTCGACCGTTCAGGGCTCAGTCCCCGAGTCGGGTTCTCGACTCGGGTTACCGACCTTTAGGTCTAGAAACCAGTCCTGAGATTTTTTTGGGCCGGCTGTTGGGTTGTTGTGACTTTAAATCGGCCCTGAGGCTCATTAGGCTGGCCCGTAGGCTTTTACGCATAGGGTCGGTACGACCTTTAATTTTGAGCTGGCGACAGTGGCTCTTACGCCTTTGCCCTTAGGCATATTTAGTTAACTGTTTTGGGCTCAGTCTTCGAGTCGAATTTCGACTCAAGCTTATTGACCCTTGAGTTTTTGAATTTTAAGCTGGCCCTTAGGCTTTTACGCATTGGGTCGGCACGACCTTTATTATGGGCTGGCAATAGTGGCTCTTACGCATTGGGTCGGTACGACCTCTTAGTGTAGGCTGGTGGTAGTGGCTCCTACGCATCGGGTCGGTATGACCTCTTAGTGTAGGCTGGCGACAGTGGATCTTACGCATCGGGTCTGTACAACCTCTTAGTGTTGGCTGGAGACAGCGCATCGGGTCGGTACGACCTCTTAGTGTAGGCTTTATCTTTCCCTCGTTAAAGACTTTTGAAGTTTTATGTTCGCCCGACTCTTCGACGGTTCGATAAGAACCTCAATTGTGAGCCATTTATATGGCGATAGATGAGCACCTCGGGAGGTTTTGCTAGATGGATAAATGATTTCGAAGCCTGTAGTTTAGAGTTGATATGATCGAAGCTCTTTCGCTTAAGTCGAGGGTAGCTTGATTAACCGGTTCTTTTCAAAGTTTTTTCGAAGTGATTGAAGGCCTGTGATTTTATAGCTACGGTCGGGCGTCCCCGAGTCGCGTTAATTTTGTTGGTACAGCCTTGTGACCGTAGTCATTTGTATTTGGTCGTAGCCTTTTAGTCCCCGAGTGAAGTAATTTCGAGGGTACGCCTTTTTAGGGGTCGTACAAGTTCGGATATATAGCCTTAACTTTTAAGATCGGGATTATGCCTTTTGTAAGGTCTTACAAATTTTAACATGCCTTGCTGGAGGTCTTACAGATTTGGTTACTTGGTACAAGTATGATTCATGCCTTGCTTGAGGTCTTACAGATTTGGTTACTTGGTACAAGTATAATTCACTCCTTGCTCGAGGTCTTACAGATTTGGTTACTTTGTACAAGCATAATTCACGCCTTGCTTGAGGTCTTACAATTTTGGTGTTGCCTTATAATGGTCTTATATTGTTGATAATGCCTCTTGGAGGTCTTACATTTTCTAGTATTGCCGCATGGAGGGCTTCCGGGCTCGAGGTCGCCCGCTTGGGTTCTTACAGCCACGAGTTTCTGATAGTTTGATGGGGTGATAATCAACGTCAGTCCCCGAGACGTCAAAGTTTCTTCGGCTCTGGAGCCATTCTTTGTAAACTAGATGCTACCTCATTGAGGGCTTACGAGTTTGAAGTTTACGACCCGAAGGTCGTATGGCCTCGAGTTTTTGGCGTCAGTCCCCGAGTATTCGAGAAATTTTTCTGGCTCTAAAGTCGTTTCTTGTAAAAGTAGCAGGTTTCTTTGAAGCGCAAAATGTATTGATGGAAAAATATTTCTTGATTACTTGGCACAACTATACATGTTTTCGTTGCCAAGGGTTCAATTTATTCTCTGCGGACACGGTTCATTCGACTGTTTGGCCCGATACATCATTTTCCTATTGAGACCCTTTTTGGCTTATCTCAACTTCTTCGAGGGGGTGATCTCCCGGGGGATATCCCCCAGCATTCGAGGTTGATTGAAGAGAAGCCTTAATACTTGTTAAGTTTTCCTTAGGTAGCACATATTTGTTTCCTCGCTAAAAACCTTGTCGGGAAAACCCGTCTTGGGATAAAATCCGGTCGAAGGAAAAGAGTGCAACGCATGCTTTAAAACCTAAGGTCTTCAAGCTGGAGATGCTTTGGCGTCTTTCATCGAACAAATTAGCAATAGTAGCGTCTGGGCATTGATATGTTCCAATTGCTCGAAAGTTGTTCGCCTTCTATGGTACCGAGCTTGTAGGATCCTTTGCCGACCACCCCAAGGATGCAGTACGGTCCTTCCCTATTCTGGCCTAGCTTTCCTTCATTAGGGTTTCGAGTGTTCAGGGTGACTTTCCTTAGGACCAAGTCCCCGACTCCGAAATGTCGGAGATTTGTTCTCCTGTTATAGTACCTTTCGATCCTTTGTTTTTGGGCGGCCATTCGGACCAGCGAAGCTTCTCGCTTTTCATCCAATAGCTCGAGAGCCGCAGTCATGCCTTCTCTGTTTGAGCTTTCGGTAGCGTATAGGACCCTGGCGCTTGGTTCCCCAACCTCGACCGGTATCAAAGCCTCGGCGCCATATACCAGAGAGAAAGGCGTTTCTCCTGTGCTTGATTTTGGAGTTGTTCGATATGCCCATAGTACTTCGGGTAATATTTCTTTCCATTTTCCCTTTGCACTTTCTAACTTTTTCTTCAAGTTTTGAATGATGGTCTTGTTTGTGGACTCAGCCTGGCCGTTTGCGCATGGGTGGTAGGGTGTAGACAAGATTCTTTTGATTTTATGATCCTCGAGGAACTGTGTTACTTTTCTTCCAATGAACTGCTTCCCGTTATCACATGTTATCTCGGAAGGAATTCCGAATCAGCACATGATGTGGTCCCAAATGAAGCTAATGACTTCTTTTTCTCTTATCTTTTCGAAGGCCTGCGCTTCCACCCATTTTGAGAAGTAGTCAGTCATAAATAAAATAAATCGTGCTTTACCTGGTGCTCGGTAGAGGTCCTACGATGTCCATTCCCCACTTCATGAATGGCCACGGCGACAAGACTGAATGTAGTTGTTCACCGGGTTGGTGAATCATTGGGACAAATCTCTGGCATTAATCGCACTTACGGACGAATTCTTTGGTATCTTTCTCCATGTTGTCCCAATAGTAGCCTGCTCTGATTATTTTTCAAATTAGGGAATCGACATCAGAGTGATTTCCGCACGTTCCCTCGTGAATTTCTCGGAGCACATAATTTGTGTCTCCCGGCCCCAGATACACTGCTAGAGGCCCATCAAAGGTTCTCCTGTACAGAGTTCCGTTTTCGTCGAGCGAGAATCGGGATGCTTTGGTTCGTAGAGCCCTCAATTCCTTTGGGTCCGCGGGTAGCTTCCCACTTTTCAAGTAATCGATATATTTGTTTCTCCTATCCCACATTAGGCTGGTGGAGTTGATCTCGGCGTGGCCTTCCTCGACTACTGATTTGGATAGCTGAATGACAGCCCCGGGAAGTAAGTCATCTTCCTCGACAAATGTCCCCAGGTTTTCAAGGGCATCGACTTCGCTATTCTGCCCTCGAGGTATGTGGACCAGGGTCCATTCTTTGAAGCGGTGCAATGTGACTTGAATTTTGTCTAGGTATCTTTGCATCCTGTCTTCTCGAACCTCGAAGCTCCCATTTACCTGATTTACTACCAGAAGGGAATCACATTTTGCTTCGATGACCTCTGCTCCTAGGCCTTTGGCCAATCCTGCAATCATAGCCTCATACTCGGCTTCGTTGTTAGTCAATTTCATAGTTTTTATAGATTACCTAATTATGCCGCCCGTAGGCGGCTTCAAGACTATAACGAGTCCGGACCCTTTCACGTTCGAGGCGCCGTCGGTGAACAAGGTCCATACCCCCGAAGATGTGCCCGTTTTCAGTAGAAGTTCTTTCTCTACCTCGGGCACGAGGGCAGGTGTGAAGTGGGCTACAAAATCCGCCAGAATTTGGGACTTGATAGCCGTACGGGGCTGGTATTCGATATCGTACCCCCTAAGTTCGATTGCCCATTTGGCCAGTCGGCCTGACAGATCGGGCTTATGCAATATGCTTCGGAGAGGATACGTTGTTAAAGCACAAATACGATGGCATTGAAAGTAAGGTTTTAACTTTCGAGACGCACTTATTAATGCAAGAGCTAACTTTTCCAGGTGCGGATACCAGGTTTCGGCATCTCCTAGGGTCCGACTTACATAATAGACAGGGAATTGCGTACCTTGCTCTTCTCAAACCAGTACACCGCTACCTCGGACACGGCCAGGTTCAATATAGTGTTTCATCCTCCTTTTGGGTGTAGAGTAAAGGTGGGTTCGTCAGGTATCGCTTCAACTCCTCTAAAGCACGCTAGCATTTTGGAGTTCATTCGAAGCTATTTTTCTTTTTGAGCAGGGAGAAGAAATGATGACTCCTGTCCGACGACCTTGATATGAATCGGCCCAAAGCCGCTATTCGCCCAGTCAGTCGTTGTACGGCCTTTACATTGTTCACCGCCGTAATCTCTTCGATGGCTTTGATTTTATCAGGATTGATCTCAATTCCTCTGTTTGACACCATGAAGCCTAAGAACTTGCCCGAGCCCACTCCTAAGGCACATTTCTCGGGATTGAGTTTCATGTTGTAACTTCTGAGGATGTCGAATGTCTCCTGCAAATGAGTTAAATGGTCCTCTACGCGTAGGGACTTAACTAACATATCATCAATGTAAACTTCCATGGAATTGCCTATTTGGCTTTCGAACATCTTATTAACTAGGCGCTGGTATGTGACTCCCGTATTTTTTAGCCCGAAGGGCATCACATTATAGCAGTGCGTACCGTATTTCGTGATGAACGAAGTTTTTTCCCTATCCTCGGGGTTCATTTGAATTTGATTATACCCCGAGTAGGCATCGAGGAAGGTGAGGATCTCGTGGTCGGCCGTAGCATCGATCAAGCGATCGATATTGGGCAACGGGAATGAATCTTTAGGGCATGCTCTATTCAAGTCTTTATAGTCTACGCACATTCTTAACTTATTCCCCTTTTTGGGAACTACCACCCCCGGAGTGGTGGAATGATAAACGTGAGTGTCGCCACTTTCTCTATTCTCCTCCCCTTTTCTGTCGTTTCTTCTTTATTCCCCTTAGTGTTTGTTTACCTCTTTTTTTGCAGCTATGGGACGCCCACCTCGCCCTATTGCAGGAATAAGGGATTGGGTAGCTCATTTTCTCTCTCATGCAGTGGAGACTCGAGACTGAGCTGCTTTCGTAAAGCGTTTTGGGCCGAGAGTCTCGTCTGGTAAGTGTTTCCCCTTATATCACTCATTGGTTATGTGTCATTGTATGTTGTTACAACTTCTTTCTTTTTGATAACAGGTCGAGGAGCTTCTAGGCTAGGGCTCCAGTCCCTACATTTCGACAGGCCGTTGCTGCTGCAAGGATGCAGTTTATACTGGCTGAGTCCATTCGGGAGGTTCGGACTCAAACGATACAGACAGGAGATCCTTCTCGTGAGATGGTCGTGAGGGAAGAGACCTCTTTCGTGTCGGTCCATCACCCCGCAGACGAATCCTCTAATAGGGATGAGTCATTTTTGAGAAAAAGGAGGAGAGTAGAGCTCGGGGAAGAGGTGGTCGTGGACGCTGGTAGGAGTAAGACGGGCGCTTGGCAGGCGCCACCTGTTCCCTCATTTATGGCCGACGCTATTGCGGCGGGAAGGTCTCCTCAAACGGATGGGGTGTACCTAAGAGGTGGTTCCGTGCGTTCCGCCGAGGGTGGTGCATCTTCTAACATCGGAGGGGGCCTTCGAGTCGAAGGCGACGGCTCAGGCTCGAATGTCGACCCGGCAGATGTTCGTGAATTTTTAGAGTGCCATACTCATGTGGAGGTTAGGATGGAGGGCTCTGATCGGCATATCGTTGTCCCTGGGGATTATAACATGTTGTCGAACTGCGATCAGGTGGCGTCTGTCCTAACCCCTTTAAGTGCCGCCCCCGAGAGCGAGGCTCTTAGAGCGATGAACGACATGGAACTATCCCGGAACGTTGCTGGCATGGCCTTGCGGGTAGATAACTTTCTCTTCCATTTGGTTGTTGGGTTCGTGCTATTATTTTTTTTTGTCTATCTTTTGTTTTGACTTTTTCTTGTTGTGCCAGACCCTTATCATAGAGATCGAACGTGAGCGCCGGGAAAGGAAGAGGACGGCCGTCTATGAGATGTTCTCCAAATATCAGGAGTATCGCACCAAGCATCGTGCGATGGCCGACATCTATCATCAGGACCCCGAGTTCCAACTGTTCCGTGAACGGCTTAAATAAAGTGAGGACCAATTGGCACGCAAGGTCGAGGAGCTGCGAGAGCGAGACGAAGATCTCATGAAGGTCGTTGCCCGTAATAGCAAACTCGAAGCGTCCCTCAAGGCTAAGGAAGAAGAGCTTGAATTGAGCAGGGGGTGATGGCTGAGAACACCGATCTACAAGCTAGGGTAGCCAGCCTGACCACTGAATTGGGTGTGAAGGCGGCTGAGATCGACGGTCTTAAGAGCGAGCTGAGCATGAGCGCTGATAGATTGGCGACCGTCATTTCCGAAGCGGCAGTGGTGGAAGATACCCTTCACGTCTATAGGTTGGAGCGGACCAAGGAGGAAGAAGCATCTGCGCTCAAGGTGGCGAGACTTGAAGGACGTGTCAAGGAGTTGGAGGCAGAGCTGCCTATATTGACCGGGCAGGTGGTGTCGCTGAGAGCGGAAGACGTGCGCCGGGACTCGCAGCCTTCTATGTCTCGTGCTTCAGCCAGCCTTGGCATACCTCGTCGTTTGTATGAGTTGTGGCTTCATGCCGAGGCTAAGCTCGATGTTTATAAGGCCTTTCATGCTGAGGGGAGGGAGTCTTAAGCAGAGCTTCAGGGCGTGCATGCCGAAGCTTGTGCAGCTCGTGAGGCATGCGGGTATGATCCTCTTACGCCCGACGGGGACGATATCAATTCCGATAATGCAAACCGTCTTGCTTCAGACTCTTGTTATGAAGATGCGTATCAACCCGGCGGTGATCTGTAATATTTTGGTTTGTACTTACTTTTGTTGTAGGATTTTGTAGGGGCGTACTTGAGCCCGTTGTAAAGGTAGGTGTAAGTAATATTTTATTGTGATGAGGGAATTGTTTTGTTGATTTTGTGATGATCTTTGCTTCATTTATGGTATCCTGGTACTTGTCGAATTATTAAGTTGATTTTGCTTCGGGTGAGGTCGGACCTTTGCTCTTTTGGCGATGGCCTTAGCTCTTGGGATGTTACTTTCGAGATAGCGTCGAAGTGGGATCCCGTCGTAGTTCGAGTGAAGTCAAACTCGTTTTTCGTCGATGGCCTTGGCCATTAGGATGTTACTTTCTATCTGGCGTCGAAGTAGGATCCCGTTGTGGTTCGAGTGAAGTCGAACTCGTTTTTCCGTCGATGGCCTTGGCCATTGGGATGTCACTTTCGATCTAGCGTCGAAGTAGGATCCCGTCGTGGTTCGAGTGAAGTCGAACTCGTTTTTTCATCGATGGCCTTGGCCATTGGGATGTTACTTTCGATCTAGCGTCGAAGTAGGATCCCGTCGTAGTTCGAGTGAAGTCGAACTCATTTTTCGTCAATGTCCTTGGCCATTGGGATGTTACTTTCGATCTAGCGTCAAAGTAGGATCCCGTCGTAGTTCGAGTGAAGTCGAACTCGTTTTTCGTCGATGGCCTTAGCCCTTGGGATTTTACTTTCGTATATTGGAGATTTGATTACAAGTCGAACTCATGCTTTTGTCATTGGCCTTGGCCATTGCAATTTTCATTCGTACATTGGAGATTTTGATTGCATTTCCGTAGAAAGTACATGTCGACTTTGCGAATACTGTGAATACAGTGGCTATTTATGCCTAGTCCCTTCATTACTTGGCCTGGAGATCCTGTCACCGGGCGGGGTAATGAATAATACTTCGAGCCTCGAGGCGTCTCCTTTGCTGCCTCATTAAAAACCTCACTGAGAAAACCCGATTGGGACAAAATCCGGATGAGGGAAAAAGAGTACAGCTTAGACGGCACCTCTTTTAAGAAGTGGAAGTATTTGAGGTGGGCGATGTTCCAATTATTTTGTTGTAGCTTTCCTTCCATTGTCTCCAACTGGAATGCTCCCTTGTTTGTTGCGGCTGTGATTTTGTGTGGCCCGTCCCAATTTGCTCCTAGTTTTCCTTCATTGGGGTCTTTCGCTACCTGGGATTTAGCTTTGAGGACGTAGTCTCCGACCTTGAGAGGTCGTATTTTGGCCTTCTTGTTATAGTACCTTTCCGCTTGTTGCTTTTGGGCTACCATTCTTACGTGAGCCATATCTCTTCGCTCCTCGACTTCATCCAGGTCTTGTAACCTGCTTTCGTCATTACTTGGTCCGCTCTCATTAGAGTATCTTAGACTGGGCTCTCCGAATTCGACGGGTATGACCGCGTCCGTCCCGTAGACTAATGAATATGGTGTCTCGCCTGTGCTAGTTTTTGGCGTGGTGCGATATGCCCATAGTACTTCCGGCAGTAGTTCGGTCCATAGCCCTTTGGCGTCCTCGAGCTTCTTTTTCAGTATATTCAGAATCATTTTGTTGGATGATTCGGCTTGGCCATTGCCGGGGGGATGGTAGGGTGTGGAGAGTATTCGTTTGATGTGCCATTTCTCGAAAAACTCGATTGTTTTCTTTCCAACGAACTGGGGCCCATTATCGCAGCTGATTTCTTTGGGAATGCCGAAGCGGCATATTATATTTTTCCATATAAACGCGATAACTTCTTGCTCACGTATTTGAGTGTATGCACCTGCTTTCACCCATTTAGAAAAATAGTCAGTTAAAACTAAGAGAAAACGTACTTTACCTCGTCCTGCGGGGAGGGGTCCGACAATATCCATCCCCCACTTTATGAATGGCCATGGCGAAATGACGGAATGTAAGAGTTCTCCTGCTTGGTGTATTATTGGGGCGTATTTTTGACATTTTTCACACCTTTTGACGTAATCTGAAGCCTCTTTTTTCATGGTGGGCCAGTAGTACCCTGCACGGATGAGGCATCGGACTAGGGCGTGGTTTCCTGTATGGGCGCCGCAGTGGCCCTCGTGTACTTCTTCTAGTACTCGCCTTGTCTGATTTGTCCCAAGACATTTGGCCGGGGGGCTGCCGAACGTTCTTTTGTAAAGATCATGGTTCATGAGGTTGTATCTGGCCGCTTGTATTTAGAGTTTTTTAGCTTCTTTCCTGTCTTGTGGGAGCGTCCCTTCCTGCAAATATGTTACGATATTGTTGCTCCAGTCCCAAGTTAAGTTTACAGAATGTACCTCGACTTGGTCTATTGAGGAGTGGAGGAGGGTGACTACGTTTTCCTTGTTTATATTTCTGGTAGCTGCTGCTAGTTTGGCAAGACCGTCTGCTTCGATGTTCTGCGCCCTAGGTATCTGGTCGAGGCGGCATTCGTCGAATTCTTGTAGCAGTTTGTGAATTTCTGACTAGTATCTTTGTAATCTTTGTTCTTTGATTTGGAAAGTCCCAGTGACTTGGTTCACCACGAGTTGAGAGTCGCAATCGAGTACGAGCCGCCGAGCGCCATATTCGAGGGCTAACTTTAATCCTGCAATCACAGCTTCATACTCGGCCTCGTTGTTAGTCATTTAGGGGCACCGTATGGACTGGCAAATTACTTCGCCCGTAGGGACTTCGAGGTCGAGTCCCAGTCCCGATCTTGAGGCATTAGATGCACCGTCGGTGTAGAGGACCCAGAGGTCAGGGTGTGAGGAAGCACGGAGCGCTTCCTGCTCTACTTCAGGCAATATTTCTGCGCTGAAGTCGGCGACGAAATCAGCGAGCACTTGCGACTTTATAGCGGTTCACGGTTGGTAGGTTATATCGTGCTCGCTTAATTCTATGGCCCATTTGGCCAACCTGCCCGATAGTTCGGGTTTGTGTAGGATGCCCCTGAGGGAGAAGGTCGTCACCACTTTTATGGGGTGACATTGAAAATATGGTCTGAGCTTCCGTAAAGCTATGACTAATGCAAGGGCTAATTTCTCAAGGTGGGGGTACCTTGTTTCTGCATCGACTAAGGTTTTGCTGATATAATAAATTGGAGATTACGTACCTTCGTTCTCACGTACCAGGACCGCACTTACCGCGACTTCGGAGACTGCTAGGCACACCAGGAGGCACTCGCCCGGATCTGTTTTGGCGAGTAATGGTGGTGAGGACAGGTACGCTTTCAGTTTTCTTAAGGCGTCAACACATTCGGCAGTCCATTGCAGCCTATTGTCTTTCCTTAATACATTAAAGATTCAAACCAACACTGAGAAAGCTCAATAAATAAAGAGCATTTTAGTGGAATGGCTTATGGCACCTGTCCGATGACCGCGAGATGAACCTCGACAGGGCAGCTATTCTCCTTGTCAACTTTTATACCTGCTTTTTGCTGGTCAGTATCTCTGGTATTCCTTCCATGGCCTTGATCTGATCCGGGTTGACCTCAATGCCCCTTTGCGATACCAAGAAGCCAAGAAATTTTCCTGAGGTTACGCCAAAGGCGCACTTTTCGGGATTTAATTTCATCCCATATCGTCTCAATATTTTGAAGGCTTCTTTCAGATGATCAATGTGGTCCTCCTTCCTTTTTGACTTCACCAACATGTCACCGATATAGACCTCCATAGTCTTTCCGAGTTGTTCTTTGAACATTTTGGTGACTAACCTTTGATACGTTGCCCCTGCGTTTTTGAGTCCGAACGGCATAACTTTGTAGCAGTATGTCCCTTGGTGAGTGATGAAGGTGGTCTTTTCTTGGTCTTCGTCTGCCATTAGAATTTGGTTGTAGCCAGAATAGGCATCCAAGAAGCTCAATAGTTCGTGCCCTGTCGTTGAATCGATGAGTTGGTCGATATGTGGCAACGGAAAAGAATCCTTTGGGCATGCTTTGTTTAGGTCGATGAAATCGACACACATCCGCCACTTCCCGTTCTTCTTTTTTACCATGACCACATTGGCGACCCACTGGGGATACTTTGACTCTCGGATGGAGCCGTTAGCGAGCAACTTATCAACTTCTTCGCTGACTGCATCGTTAATCGTTGTGTTGAACTTCCTCCTCATTTGTCGCACTGGCGGGTAAAGACGGTCGACATTCAGCCTGTGCGTGGCGATATCCTTTGGGATTCCTGGCATATCTGAGTGGGAAAAGGCAAATAAATCGGCATTGTTAGTTAAGAACTCATGAAATTTACCTGGCTCTGAGAGGTTATGTCCGATATAAGCTTTTTTCGTGTTGTCGGTACTGTCTAGCTGAACGGGATCGAGATCTTCTATGGTTGCCTTGCAAGCTTCTACGACATCTGGGTCTTTGATGGCCTCTATCTGTATATCGGGTTTGGTTCCCGATATGGCTGATTACTATGCTTTTGCACTTGCCCCCTTTAGTTGTTGGGTATGTGTGCAATCTTGGGCGATTCGATAGCATTCTTGGGCGGTGCGTGGTTCGCCTCGGATGGTAAATATCCCCCACGGGGTGGGAAATTTAACCACTTGGTAGAAAATTGACGGGACGACTCGCATGGCGTGTATCCATGGGCGCCCCATGATAGCGTTGTAGGCTGTTTCTTGGTTCATGACGTGAAACTTTGTTTCCAGGGTGACCCCTACTGCTAGAACGGGCAACATTATTTCTCCCGAGGTCCGTTCCACTGCATTGTTAAAACCCGTTAGTGTTATGCAACGCGGTACTATCTTATCCTCGAGTCTCATCTGTGAGAGGACCCGTGGATGGATAATACACGCGCCGCTTCCATCATCCACCATTATTCTTTTTACATTGGTATCAGCAATACGTAAAGTTATAACTAAAGCATCATAGTGAGGGAAAGACAAACCGTTGGTATTCGACTTATCGAAGATGATACTATCTTCGAGGTCGTCATACCGTTCATGGGCGATTGTTCGCTTGAGTTTGTGTGTGGTGGTGAATTTCACATGGTTGATTACCTTATCGTTGCCACCACCAATGATCATTTGTATGGTACGGGCTGGTGAAGGTGGTTTTGGTGGTCCTTGAGGTTGATCGCGTCCACGAGCGAAGTTGGTTCGTCCTCGTTCGCTCAGTAGTTCTTTTAGGTGCCCCTGGTTTAACATTCTTACCACTTCCTGTCGCAGACCTATGCAGTCTTCGATCTTGTGTCCCCTTTCCTGGTGGAATTCACACAGAATGTTCGATCTCCGGGTGCTTGGATCTGACTTCATCTTTTGCGGCCACTGCACCTTTGTGCCTAGCTTTTCTAGTGCGTATACTATTTCTGAAGGAGAAATGCAAAAGTTATGAGCAGAAAGCAATGGAGGCGTACCTCTTTCATTTCGGTATGGCCCGGTATGTCGGGACGTGATGTCTGCTTGTCGTGGTGGGGGCGGGATGGATGCCCGGATGTAAGGCTGATGCCTTTCTCGATTGAAACGGGATAGTTGATCCCTTCGACCATCGTTGTGGTGCTCTTTCCTTGTTTCGGTCTGGACCGATGTTAGTCGTTGGAGCGGCCCATTTAAGTCTTCCTCATCTACTCTTACTTCAGCGCAATAGGCATTATGGATTTCTTCCCACGTGGTGGGAGGGTATTTCATGAGTCTGCTTAGCAATTTCTTGGTTGCTTTCGACCCGCTTCTGTATAACCCATTTAGGAAGGCTGCTACCGCCATTCCCTCCGAAATGTTTGGTAGGCTCATTCTTACCCTGTTGAATCGGGCTAGGAAGTCCCGAAGTCCTTCGCCCGTCGTTTGCCTAACGGCGAAGATGTCATTTACCCTGGCTTTCGCCTTTTTCGCTCCCGCGTGAGCGGTAACGAACTTGGCTGCCATTTCTTCGAATATCGATATTGACCGCGCTGGCAGTTGGGAATACCATGTCAACGCTCCCCTCTGTCAGAGTTTCGCTGAATTTTTTCAATAGTACCGAGGGAACTTGTTCTTTCGACAGATTGTTGCCTTTTACCGCGGTGACATAGTGGATTAGGTGATCTTCCGGATCCGTAGTGCTGTTGTATATTTTCACATATGGAGGCATTTTGAATGTTTTGGGATACTGTGGGGGGCTGCTCCTTCACTGTACGGCTGCTCGACGAATCGGACGGCATCACGTTTTGGTAGCAACTTCGGAGCGCCCGGTATTTTATCGACCCTTTCCTAATGTTCCTTTATCTGATCGCGGATTGTTTTGTTCTCTTTTTCCATATCTTCCATTTTCTTTAGAATGGTCGTGAGTGCATCATTACCTGCATCAACGACAATGTGAGTGTTACCTGTGAGTGGAGTTTCCGGCTCACCGGCGATAGCTGCGGTTTCTGCGAGTATTGTGCCTCCGATGTTCCTTTGAGTGGGCTTGTCGAGTATGCTGCTCAAGGTGTTTGTCAACCATTCCTCTAATAGCCTTTTCATAGCTAGTGGTGTTTCTCCTGCTGCGGATGTTGAGGTTTCCTTCTCACGTGAGATAGTCACGATTTCGTGAGGGGTGGACATGGTATCTCCCTCAAGTGTAGCACTGGGCGTTACGTTTTCATCGTTTTCCCTACCAGCTTCGTCGATGGAGCTTAGCAGGTTGTTCGTGATGCCGACTATCGCCTTTAATCTTGCTTCTCCCTTTCCGGCCATTGCTGAGCTTTGTGAGGCTATGAAGAGGCGATTACTTCTTTCAAGGATCTAGATGAAACTAAAATCTTGTCTATAGAAATTCCCACAGACGGCACCAAATTGTTTAACTCAAAAGATATTATATCCTTTTTGAATAGATCAATCAAAGAAAATATGGGGTAAATCTTAGGCAAGCATAATAATCTCTAGAACAAAAAGAGTATAAGATGAACACAACGGATAATGTCTCCTGATCTTCTGAGGATCAAAGATTGAACGTTAGAAATGCTGGTAGTTCTTTTTAGAAAAGTATTACAATTAATGTTCTATCTTAGAGAAAAGTTGAAAAAAAAAGAGCCCCCTTTACAAGATTGTTCTCTCACTATATATAAGGGACAGATCGCTTCTAGATCCTAAAAAGCGTATTACAGGGAATATTCGAAGGAATATTCCTAACACTCCCTATCGAACCTACATTGAGCTACGAGGATCTCGCTGTTGGTCGTGTTCGTCAGTGGTCGTGGTCGTCAATGGTCGTGGTCGTCCAAATTTTGACCCATACAAGTATATATGTAATAATTCTCGAGGCAAGATATGAAATTGAGAGTATCGCAATCATACTACGGAATAGGGATTGAAAAGATCATTTGAATAATTTTCTTGATTATCTTTTACAGTTTGTTTGGATGGTTATTACATATCGTTTCATAATGTATCGTATTGTATTGTATTGTACTGTACTATATCGTTTGATGAATACAATATTTGGATGGATTGTGTCGTTTTACCATCGTTTCATAGTATCATACACCAGTAATATGATGAATATACTTGCAATATTATAAAGAAAAATTATGATACGGTATATAAAAAGGTAGGGTAAATGATAAAATAAAATTATATAATAATAATGAGGGGTGATTGAGAAAAAAACACAAGGAAACGACGCGACCACACCAAATCGGTCGTTACATAAAGTGGCACATTTCATCATTACGTAACGATGGATTTAACGATACGATATAATAAAATTTAAGTAACAATCAAAACAAACATTGTATTTAAAGTAACAATACGATACAATAGGTAACAACCATCCAAACAAGCTGTTATCTACTTAATGTGTTGGCTAGTCGACACGACGGGCAAATAGGGGAAGACATAGAGGGTGTTTGGCTAAGCTTATAAGCTGGTCAAACTAGCTTATAAGCACTTTTCGACTTATCTACGTGTTTGGTAAAGTTAAAGTGCTTATAAGCCAAGTGCTTATAAGCCAAAAATAAGCCAAAAGCCATAAGCTGGTCACCCCCAGCTTATGAATTTTTAGCTTATAAGCACTTTAAGTTTGACCAAGATTTTTACTATTTTATCCCTAAAATATTCCTTTTCAAAACAAAACACCTACATCGATACCCACTGCCTCACGTATTTTTTCAACCTAGACCCCCGCCTCTTCATGTCTGCAATTGTCATTAACTATTTGAGGTAAGCAAATTCTCTATTCCTTTGCATATTTGTATCTATGTGATTGTGTATTAATCTTTGAACTGTATGTAATAAACGAGGACATATCAAATTTTTGGTGTATTGCTTTCTAAGTGTTGTGGTGATGAAGACGGTGTTTCTCTTCAAATATTTTATTATATTTAGATTTATTTTTTACTGAGAAACTTATGTCAATTTATTAATTATAAATAACTTATGACTATATGCTTATCATAAAATAAATTATATTTATCATAAAAATTACTTTATCTAATCATAATTGTATTTAAAATAAAATGACAAATAGAATATTTTGTATTTGAATCGATCTGAAATCTAAAATTTTGAAGAAATTACGCCTTTATAAGTGTAAACAATTCTAAGGTTATTCAAGTCATTTTAACAGAAAAATAACTTATCAGCACTTTTTTATCAAATACTGCAGCAGCTTATTATCAATTTCAGCACTTGTATCCAAACACGTAACTGCTTATTTGTTAAATCAGTTTCAGCACTTAAAAGTGTTTTTCAGCACCTAATGCTTATCAGCTACTTCAAATCAGCTAATCCAAACGGGCTCATGGAAGGCCTTTGAGGTTTGGAAAATGTTATACAATTCAAATCCTGGAACGAATACAATCATGTTATAATTAATTTACAATCAAGTTTACAAAAGGTCAATTACATTCTATCTTAGTCCGTTAAATCAAACAAGTTTTATTGGAAAAGTCATAAATCGACGAGTAAGTATATTTTAATTATGATTAAGTGATAAAAGTGTGTAAACATAAAACATGTCTGATATTCATTAATTGGTATACATACTGAGTGCGAATAAATTTCTTCGTCATGCACGCCTCGCCTAAAGTTACATATCTTCTAATAATGTTATTAATTTAATTATGCACACTGATACGCAAATCATCACGCCTTACCAAATGTTTTCAAATCAAAACATTTGAAAAACTCAAGTTTTTATTAGTTCCCAAAGGGCCTTACTAAAAACCCCAAGTCAAATTAAGGGACCTACTCGAGTACACCACTATCGCTTGATAGTATTACTAGAATTTCTTAACCACGTTTTTAATATATATTATATTAATTTCTTAATTATCTTTTAATCTTCTTATTTGAGTTTCACTAAAATCTATACGATGATTATATAATTCTTTTAATTTAATACATATATTTTTATTACTTGTTGTGAGATAAAACGACAGTTATGATTTTGTTAAATCGTGTGATCTTATTTGCTCAAACAAATAAATTGTACTTTGATATGATTAACATTCTTTAACAATGCCCCCACATAACGCATTATTAATACTAGTATCATCAAAATGAAGTAGTAGCTCAACATCACCATCGTTTTCAAATTTTAATTATTTAATTAACAATGGCGAAATCAAGAACTATTAGAAATGAACTTGAATTTAGAAGACCGGATGAAATATATTTAAGTTTCCTAAGTTTTATCTTTTGCTTTTGGTGATTTTTGTTACGGAATAAAAAGAAATGGATGGGATGCAAAGGGAAGAACGCAATAAGTAAAATATAATTATTGTATTGCCACAAATAATTGAAAATGAACTACTAATTTTGTTGAGGGATAATTCTTCATGAGTACTATGGTGTAAAATACATTACATATTAATCTTTAAGTAATTTTTTTTAAAGAGCCCAAATTATGTGCACACAAAATGTATAGGTTGTTTACATTGACTTACAACAATAGATAACTCTTCATAAAAAATAGTATTATTTGTGTCTATAACTTAGATACTCCTCAAATTTTTATATCCTAGCATTCTTTATAACTTTAAAAAAAAATTATGTACTATAATTTTTTTTATATATTATCGGGTGACATGTTAACTTTTCATAACAAGTGACATTAATAACCTTACAACATTAAAAAAAAAAAACCTTCTTCATCACATTAATTAAGAGTATTACTTTGCAAAAAGAAAAAGAACATTTATACTTTTAGAATAAAATCCTTTTTAAAAAGAAGGCATTGCCATTCTTATATAACTTCCAATATACCACAAAGTGTCAGAACAACGGCACAGCACGCAGACGGCTCCGCCCGAGAGGAACAGAAAGAGTACGGCAAAAGTATCAAGCAAAAGGCGCATGCCCTGAGCAGAGACGCCGCATTGTACCGTTGTGCAGGTCTTTATAGCCTCTTCACTGCTGCTATATCCATTGAATAAAAGTATCAACAACAGCAGTATTTGTGAACATGAATATCCAATCATAGACAAAAAAGGTTTTTGATGTTAAAATTGATTGTTGCTCTGGTGGTAATTTCAAATTTTCAATTTATGGCTTTAGCACCTAGTCCTCGCCAAACTTACATTCCTCTACCGTCCTCCAATTCAGGTGGTCTTTTATGCCCAACATTTAGTTTTACTACTATGTTGATATTGTTAACTTAGGGTAAAATTATGTGTGCCTACTATTTTCTAACCCGTCTACTGTCCTAGCTGGTTTTGGGATGTGATTAGGGCTCCAATCGGGGCATTTAGTTCATTGCGCTTTTTATGTGTATTCTGTAATAGTTTAGTTACAGGTTAATGTTCTTATCACTTAATCATGTATTTGAGCAGGTAGGCGGCATGTCGATCATGAAGTAGTTCTAAAACCAGTACCCATTTTTATCGTCACCCATGAATCTCAACTTCCAGCAACATTTCTCAACCCTTCCCCAAAAAATGAGTTGGTTGTTGGACTTGATTGCGAGGGTGTTGACCTCTGTCGATATGGAACTCTCTGCATTGTGCAGGTATTTGTCAATTCCTACGTGTTCCGAGTATATTCCAACTTTGTGCCTCACTTGATTTGCTAGTATTCTGATGTTATTCAATAGTAGCTTTGTGTGAGTCTATTAGGAGTAACTTTAGTTGAATATCTGTTTTCTTGCAAGCAAAAAAGAACCCAATAGATATTAGTTACCGAATTCAGAGAATTATCTCCTAAACTTCCCTTGCCTGACAATGACATAGCTATAATCATCTTTTAGACTTTGTGCATCCAAATCAAACTCATTACCTGCTTTTTTTCAAATTAATGGATTTAGTGCTCGGGTTTCATATGTCAAGGCTTGTAGCAAGCCCCCTATCAACCCAAGCTCGACCATTTTGAGCATTGGTTAAAGATTATCTTTTCTGCGTCCTAAATCCAATATTTTAGTGTACAAATTGCAAGATGTGTAAATTGACTGTTTTGGCGTTGGATGGTGATTCCATGCTAAGTTTCACTAGTTTATAGTTTTATCATAGAATTTTGAGTGGGGCTTGACCATATTATTCACCCTCTAGTTGGCCTTTCCTCATTTAAATTGACAGCTTGCTTTTCCGGATGCTATTTACCTAGTTGATGCAATTCGTGGTGGGAAAAAGTTGATTAATGCCTGTAAGCCTGCTCTTGAGTCTATGTATGTCACAAAAGTTATTCACGACTGCAAACGGGATAGTGAGGTCTTATAGAACTTCTTTTAGCCTCCTAATCGTGTTTCTCTTTTCCCTCTTGTATCATTTTTGTCACATATAATTCCTCTTTCTTTTTCAGGCATTATACTATCAGTTTGATATCAAGTTGCACAATGTTATGGATACCCAGGTTAGCTTCTGGTACTTTCTTTTAAGCTATTGGCTACTAGTTTCTCCTGTTAGATACCTTTTAACGAAAGTTGTAAGTGATTCAGACATTACTCTCTTGCTGCTTAACCGGGCCCTTTGCATACTCATTGCATGTTTTCCTTTCTACCACCTCATGTGTAAGATATCTTTCTTATTATTGTTCACCTGGATTGTGCTGATTTCCCAGCCATGATAGTTTTGATTTCTACACTGCCTCGCTAGATAATATTCTTGCTATATTTTGTTTAATTTACTGCACCACTTTTTGTGACCTCTAACTGATTGGAGTTGGTATCTTATTTAGAAGCTCAACGGATGAAATCTTATTTTTTGGACGTTTATATGATGATTTGACATCAGATCGATGATATCGTCTTCATTAGTATTTTGGAAAGTAGGACTGAACATGAGCCATTAATGAGAGGCTTTTCCTTTAGTTGCTGCCGATGATGTTAACATCTTCCATAGTGCAGTAAAAATCTATCTTGTGTGATAAAATAAATCATTTCCACTGATTCTTTATTCCAGATATGGTTTATTTAATGTAAAGCACTCCTGAACATTAACTTTCTTCCAACAGCAAAACAAAGTTGATTTTCTACTCGGTGACTGTTTACTTTTCTATGTTGTACAGATAGCATATTATCTGATAGAGGAACAGCTGGGGAAGAAGAGGGCACCAGATGACCATATCTCTTTTGTGCGCCTTCTTGCAGATCCACGCTATTGTGGTACTATGTCCCTGTTCAGTTTCTATTTATCTTTTCCATGTGGTGACTGCACCGAGTATATGAATGTTGAGTGGTTAAATGCAAATACTCCTGCAGGATGACCAGCTAAGTTTGGTTTTGTTTTGATTCCTGAAATGTTTTGATTTGGTTTTGAGAAGCAAGATCTTTAAAATATCCAAATGTCACTGGTTATGGATTTTGGTCAACAATATCAATTCTTGTAATTTTTGAAAATGGCAGCTGAACAAGGGCAGCCATTATCTCGGATCTGGCATTGATTATGCTTGCTCTTATGGTTTTTAATCATAAAAGAGAAAGGAAAAGAATTACATAGTGTCCTCTTTGAACTGCATCTCATTCTTTGAGGAATGTCTTTTCATCATTGCGTTGTTATCCATACATTTAGAGAGATAGCATTGGAAATTGATACTATTCTGTAAGTTTTGACTAGGGAACAAATTAATTTGCATATTTTGGGTTGTCATGGTATACATGTAATGTAATTAGTTGGGAGGAGTGAGGTGGGGAAGGGAGGAAGAAGAATATCTAAGGAAAATCAAAAAAATTCTGGCTAGTTCATAACTTCAAAATGTAAAGAGCGAAAATAAATGAAGCAAAAATTCTATGGTGCACAGCAAGGATTCCTTAATGCTGACAATATAACCTCAACTATATTTGCACGTCCAGTGGAACTTGTAACTCTAACCACCTCTTCTCTCTGCCTTTAGTTTTTGCTCATAAAAACTTAGGGCATGCAATGAACTTTAATGATGCTCATGACTAGAAAAAGCTTGCTATGGAAAACTTCTAGGTTGTAAAAAAGAAGTTCATGGAGAGATATAGTTGCTAATTGGCTTTCCTTTTCCTTTCTATCTCTTTTATGTGATTGCAGGTATATCATATGTCGAGAAAAAAGAAGTCCGTTCCCTTCTGAGGGAGGTTGGATTCTGTTTTACCAATTTCTTTCTTCAGTTGACATGCCTTCCATGTGGAACATGCATCCTTGGTTATCATTCCCAGACCACAGTTAAATAGCTTTATCGGAGAAAAGATCATTTTGAGAAAGTTCTTTGACCCTTTTGCCAAGGGGTTCTCAAAGACTTTGGTAGTCGAAAAACAAGATGAATTATATGTAAAAAGAATTACCAAGTAGGCACCTGGCAACAAGTAGTCTTCAGGAACTAACACAGTGAGAAAACCCCACCCCCAAACCAAAGAATAATTAGGAGAAAAAAAGAAAGCCATCCCCCAAATCCCTGCTATGGGTAAATAATCACCAAGTATTTAGAGTTGGCAAGGGATGAGTTCTTTGACAAGATTTTCTTGTTTATTGCTCCAATTAACTATGTATGTGCTCTTCAAAATAGTTGCCGATCCCAACTAAATGGTCTTGTATTTTGATAACATGCTTGCCCCAAAGCTTCAGGTTTTGCGCAGTTATACATGACTGCAACTTTTCACTTCTCAAATTAATTTTTGTATTAGATTAACTATATGGAGCTTCTTTCCATGCTTAGATATCCCTTTTATGCACGGTGTCTTTGCTTATGTACCTTGTAGAATCACATTGCTTAGTTCCTTTTCTACAGGATCCTCAGTTTTGGACTTACAGACCATTATCTGAGCTGATGGTCCGTGCGGCTGCTGATGATGTTCGCTTTCTTCCATACATATTCCATAAGATGATGGAGAAATTGAGTGAACAATCATTGTGGAGACTTGCAGTTCGTGGTTCACTTTGTTCTCGGTGCTTCTGCATAAGTGACAATGGATATGCGGATTGGCCAGCAATCCCTTCCATTCCAGGTGATCTCGAGCTCTCCACCAAGGCCATGAATACTTAGTGATACCAGAATTCACATGTTATTTTGTTTGGATATTCTCTTATGTAATTGGAGAAGTTTCTTATCCTTCAGAACTATATTAAGGCCTTGCGGCGGCGTCCTGATTTTTGCCTAGTTTGATCACCTCTAAGTTAGTGGAAAACTAAGCTGCCCCATCAAAAGTATAACACAAGAAGTGTCAGATGTGATGCATGTAGGTGGAAGGCTGACTGACATAGCCTATTTTGGAGATACAAATTTGTAATAGGACATAATTTTGAAAATTTAATATGTGAAAGTTTGCATATTATCAAATTGCGAGATAATCTTAACCAATAAAATGTTAGTGCATTTCTGCTAAACTGTGATTCATCCTGTCAGAGTTCCTCAATGTGGAAAGAGATACTTTGGAAGAGGAGATTCTGTCAGTACTTGATGTGCCAGCCAGGAAAATGGGATGCGTTATTGGTAGAAAAGGGTCCTCGATTTTGTCAATCAAAGAATCATGCAAGTAATACTCTCTCCTCTCATCATTCTTGTTTGCTGGTTTAGTGGGTCCTAATATGAAACATTTTGCAGGGCAGAAATCCTAATCGGTGGATCAAAGGGGACGCCAGACAAGGTTGGTAAATTTAAACATGTAACTCTTTACTTTTGAATTATTACCTGAAGTAGATTGTCATTCATATCTGGAAGGGATACGATGTACTTCTTCCTCTCTTATGATCTCAATTATGTAGGCCAATTCATTTACAAGTTTGCAGTTCAAAATTAGCACTTAAGTTCTGGTGTACTTATCCCCATTCACATACATTGTTAGGAAGGAAGTTGACCGGGATCCCACCGACCCTTCCACTAAATTCATCAACTATCTTTATTTTAGCAATATCATCCATTTCAAAGGAAAAAAAACTTTTAGCAATATCGTTACTTTTGTTACATTTGCAAGATAATTTACATTGGTGCTGGTGTCTAGCCAAAGAGTCACATTGGTCTATGTGATTAGTGTGGGGACGTTAGACAGCGCGTTACCTAATATAGGGTGAAACTTATATGAAGCAATCCCAAACAACCCAAACATTAAAAGGAGGAATATCAGCTTACAAAGAAATGTCATCAGTGACTTTGAAATCTTGAAATACTTTTTAAAGTTCTATTCAAAGACTACTCTTTTCATTATTTAATTTGGTTTGAGATGCAACTAAGTTTTAGACAAATCAAAAAATGACTTTTAGCTTTATAGAAATAATTTACAATTGCATAATACAACTCTATCACTGTGAGCTTTATCTTTATCGAAATAATTTACAATTGCATAATACAACTCGATCACTGTGTGCTTCCAACAAGTTAACAAATCAAAAAAACAACTCACAATACTATAGTTCATCACTAAAAGAATAAACTTTGACTAGAATTACTTGCATCTTGTTATCGGTTACCATCTCAAAAAAAAAAGAAGGAATTACTTGCATCTTGTTAATCGCTAAGACATGACTATTAAATAAAAAAGTCTCAGGGTTTTTTCGCCTCGCTCTGATAAAATGAATGCCTGCCTGAGACTTGCATTTTAGCACGTAATATTAGCATGGGAAACGAAGTAAAGTGCAAACTAACTAGAATGATGGCTTGCTTCTTTTTGTTTGATATGGATTTGTGGTGTTGATTGATATGTATAACACCAATCTCCCCCGTTTGATCAGGTTTTCATCATCGGACCCCTGAAGCAGGTAAGGAAAGCAGAAGCAATATTGAGGGGCAGGATGTTGTGAGATACTTTTGACCCTTTTGCTGCACCTGGAGGATGTTTTGAGATACTTTTGACCCTTTGCTGCACCTAGAAGCCAAAGTTTTGCATTTATATTACTCGATTGTCACGCTAAACAAACTTGAGTGAGACACATCTCACTTCTTTTGCTAATAGATGAATTCATCTCACGTTGGATGGGGTGCTAAATGAATGCATATGTTTGAAGTTAAATTCGTATTTCTTTATTAGGCGCTAATGAAGCTGAGTTTGATTCCGTACTTTCACTTTGCAGCTTGCACTCTCTTGCACGCACTTATTATAAAGAAAAAGACTATTGTTGGTCTTATACTTTGATAGCTGAGCAAAGAGTTTTAGACTTGGTTTATGCACGCATTTGAATGTATTTTAGCGCCCTAAGACCTCTCTTTCTGGAGTCGTGTAAGAATGTTATGACGAGGATGATTAGAATTTTAGCGTTGACAAGATAGGCATTGTTTTATTAGTCAAATGTGAACTTGATTGGTGGAGAGTGATCTCTTTGCTTTAGGGGTCATTGTCATGCCCAAGGAGTGGCCAGCTTGGGAATTTTACTAATACTACTGGAACAGAAATGGATTTTAATACTACCAGTTGTAATTGTTGTAGTGGAGCCATGGGGTGGGGGGGTTAAGTTCTAGAAAATGTTGGAGAAAGTGAAAGGGATAAACCTAGTCCCCCCCTTCTCCAATTGATTGGTTTGAGGGATTCGGACAAAAGAGGTCGTTGGGGGCTAAGGCCATTGAATTTGACACTATGGATGTGGGTACTGTACAATGTATATACATAGCAATACTTCTAAATGCAAAAGAAATTGAATACAGAGAATTGAATTGTTCGTTGGCCCTCCCCTATATTCTTTTTATGTACTATCTTGCCGACTTGTGGTTCTTCTTCATTTCTAGTAAATGGTAGCACGAACTCTAAGAAAAAACAGCTCCACAATGTTGGCGATGATGGGCCAATTCCCATTTAAGGCATTCACTCTGACCAATTTGGTCTAATATTGACTCAAATTCGCTAATGTTGGTGCCTATCCAAATAGTAAAAATTGCACGGGCGTCTTATTTGGTAGCCCTCATTTAATCTATACTCACTTTAAAAAAAAGTCTTAACTTGTACCTACTTTTTGAATAACTTCAGACATCTTTCTCCTCCTCCTCCTACTTCATTTTCTTCTTCTCCTTCTTCGTCTTCTTCGGGTGACAATGATTTTATATGGTGGTTGTGCATATATTTTAATGTAGTTTATGATGTTTTACAATGGTGAGCTGTTATGATGTTTTATTTTTACTATTGCTTAGGGTTTCTTCTTTTCTTTTTCTTAATTGTAAAATGGGTTCATTAGATTTATTGTTGTTTTGACAAATTGATGATTGGGGTTTGTTCCTGATGATATTTGGAGGCTATGTTTCAAATTTGAGCTCATTTAGAGTAGATTTAGGTATTAAATCGTATATTGGATTGTTATAATTCAAAGAACAAATTTTCGTTTCTGGGCAATTTTCACTTCAGACTTATTGGCCTTAAGTGAATGAAAACGTTTGTTGCATTTCAGACCTTTTGGCCTTAAGTGCATTTGAAGTGCAATTTTTCACGGCGATGTGCACAAATAGCCACTAACAGCTCATGTCTTTATTTTAAAGCCAGTGTTTTAAATGTCTTTAGTCTTTAGCCACTGGTTTAATAAACTTTAACTGCCCGGACGAAAATACCCTTCTGCTCATGTCCCTAACTTCAGGACTTCAGGACTACATGTCCTTAACTTTTGAACTTGAAACTCTAAGTTCAGGACTTCAAGACTACATGTCCTTAACTTTTTAACATGTAACTCTAAGTTCAGGACTTCAGGACTACATGTCCTTAACTTTTGAACTTGGAACTCTAAGTTCAGGACTTCAAGGTTACATGTCCTTAACTTTTGAACTTGGAAATCAAAGTTAAGGACCTATTGTCCTTAACTTTTGAACTTGTAACTGTAAGTTCAGGACCTATTGTCCTTAACTTTTGAGCTTGTTAGTCTAAGTTCATGACCAAGTGTCTTTAACTTTTGAACTTGTAATTCTAAGTTCCGGACCAAGCTGTGGAGAGAAAATGATATAAATAATTTGAGAGTAGGTTTACACAGTCCTTTAAATATGGCCCTAACACATATGTAGTCCTCTATAAAAATGATCACTTTTGATTTCCGTTAACTTAAACCTTCAGCCGTTAAAGATTAAAGAAACTTCCATGGAAGCCAGTTAGGTCTTGATCTTTCGTTGTGAAAGAAAAAATCCATGGGAGTAAATGGATTTCTCTTGTATAAGCTGAATTGGGATTTGGGACAAGACCTAGAAAACAACAAAAAGAATTAGAAAGATGCTAGAATAGTAAGCTGAATTTTAAGAGAAACACATGCCAACTGGACGAACCGCTCTTCACTCCTCTGTAAAAAACATGCATCTAGTCTTTTTGAATCGTTCAATGATTTCTAAGCTACGTTGTGTTCGACCACTTCCTACAAATTCAAGGCCACCAACATTCTTTGCTTGAAAGAAAAAAAAAAAAAAAAAAGTATTGCCATCTTTTGATAAGGCAAACATTCATTTTGGATTATGGAAAAGGCACGCAGAGAGAGAAGCGAGGGTTTGGGAAGAAAAGTAAGGGAAGAAAGGGTAAAAATATCTTTTCATATTAATTTTAATAGGGTAGTGGCTATTTTTGCTCAACATTAGGATTGCTAGATAAAAAATAAATACCACCTTAAATAGTGGCTACCCCATGCCATTTCTACTCTGAAGTACAGCTTTTCACTTCAGACTTATTAGCCTTAAGTGCATGAAACCATTGGTTGCACTTCAGACCTATTTGCCTTAAGTGCATTTGAAGTGCAATTTTTTCACTTGAGGCATTTTTTTTATAACTTCGACACATAAGTCTGAATTTGATCGTAAAGTAGATACGCTTGTAAACTTTTTTGCAAAGTGGGTATAGGTTCAATTGTGACCCCAAAATCGTGTATAGATAGATACAAAAGCCCCTATTTGGCTCAAAATTGGCTTGAAATCTTCCACATTTAACTCATCTAATGTGAGACGAATGATTCGAAGACCACAACAAACAAACAACAATTACCCCTCAGTTATAAGTAAGTTTGTTCAGGTTATTTAATTAATATTCGTCCTAGATCAATATATTATTTGAATTCACCTAAAAAGTTCAGTTGATTTCTGATCAAATTATTACTGCATCAATTCTATTGTATGACTTACCAGAATTAATTTCGTCTTTTTCGATTATGGTTAGTGGCGGAGCTAGGAACTAATATAAACATTTGCCACCATATTAGAATCTTTCTTTTTGCGGTTTGGGGGTTAACAATCTATATTTACTTAAAAGGAAGAAAGTTTGCCCCGAGCTTTTGCCAAGTGTCATGTCCATAACATGCCATGTAGCAATTTAGGACAAACCGGTTATCTATATTTACTTAAAAGGAAGAAAGTTTGCCCTGAGCTTTTGCCAAGTGTCATGTCCATAACATGCCATGTAGTAATTTAGGACAAATCAGTTATCTATATTTACTTAAAAGGAAGAAAGTTTGACCTGAGCTTTTGCCAAGTGTCATGTCCATAACATGTCATGTAGCAATTTAGGACAAATTAGTTAATATAGGTAAAATTAGTTTCTCTTTCAAAATATTGAATTTGAAAATAATTAAATCTATATTTACTTAAAAGGAAGAAAGTTTGCCCTGACTTTTGCCAAGTGTCATGTCCATAACATGCCATGTAGCAATTTAGGACAAATTCAGTTAATATAGGTAAAATTAGTTTCTCTTTCAAAATTTTGAATTTGAAAATATTTAATCTATATTTACTTAAAAAAGGAAGAAAGTTTGTCCTTGCCAAGTGTCATGTCCATAACATGCCATGTAGCAATTTAGGAAAAAATAATTAATATAGGTAAACTTAGTTTCTCTTTCAAAATTTTGAATTTGAAAATAATTAAATAGGTATATTATTTTTTTTAAATTCAGTGCTTCTAATGTTTTATTGGGAAATTGTAGCGCTTCAGTCCCACGCCTTTAGTTAGTTTAGGTGGAATTACTTTCTTTTTTAAAATTTTTAATTTAACAATATTTAAATAGGTATATTATTTTATTAAAGAACCTTTTAAGAAACTGTATTTTTTATGACTCACTACTTTCTACTGTTTTATTGGGAATTCGGCTTCAATCCCACGCCATTAATTAGTTTAGGTGAAGTTACTTTCTTTTTAAAATTTTGAATTTAAAAACAATTAAATAGATATATTATTTTAAACCAGTAGTTTCTACTATTTTTAAGAAACTATATTTTTATAAGAAAGAAGAATTGGGGTCACAAGATCACTTTTCACGAAGATGAGATGCCGCCAGAGGGGTTGAGTCACAACAAGGCATTGCACATCACCGTGCAGTTCAGACTCACGCCCTTCCTTCGCCTATTTGCCCTAGAAATAGCAATCCTACAAATTCGGCTTCTATCCCACGATCTCTCATCACGATTTCAACTCCTCACTCACGCACTTCTGTCCTACATTCTCAGTAACATGATTTCACAGTTTTCACAATTCAGTTTTCTACTTTTACAATATATATATATTTACTTAAAAGGAATCTATATCTATATCTATATTTACTTAAAATGAAGAAAGTTTGCCCCGAGCTTTTGCCAAGTGTCATGTCTATAACATGCCATGTAGCAATTTAGGACATCTATATTTACTTAAAAGGAAGAAAGTTTGCCCCGAGCTTTTGCCAAGTGTCATGTCCATAACATGCCATGTAGCAATTTAGGACAAATCAGTTATCTATATTTACTTAAAAGGAAGAAAGTTTGCCCTGAGCTTTTGCCAAGTGTCATGTCCATAATCTATATTTACTTAAAAGAAAGAAAGTTTGCCCTGAGCTTTTGCCAAGTGTCATGTCCATAACATGCCATATAGCAATTTAGGACATTATCAGTTAATATAGGTAAAATTAGTTTCTCTTTTAAAATTTTGAATTTGAAAATAATTAATATATATACTTAAAAGGAAAAAAGTTTGCCCTGAGCTTTTGCCAAGTGTCATGTCCATAACATGCCATGTAGCAATTTAGGACAAATCAGTTATCTATATTTACTTAAAAGGAAGAAAGTTTGCCCTGAGCTTTTGCCAAGTGTCATGTCCATAACATGCCATGTAGCAATTTAGGACAAATCAGTTAATATAGGTCAAATTAGTTTCTCTTTCAAAATATTGAATTTGAAAATAATTAAATCTATATTTACTTAAAAGGAAGAAAGTTTGCCCCGACTTTGCCAAGTGTCATGTCCATAACATGCCATGTAGCAATTTAGGACAAATCAGTTAATATAGGTAAAATTAGTTTCTCTTTCAAAATTTTGAATGTGAAAATAATTAATCTATATTTACTTAAAAGGAAGAAAGTTTGTCCTGAGCTTTTGCCAAGTGTCATGTCCATAACATGCCATGTAGAAATTTAGGACAAATCAGTTAATATAGGTAAAATTAGTTTCTCTTTCAAAATTTTGAATTTGAAAATAATTAAATAGGTATATTATTTTTTTTAAATTCAGTAGCTTCTAATGTTTTATTGGGAAACTGTAGCGCTTCAATCCCACGCCATTGGTTACTTTCTACATCCATGTTATTTCTTGAAATCCAGTTCCAAGCTTAATCGCTTCTACTTTTCTCTTTTTATTTTAGTAGCTTTATTTAGTGCATTGTTCCTGGCATTTAGCTTATGCACACACTTACTATGAGAATTGAAGCATTATCTTTGTAACTATTAAATCCATTCTAATATGGAACAAAGAATATGTAATATGTGTACACCATATTACATTTGCTTTTTTACTTTTGTTGTTGTAGCTTCTATTAACCGTTGTGATTATGTCCTTTTTGTTAGAATTATGGTGCTGCAGACGACTCTTCATGTCCAATGGAGATAGAAAATATTGTTGATAAAAAGTTTATGTTTAAAGTGGAGGTTAAGAGTTCCAACGGAAAGAATCAAGATGATGTCTTGAAAGTTGTTACACTTAGTGACGACGAGGAAATTATAAAGAAATACATTCCTTCTCTACGTGAAGAGACATTCATAGTATGTTTCTATACTTAATTTTTCTCAACTTTCCTATTTGTGATTGAATTGATTTACTTATGATGCACAATTTTTTATAGGATCCAAATTTCAATAATAACGAAGTCAGTCATGAAGATAATGAAATCACAGTGATTTTATAACTCATTGTTAATATTTTACATAATTCATTCTTTTAATTTAATGATTTGCAGGTTATACAATAATAAAACAATAAGAACTATAGATTAACTATTGATTTTCACATGTTTTTGTGTTTTAAATATGTAGGATTCTACTGAAGATAACGAGTTGATCGATGTTGCAAATACACCTGCCAAGATTGCAGCAGTGGTTGAAGAAGATTCGAATGCACAGTTATCGGGAAATAAGATCAAGAGAGTATTTAAATGATTGTTGGGAAAAGTGTTGATGCAGATGAAGATGAGTTCTTTAGGTTGACTACTAAGGAGGGGAAAATGATTGTTGAGAGGGATCATTTGAGGGTTAAAAGGGGAAGTTAGTTGTGTAATTTAGACTTTGAGCAAGATCATGCTCAGATTCTTGATGCTTTTGTAAGGCCCCGAGAATTTTCTACTCAAAACCCGAATCTCGTAGTGCCAAGTTAGGATCAATTGTTAGAAACTCATAAAGAATGGTTCGGACCCTTAGAGCTGATCGATGCATTTAAAAATCAAGAACCAAAGCTTTTCGGAAGAGTGCAGAAATGCGGTCCAGAATGCGGCTAATTTGAGATTAAGAATGCGGTCCATTATGCGATCGCATAACCGATATGCGGACCGCATAATCGTCGCATAAATTCCTTGGGATTTTGTGAAGGTCAGCTCTGCGGTGCATTATGCTACCGCATAACGGGTATGCGGATCGCATTTCCATCGCATACCCAAACAGAATGTTCAGGTTTTGGGAGCCTTTTTGCAGTCCAATATGCGGCCCGCATTTCCACTTTGCGATCGCAAATCCGACTCGGGGCTCCAATTTTCTAATCTTTAACCCGACGCCCCTATCGTTATATTCGATATTATAGCTCATTTTGAGAATTTTCTGGACATTTCTAGAGTGAGAGAGAGGGGTCTAAGTGAGAGAAAGTTCTCCCCATCAAATTACTCCATAGAATCTTGCTAAATCCTTGAAGCTAATCAAGTGAAGGCTCCTAAATCTTCATCCCAAGAGGTAAGGCTCCATCACCTCAGCTCATATTTGTATACTTAGCTATATGGGGTCATTAGGGAAGTAATTCATGGGTATAAAAATGAATCTCTTGCATGCATATCACACCATAGAATATTGGAAAGTAGTAAACTAAAAAGATGGCAATTGGGGGTATAGAATGATAAAAATTCCTCTCAAAAGGGCCTAAGATCATAATGCACCTCAAGTGTTCGATATTATGCTTGAACCAAGCTAGAATCTCAACTTCGTCTCTAATTTCCGGTTTAATTTGTAATTCTTGTATCATAGATCGAAGTGATAAGAATTCCGGAATTTGTAAAGAGTAAGGAAAGCTATATTGAGGTATGTATGGCTAAAAACCCCTTTTATTAGAAATTGAGCTCTTTTGGCGTTTACGTAAATGTGGTAAGACTAGAATTTGTTGATGTATCGACTGTCATTCCATAAGAATTGGTTTGCAAATATATATATGTCTACGTGTAGAATGTGCCTCAATGTGTGTAATATACTATCCCTAATATTTAAAGAGGTGTGAAGAACATAAATCGCGTGTTGACATGCCTAGGCTATAAGCCAAGATTAAAACTGAGATTATCATGACAACTATGTGAAATCTTACTTATGCTTGCGACTTGAATTGCCTTTGTATGTGACTATGATCACAAATTGCAAGATGAACATCGGAAATGGAAAAGATGAGATAATTATGACCCTAAGTGCCAATGAATTGATGTGATATATGTTAAATAAAGATTCAGATGTGATGATTAATGAGAAAGGACCAACGCCTAGGTAGGCGGCCTAGCCGATCGGGTCGTGATCGGACACCATGCTGCACACATGGTGGTAATGTGCTGATATTGAACTCCGGATAAAGGAAATGAAATAGTGATTGAGATATATGCCTCAAATGAGGCAACCTAGCCGGTCGGTTCGTGATTGGACTCCGCTCAAGATAGCGGTGGTATCGAGAACAGCGATGAACGTATGAAAGAAATGCCCCAAACTAAGCTATAAAAATTATGAGAAAGATTATATGGTGTGCATATTTGATTGACTCATGTAATTTACTTGTACTTGCTTGATAGTTCTTTCTGGTAAAATGGTGTTTAGTTATACATACTAGTACTATTCCATGGTACTAACGTCCTTTTTGTCGGGGGCACTACATTTTTAAATGAATGTAGGTGGCTCCATAGCGGATAGTGCCGATCGTGTGTAGCGGAGCATCCTCCTTCTCAAAGATCTTGGTGAGCCCCTTTCTCCTTCAAGGGGCTATATTGCACATCTTCTTATTTTGGACTTTCACTTTTGAGGTATAGCCCGGGCCTTATTGCCGGCGTTGTCACATTTATTTTTTTGTATCCTTAGAGGCTCCGTAGACATATATGTGGGTCATGTGTGGGTGTCGAATGGGTGTGCTATCCATGTTGTAATTCTAATCTTATGTTGCCTATGAATTGTAACTTTACGGGAACCTTGGAAACTAAGTTATCTACGGTTTAATGATGTGATCTAAAATGAACTAAAAATGTTGAATATACTATCTTCCTTTGTTGAATAAATGAAAGAATGGTCCCCTTATTCGTATTGAGTTGGGTAGGTAGTGTTTGGTAAGGCTTGCTCAGTTGGGATCACTCGATTGAGCGCCGGTCGCACCTCCCGAGATTGGGGCGTGACAGCTTTAATGCCACTGTATTTGAATAGCCAGATTTTGAGGGCACTTCAAGAGTCATTTGCGATTGAGCTTGCTGCTAGGATGAATGCAATGAGTAATGCCACGGATAATAGAGTAAGATGCACTTTACATAGCTGCACTGAATCTGGTATCTGGATTCCTCATTGTTTCATAATTTGGATATCCTTATTTCCTTTTCATTTGTTGAATCTGCTCCTTTTAATGTATGCATTTCATCTAAGACTTGAACTATTATATAGACTATGCTAACAAGGATTGGGTATTTCCTAGATCTTAGTTATCCATGTGAGTCTATCGTTTATATCATCAACCAACATGACTGACTAGCTCATTTTTCTCATATACTTCTGATCCAAAGTACACCACAACAAAAGGTGATGTCTTAATTACTGTGAATTACACATATGTATAATTGTTCTTTGTTTTTCTTATTTATAATAACTTGAGATAAATTTCTGCTTTTTCAGGTGGACTAATCCTTTTTAAATCCAAGTATTTATGTAGCATTACTCCAGTATGTTGTAAAGCTAAGCTATCCAAATTTACACAGAAATTACTAATTTAGTTTAGAAATGTTGTAATTAATAGTAAAAACTGAACGTTGCTTCCTTCTATCGCACTTATGTTCTCTTGGATTTGGTGTTTATCGAAATTGAATATAAGAAAACTCTCAGTTATTTTATATCTACTATGAATATATGCTTGATTATTGGTTGAGATTTTGTATCATTATTTTATTTTACCTACAACTATGGACGGTGTGTATATGAACCGGAAGCGAATTTTGGGAAATCTACTTTACCTTTTGGCTTACTACAGTTACCCAACCTTATCTGTTAATCATGCTTTTGTGCCTAAATATTGGTGGTCCCTATCATAGATGCAATCTAATGAAATTCATATATTTGTTTTTTGATTTAATTATTTTGGATGTGATCGCTAAATTTACTTTACAATAGAGACATGTTTCTACTATATCATTTTTTCCTTTGAAACAATCCGCGCATCGCGCGGGTACGTATACTACTTTATATATAATAATAGTTTATTTCAATTGAATCTCGTCGCCTCCACTTAGCTCCACCCCTAATTTTGGTGCTTTCCGTATAATTTCTAATATCGAAATCTTCTTAAGGAAAAAAAAAAAAATGAAAGAATTGTTTTTTTAATTTCACACCAATCAGTTTTTAAACAAAAAGAATAATATTTTGGAACTTTCTATTGTTCTTTGCATCCCTAATCAATGATTAAATCAGTGTCTTAGGTACTTGTAATTCCTCTTTAAGTCATCGTTAAAACTAATCAAATACTACTAGATTACAATGGTTTTAGGAATGTCAACTCATCTTTTACAAACCAAAATGATTCGGAATAGAAGGAAATCTAAAAAGATAACCTAAACAAGTAATTTGACTGCTGTCATGAGAATTAAGATTAAACTAATTTTAATACCAATCATGCGTATCATCTGCTGTTATCAAACAATACTTAATAAATTAAACAACGCAATAATTTTATACTAGTAATAATTTAGAGAGAGAGAGAGAGAGAATCAATGGGATTCTCATGATCAGATCTGATGGTCCTAATCAGCAGCTCTAATTGATTTCGAATGTGGATGATGCCTATCTGGTACTGTAAACAACCACTATATTCATTCCACGTGTACTTAAGGCATTGAGTTCACGTGTGGACCTAAAGGATAAGAATTTTATACTTCTTCTACTATGGTAAAGCGACTTGTGGCATTTGTGGGTCCCAATGGGCAAAGCCGAGCCGATATATCGACCGGCCTGAAAGTGACGTCATCTAAGCCGACACGTTGACAACTCATATTAGAGAGACATTTAATTTGGATGCTGACATTTACGTGTGGATGGCTGGACCACTTTCTTCTATGGGCCGAATCACTCATCTTAAATAGGCCCACATCTAAAATCGGCCCAATATAGATGTATTACCTTCATTTCAAAGTTTCACTTTCTAAAATGGAGAAAATTTCCAAATTTATCTCTTAAATTCAGAACATCATATCAAAATTTGGTCCCTACTATATATAGTAGAGTAATAATAGTCCTATCAAGTTTTAAAAGTGTCACTACTTAATATGATCCATTTAAATCAACTACTTATGATTGTTCATACACTTAATCATATAGTATAAGTTATTATAAAAATAATTACCTTTGTGCTTCTTTTTTCTGTAACGCGAAATACTTTTTTGCTATTACTTAATTTTCGGATGGTAAAATGCTTTCATCCGCACCTTTCACTTCTTCCCTTTATAGTTTACTCAAATAAAACTATCTATTTATCTATATTATTATAAAAGCATGAATACAATATCGGTTTACCAAAATAACCCAAAAATATAGCTATAGTATTGGATATATTGTAATATTTCCTTTTGTATCCGATTTGGTTTTTAATTTGGTTTAGGCTTTTTTTTTCAACAAAAATATATTAATGTAGCCCATGTGTAGGTAGATTCATAGGATTCCAACTTATATTACACAACCTAACGGTATACGAACCTATTAAAGTTTTATAAAGATCTTTATGAATTCTATTGACAATTAACAACAAAGAAATAACACTCTTGTGCATGCTTCTATTCGAACTGAATTTATTATGAATACACGGCTATTGATCTAATTTTATGATTTGAAAGATAAAATATTTTAAAAAATAGTTCAATACTCCTATTAGATAATATGGTAATTAGATAATATTAGATAAAAAATGGTAATTATATTAGATAATATTAACATAACTAAAATACCATGTTTTTAGACTACATGACCTTCTATTAATTTTTTTAATATTTGATATTTAAAAATTAAATTTGTCTATTAACTTCTTATTAAAAATATGTAGGTAAGTTTAATAAAATTAATTTCATAAAAATCCACCATATTGACAGTACATTAACACTCCATAATATCCAATACTAAGAGAAATAAAAGTAATATTAAATGGACTGCATAAGCCGTTGAAATTGAGAAAAAATATCCCCATAGTATATTTTTATATTATATTAGAACTGTTTTCCTACTCAAATAATATATTTTTGATCAATTATTTAAAAATATACCCAATTATTAAACAACAACTAAGAAAATATTTAAAAATATAAATGTGTGAGAAATAGAAAGAAAAATGGTTGGTAAGAGGCAATACCACTAATGATTCTGCAAACGTAAAGATCAAAACGTGAAATATAAGATCGATCTTTTTACTTTTTAAAAAGAAAATTTATGGTGGATAAAATTATAATTAAGATTAAATTTTCAAAACATGAGATGAACTAAAAATAAGAATCTGAATCAACATATAATAAACTATTTTTTTTTGTAAAGGCCAAATAATTAAATCTTTTAATTAATTATTTAGCAAGAGAATGCAATTCAATTATTTTTAAAATTTATCATATGAGTAAAATTATTTTTCAAGTTAAAAAAAATCTTAAGGTACATACATTTATTCTATAGAAAGAGCGTTAGAGATTAAAAAAATTAGAAGACAAAGTAAAAAATATTATTATAGTATTAAGAATCAAACAACCATACAAGTGTATGTTGAAGCACAATCAAAGCTAAATCATGAACAAGAACAAGCTTTCAAGACTATATTATAAAGAGTCGGCTTTTATACGGGATTATCCTTTGTAGATGCCTCTGGCTGAATTGAAAATATTTCTATGTCATGCATTACTTGCACATGTCAAATCAAGAGGCATGATACTGTTAGCAATAATAACAAATGGTGTACCGACAATGATTTTATTATGACGCCACTCACTTTAGATGTGATATACCTTTTCAAACAACTGAAATAACCATCACAAATACGTCAAAGCAGAGCAACAATGCTAAATCTATAAGGAAAACAAAATTGATAATATGTGATGAAGCGCTTATGGCTAAGTGTTAAATGACGAAACAATTGCCCCTAGAGATATATTGAATACCAGTAAGCCATTTGGTAAAAAAACTAATGGCTTGGAAGGTGATTTCTATCATATACTATCAATAGTTACAAAATCGACGAAATCAAAGACTGTAAAAAATAGCTTTTTTAAAATTATATTTATGGCCTCAAATAAAAAAGATTTAACTGACAAGGATAATTTTCGGTATATTTATATTTTGCAATTATAATAAATAAAGCAAAAGGATAAACTTTCTAAATATTAGACTATATTTATCACAATATGTTTTCTTGCACGAACAGCTATATGTTGCACTTTCAAGAGGAACGAATATCAATACCAACAACAAGAGTTCTGGTTATGGCAGAGCAACCAAAATATTAGAAGGAAATATACACAAAAAACCATCAACAAAGAAATGTTTGCTAAGATACCATCAAATTAAATACTTTTAAACTATAATACGTAATTATCTAACTAACATGACTAAATTGATCATTTGTGTAAGTTCTGATGATGTCCTTTTATTTTGAATTCACATATCATGCTAATGTAATAATATTTTTCGGCTTTTAGATGATTAAAATGGTTAAACCATCACGTGCAATTATTAACGTGCAATGCACGTTCATAGATACTAGTATATTAAAATGGAAATATGAACTAGATGCAGAACTAATTTTCTGATGAAAATAAAAATTATATTGAAAAGCTTTTGTTTAAACATTATAAGCACAATCTTTGAACTGACTAATTAGACAAGGTATTTGAATTCTTAATTAGGATGCAAATATTAAATAAAGTAAATTTTATTAGATTTAGTGAAAAACTGTTCGACCTCCATAACTAACATTAATATTATTGTAATATATACTAAAACACATATTTAAAACTTTGACGGGGAAAAGAAAAAGGAAAAGAATTGGTACATTAAATTTCGTAAACAGTTATTGCTGATGCATACATAGCCATATCAGTAATAATTTTGTCCACTTATACATTGTTATTCTTGTTTTGGTTTAATTTATTGGAGTTGTCTTTTACTCCAACTAAAATCCAAATATCATTTGTATTCTATCCCAGGGAAACTTCTGATAGCCCCACGGACAAATGACACAAGCTTTGGAAGTTTGAAGCAACTTAAATTCATGACCTGTACGTGCATTAAAGTAGGAGTTGTTAAAATAAAGCTAAGTTTTATGCATTGTTGTTTATAAAATTAATTATATATATAAAAATTGTCAGTGTAATTAAAAATATTATAATATATTTGTTATCATTATAAAATTATCAATGAAATCGTGAAGATTTAAATGTAATTACCTTATAATTAGTAATATGATTATGTAAATATATTTTACATCGTCAATATTTTGAACTTAAACTAAAAATGAGTAATTAAACAAAATTTGGAAATTCGTCCAACTAACATCTATAATTCCTTGTTACGTGCATATTACATTTCTGTTTTATTGTTGTATCCAAACCAAATTCTCGCTCTTTCGTTCTGTCTTTCATTTGCAAGTTACATTACAATGTCCTAGTTGGCTAGCTTTATCTTAACTACAACTTTTCATTGTTTGCAAAAAATAAAATAAAAAATTGTTACTACGATTTAGTGATGAATAAAGTGGAATGAAAATTAAGGAAGACATCATTTGAATTATTTAAATTTTAGAGAGCAGATGACATTCGGTGCGAGTGCTTGATGAAATAGTTGAGGTGCTTAACAAATTGGCTAGAGCACCATAGTGTTATTCTTTTTTTTTTTTTTAAAGGGTGGTGAGGGGGGGGGGGGGGAGGAGAGGCGATCTTCTGCTATATAGTACTATGTTAAAGTTATACCTTATACGTAAGTATCAAATGGGGCATATATAGCTCACATTATTAGGAGCTTATTAGTGTCAAATGATTTATTATTTGGTTTCAACAACTTATGATATGAAACAAGTAAACAAGAAAAACATGAGCGTTGACAATAACAAGTAGGAAAAATAAATCAGTTTAATGATATATAGAGAAGGGGGTGGAAATTGATACAGAAAGAATCAAATTGGCTATGGCAACCCATTCATTGAGCTGTAATGATGGGGCGCATGTGGGTAGGATTCAGAGATTTAGATGCTCAAAACCTTCGATATTTTCTTCTCTTTCTAAGATAAAACAAGAAATATTAAATAAAAAAATAAAAATATATATATATATATATATATATATATATATATAGAGAGAGAGAGAGAGAGAAGGAAGAATAATGGGAGTGAGAGATAAGATGTGAAAAGACAAAGTCATAGGAACAAGTTGCTGAACTTCTGTTATCTTCACTTAGCTTCTGAGTTCTGACTCCTAACCATTTTGTTTGCCTGCCAATATCTTTCTTTTCTGCCTCCTGAACTATTCCACTACTCACTTCTTTATCCCACGTACAAAAACATTACAAATTTCCCAAGATTTATTACAGTAATATTCTTTCTAATTGTTTGCGAGTTCATAACTTCAAATATTAGGGTGTAAATTTTATGTACTAAAGTTGTAAATAATATTTACACAATCAAATCACTTACTAGATTACTATTCTTGATCTACATGATTTGATAACATGGTAAAATGGCAAGTAACATACCATCACAAGCTACAATTCACTGATAATATAATATAATCTTCACACAAACCATAATATAACATAAATTCTTTCTATTAATTGTTTCATTGAATAATTCCAAATATTTAGATGGTTATATACATATACAGAGGCGAATCCAGAATTTAAATCCTATGAGTTCAACTTTTAAAGATTTTAACATTGACCCCATTATTTGCGTCACAAGTTACCCTTCTGCCCAATCAACTGCTCCAAACTCCAACAGGGAAAAAGTAACTCCTTTTTTTCCCATTTTTTGCGGTGGATTTTGTTTGCTTTTTTGAAATTACTTTTACTCTTTGCCAACGAAGAAAAGAGAAAGTACCTTTTTTTTCATCTCTTTTTTTCCCAACAAGTACCTTTACATCTGCCATAGTAATTAAAAGTGTATGATTGACCCCGCGGTAAAAGGGAGACTATAAAGTAAAAATTCACAGTAACACAAAAACGTTATGATTAAAGCTGTGATTAGTGGGAGTCTTTTCACAAGAGATAAAAAAAATTTCAAAGCCAAAAGTTGCTTAAAAGTACCTCATTTTTTACAGCACGCATGGAACAACAAACAGAGCAAATAAGCAAACCAAAAAGAAGGTGGTCAGAGCTTTTCTCAATTCCTAAAACGTTTAATACTTTAATTAATTGAGAAAAAACAACATTCAACTGACTGAATAAATAAAAAATAAGGGCAGTCTGGTGCACTAAGCTCTCGCTATGCACGGGGTGCGAGAAGGGCCGGACCACAAGGGTCTATTGTACGTAACATTATCCTGTATTTCTGCAAGAGGCTGTTTCTATGGCTCGACTCGTGACCTCCTGGTCACATGACACCATCTTTATCAGTTACATTAAGGCTACCCTTAAACTGACTGAATAAATAAACAAATATAAATTCAAACCGCATCTCAAAAATCTCATGCTCCCCATCTGCAAAACTTATACTCTTACAGCCCCACCAAAACTGACCAAAAACCCTTATCTTCTCTTAAAAAAACATTACTTCTCCTGTCAACTGTTTGAACTTATGTACATATTTTATTTCTACAAGTACTACCAATATTATTTCCCAATTATTTAATTCAAACTAATACAAAACCTTTTTCTTCCTCTAGATATATATATGATTAGCTAATGTCTTCCTACCAACATATTGAAAAAGGAGTCAAGAATTTTGGCCTTCCAATATTGCTGCCTAAGCTAAATTAAAACTAACTCTTCTTTCACACAACAGATTGCAGTTTTCTGTTATATGGTAAATATGTCATCTTCTGCTTCTTCTTTTTTTTCTTTTTCCCTTTGCTAGTTTTTCATTTCTGCAAGTTTTTGATCAGTTCCGAGATTCTAATGGCTTCTCTTTTTATACAACTTGACAAATTGTATATATATAGCTAGTAGCTAAAACTGACGTTAGCAATATCTATTTTTGTATATTATCTCAGATTATATGAATCAAGAATATGGTTGTTAGAACCTGTACTTCTGCGTTTTACTAAAATTAAGCTGTGATTCTAAATACAGAAACCCTTCAAGATTTCATTAGTTTTTCACACAAGGCCAACATTTTCGCCTGCAGGCTGCAGCTAATTTAATTGTAAGTTTTTTTTTTCTTTTTATAATTTCATTCGTTTAGATCATAAAGCTTATCTCACTTTCATGCAGCGGCTAATCCAATATTTAAATTTGATGGGTTCAACATTTTCGTTATTAACACTGAATCCATTGCATCTGCAACTATAATGATGGGTTAAAAAAACTAAGTATATTGATTAATTTTAGCATTTTTTTTCACAAACACACACATTTTTGTTCCGTTTAAATAAAGTACTAGGTTCAGTTGAAAAGTTAATTAATTATAAGCGACTTGCATTTTTTCAGGTATTGAAGATCTAGTGGTCTTACTGTTGCAAAAATAGTATCAATGGAGAGTTTGAATTGGGATGAAAGTCCAGTTTTTCAGGAGTTTGGAGCTTCATTTGATCCAATACACGTAATTTCTAATTGGAACATGCCACAGCGTCAAGAAGCTGCTGTAAGATTAGCTGCTGATTCTATGGCTGCTAAATCAGCAGCAGATCTAAGCCGAGATTGTGTTGAAAATGGATTTTCTTCTTCCCCTATACTAAATATGCCTAATTACATCAGTGATAGTAATCCAATGGCATTAAATGGCCTAATGGCGAATTTCAGCTCTAATGGCCAAGTCCAGGAGATTAAGCCAGCACCTAAACTACTCTCAAACACATGCTCTCTGGAATCCCTTGATTGCTTACTCTCAGCAACCACCACCACCAACAACACCGACACGTCAATCGAAGATGATGGAATGTCCATGATTTTTGCTGATAATTCGAAAAGCTTGTGGAATTTCAACTCTTCTGGAGAGTCTGCAATACACAATGCCTCGTCTGAAGCTCTGAAGCAGTCGCCAGGTTATCAACAGCTTTTGACCTGTCCGTCTGGACATGAAATACTTCAAGAAGAAGAAAGAAAACGAAAACCATACAAGCCCATTAAAGCTAATGAGCTCGATGAGACGGTGTCAGAATCATCTCCGAATCATAAGTATAACAAGAGAAGCCACAAGCAAGCTCTTGAGAATTCTCCGAGTCAGTTCAATCTATTCGAGTCAGATTCGTTAAATGGAGATTATGGTAATTTTCAGGTCATTTCAGAAAAGCAAGCCAAATCCAAGAAGCCGAGATTAATAACAGAAAGTTACAATAAGCCACGTCCAAGTTCATCGAACATTAATTTTCAACAAGCTAGCTCATCGGTATCTTCAATAGATCAAGAGCCTGATCCAGAGGCAATTGCTCAAATGAAAGAAATGATATACCGGGCTGCTGCATTCAGGCCCGTGAACTTCGGGCCTGAAGCACCGGAGAAGCCCAAACGGAAGAACGTGAGAATATCAACGGATCCACAGACCGTCGCGGCGAGGCAACGGAGAGAAAGGATAAGCGAAAGAATTAGGGTTTTGCAGAGGCTAGTTCCAGGAGGAAGCAAAATGGATACAGCATCAATGCTTGATGAAGCAGCAAATTATTTGAAATTTTTGAGGTCACAGGTTAAAGCTTTAGAAGCCATAGGCCAAAAACAAGATCCTTTCTCTTCAATACCATTCAACTATCCATTTCCCATGCAATTACCACATTTTCCTCTCCAAAACCCTAATCCAATTCATGGTCCCAAAACTTGACATGTTTTTTTTTATTTTACTGACGGAACAAACTATTAAAATGGAAAGGAGAATAAATTACTAATCTGTAGTGTAAAAACCTTTTTAGTTTCTTGTTATTCCCTTTGTTTTTGTCGTTATTACTCTGCTGACGGAGGTTAATTTTTTGTTCCTCCCCTCAGTCTATCAGATGGGACTTAGAATTAATTCTGCTTATATGTTGGAGTTGATATTTTTATGTCTTTGCATGGAACAAATAAGGGCTTGTTCAATTGGTATGATAATTTCCCACATGTAACTCTTAAAAATAAAAAATTCGACTACATCTTTTTGTTAGGATATATCACTAGAGAAAAAAGCCTTTAATCGGTGAATTTGTGAGGGGGAAAACCATGTATTACGTCTACCAATTTAAAAGGATTTAATTTAAGTTACTATAGAAAATAACAGTGAATCTTTTTACACTATATGAGTGAATTTAACCATGATAACTATTATTCACTATTTTTACTGGGTTATAGATCAAGTAATGTTTATTACAAAAATTTACCTATAATTACCTTGTATAAATATATTTACACCATCAAAGGATACAGTAATATTTTATGCCGTTAATGCATGTTAAATATATTTTTAAAAAGAGAATTTATATACAGTCGGACTCATCATTATTTCATCATGATATAACTCTGAGTCATCTTTACTGCCTAAATTAAAGATCCTTGATCCTTATCATCATGCACTCATTATTACATACTTTAAAGCTTCTGTAATTGGTAGTAACTCCCTTAATTATGAGCATCATAATGAAATCCACCATTATACAAAAAGTGTTGGACCGGTCCACGAATTAAAAATAAAGGCCATAATTAAGTAATAATAAGGGCTATGATTAAGATCGAGAGCTTAAAAAGTGATTACCACTTTATACCTGCACGTTTAATTGTATTTAATTTCGAGTTTTGTACTTGAGACTTCACTTTTCTTAGAGATCTTAGAAAAGAGAGGACCTTAATTATTTTAATGTAAAAGCAGTCAGCAAAACAACGCACAAAAGGGACATCCTCATAGTACTTGTGAATCTTAGTCAGTGGTCCTGTCTCCTTGATTCAATCCAAAGCGTGCCTCTTGGTTTTCACTCCTAACCCTTATTGCTAACCACGTTTATTCTTCCTTTTTGGCAGTTGGTTATTATTATAATCCTGACTCCTGAGAATGATTTATGCAAAAGAGGAGCATTGAAAAAATGCAAACCAGGGTGTGGCCTTTCTAAATTACGCATTCAATAGTATTTCCTAGCCGTCAATAAAGTGGGTAATAATCAAGATTTAAACTCCATCAAATAACAAAAAGGTGATTTTTCTCATCTATATAATCCTTGGTAGAGGTAGCGGATGGTGAAGAAAGATTCAAGGTTTGAAATTGATGATGGATTCAATAATTATGTTTTTACTACTAAATCCATTGTATTTTTTTATTGGCTCAGAGTTTAATACTTGTAAATTTGTAGTGATCTTCACATATATATTTATACTTCCTGAAAAGGATATCGGATTAATTTAAACCCATTGAACTGCATTGCGTTGTAGCCACATGCATTGAAGGGTGGTCAATCGAACATCCTTCATGTTTCACCAAAGAAATAATATTTTGGATAAAACTAGAATTTGAGATGAAAAATCGGGTTACTGATAATCAAGAGACCAAAATAATAATAGACTTTCTGAGAATAATAATAAAGCAGTAAACAAATTTTTTTATTTCAGTATGATGTAAATGATGTCCTTTTCCCAATACAACTTCCTCCTTTTATAGTTGATTCTAGGTAAAGGAATAAAACCTAAGCTTTAATGAGACAATTATGGACAATAAATGACATTAAATGAGCCGTTACACAATCATTCCTATTAAATACCAATTTTCTAACGTATCAGGTATTTAATATTGAATTTGGACTCCTTTTTGTCTTCAGATTCATGTCTTCAATGCCTTTCGACCCACTGGCCTTAAATGACTTCGAATTGGTACGAGACTCGTGTCTAAACTGCTTCTCGTACCTATTTCACTTCTTCTTCCCGTACCTGTCGTTTCCCGTACCTTTTTCCCAATTGTTACGCTTTGACCACTTGTCCAGTCCACGTGTCACGCCACGTCATCTTCAATATAAATTCAACTTTTTTCCCAATACAGATAGTCCCCCCACTTTCCATTTATTTATCAATTAAATAATTGGGAAGTGGACCTTCGTAAAAAAGGAATTTTTGCCATAATCAATGCGTATGACAATATTGTCGTCTCAATTGTCTTTTCCATTTAATGTTTTATCCATGCGTCACCTTTTGATTGATTCTGCCATTTTGCACCCTTTTTCAAAGCTTCGTTAATCCCACTATTCACGAAGTGATAGTTGCCTTTATTATAGACTTTCCATCATTACTCTTCTAAGTTTGACGGTTGCCATCATATACATACTTAACCTTTTCTTCCTTTGTCCTCTTCTCCATAAATCTTTAGCAAACGTTTTTCTTCCTTACTTTTGCTCTCCTTCGATTCATCTTTGTTCAACAATGGCGTCTCCATACCCTAACCCTAAAAGAGTTCCGATTTTAGACAAATTCCCCAATGCTCCTGTTAGACATAGAAGAGACAGAGGAGGCAGACTTCGTACAGGATTAGAATCTACTCGAGGCGGCTCTTCTGGTTCTTCTTCTAGGAGTTCTATTCTGAAAACTCCTTCTTCTAAAGGTAAAGAAATTCCTGATTCTTCTAGAGAACCTTTAGTTGATGAAATCGTACCAAATGATTTATCTTTTGTAAGTGATAGACAATCTCTTCAAAAGCAAGTTGCTGGTTTAGAAAAAACTGATACTTATCCTACATTAGTGACCGAACTTACAATCCCTACCATCAGAGGAGATTGTAACTGGAAAAATAGTCTTCGAATGTCAATTCCTTCCATAAATCAAAGAATTTCTTCTTTTAGGATTGGGTACTCTTTTGTTTATACTTACCCTTTTACTTTGGGTTTTAATCCCCCAATTGACCCAATCATCCTCGATTTTTGTCGTTTCTTTAATATTTGTTTGGCCCAAGTTGGTCCTTTAGTATGGAGAGCAGTGGCTTGTTTGAGATATCTTTCTACCAAAGCCACTGTTGATTTCACCTTTTCTCACCTTATCCATTTATACCATCCTAATTTAATACGTCATGGAGTTTTTACCTTAACTGCGAGAAGCAAGAAGGTTTTGGTAAGCACAGAAGATGACAATGACCGTGGATGGTATGCCAGTTACGTTGCTGTGCGTACGGTGGATTTACTTGGTGAAACAAATATTCCCTTCCCTGAGAAGTGGAATTTTGCACGTAAGTTCTTTTTTTTTTAAAACCGTACCTGTTTTTGAGAATTTCGATTCTTTTTCTGACTTCGTCTCTTTTTGGTTTTTTGTAGCAACCATGGGAGATGTGGAACCTGTTCCCAACTTTCGTGGTTGGGTAGATTCAATTTTGAAGATTGCTCCTAAGGAACAAAGAACTTGGAAATCAATCTCTGCTTTACATGGCTGGAAAGTTAAAACGCATGGTATCGTTTTTTTTACACACTTTTCTTTTTGCACATTAAGTATTTTTTCCTTATTGTTGATTGTGTATCCTTCTTTTAATCAGGATTTGGTAACAAAGGAATGACAGCTGATGTTGCTAAGGCCATCCGCATGTCTGGTAATGCTGCACTTGACTTGGACAAGGCTCGAACCTTACTTCAAAAAAAGGAAAACTCTAGGAGAAGGTTCCAAGAATGAAGATGAGGAAGGTACCTTGTTAATAGCTAGGCCACGAATTAGGAGACGAGTCATTAACGATGATGAGATTGAAGATACTCCTGCTCAAACTTTGACCACCGAGCCTGTTTTGATTCCTTCAGACGAGGATACCGTGCCAAGAGACACAAATGAATCAACTCAGCATCTCTTTACTAGTGGTTTTGAGAGTGACGGACTCGGACCTGTTTTTGATGAAGTTCCTCTTTCTTCATTCGCACCTACCTCATCCATTCCTTTGCCAACTGTATGTGTTTCCTTGTCAGCATTGACCACTTCTGCTCTTTCATCAGTCTTGTCTATTCCTACTTCCATTCCTATGCTTACTTCTACCATTCCTGCTTCAACTCCCACGACTCCTGCGGTGTTTACCTTTTCTACTACTCCCCCTTCCGCTGTTCCATCTTCATCTGTCCCACATGTAGAAGTAAGTTCTAACAATAGAAGCATGACTATGAGAAGTGTCACACTCGAAATCCCTGCTAATCAAAGCCTCTTAAGAAAATCTGGGAGAGCTGATACTTGGCTCGAACCTCTTATTGGAGAAATCGAAAAGAATAAGATGCAAAGCCATAGTTGTTACACTTTGATGAATGACATAGTTCATTCAACTTTGAAGGTAATTTTCTTAACCTTAAATGCTTTCCTTCTTTTTCTTTCTAAGTTCTCACTTCTATGCTTTATAACCGTAGGCTAATCTTATTGGGACTGAGCTGATGGGACGAGTCTCTACATTGGAGAAAAAGGAGCGAGAGTCTACAAAGGCTCTATCTGAAGCTAGGAAAATAGCTGAGGATGCCTTATTTGAGGCAGCAAACTGGAAAGAACAATTTGAGAGTGCCCAAGTGACTGTAGAGGAGTTGCAGGAGAGCAAGGCTCACTTGGAGCAACAAAATCGTGGCTTAACTTCTGAGTTGGGAATTGTGAATGCTTCTTGGGGTCAGATTAAAAGGGATAAAGAACTTCTGGAATGCTCTCTATCTAAAGCCAATGATGAGATTAAAGAACTTAAGGCACTCATGGAGAAGAAAGAAGAATACGCAAGGGAGTTAGCTCAAAACTTAACTCATGCTCAAAATGACTTAAGGATTTCTTCTGACAAAATTCGTGCCTTGGAAAGTTCCCATGCCTCTCTTGAAGCTTCCTTAGATTCTCACTTAGCCGAGCACCAAATAATGAAAAATGACCTTGCTATGTGGGAAGAGGAATATAAGGCTTTGGAGAAGGAATATAATGCTCTTGAAGAAAATTTCAACATAGACGTGAGTTGGGCTTTTCTAAATTCTCGACGTGATGCTTTGATGGAGGCTACACAAGAAAACTTTGACTTGCAATCTGAGTTGGCCAAAGTCATAGACACTATCGAAAAAGGTCAACAACCTGCTGATACTCCTTCTCCAGCCCTTGGAACTATTGACACCCCTTCTCCAGCACTCGAAGCTCCTGGAACAGAAGAGTTTTTGAACTCTGAAGCAGTTACTGAGGTACTTGAAGTTGTAACTCCAGCTTCCGAGGTTGAAACTTCTATGGTACAGTCTATGGGAATCGAAGTTCCTGTGACTATTTCTTCCCTTATTGATGTTATCACTTCAAGCTCAGCTGAAACCGCTCCTATTGCTGCTTCTTCAGAAATTGTGACCGCACCTGTTATTGCTTCAGAAAGTGATGTTACAACTTTTAATGATTGTTAATGTTATCCTTTGGCAATTTTGAAGGAATCTTTTGATGAAGTCCCTAGTTACCATAATGGGGCACTTGTAAGACAAACATTTTGGTGACTAAGTTTTTCCTCAGTCTTTTATGTTAAGAAGTTTTATGAGTACTTCTTTATATTCTATTCTTGCCTTTTTACTTATTTAGGACTTATAGAATAGCTTAGCATTTTTATACTTTGAAAATGCTTTATGATTCTTCTCATGGAATATCAACATGAGGTTTATAAAAGAGGGCCCTTTTATTTTATAGACACTTAATGAAGAAGACGTCTCAACTTCATAATGGTGTTATAATACGATGAAAGAAATAGGAATACACATGTTTTGTATGCTACAACTTCGACAAGTTTTTATTTATGAACTTGAACAAACATTTACATGTATTAAAGTACATCTATAACTTTCTCGCAACTGTTTTCCTTGTAACAGATTTATATAAAAGAAGAACAATAGATACGAGGTTTTTCTTTATAACCCGTTTTAGTACATAGTCCCGACCCCATCTTTAGGAAGGGTTTGAGAGGTGACTCTATTGTTCCCATGGTAAAGAATACTATGATGTATGCTTATGCTTGGATTCCATAACCTCTGCTCGACACTTGTCTCTTGATTTACGCATCTATTTTCCGCACGTATCCGTTCTGTGTTTATTGTACAGTCCCCAAGTGTTTGAGCTGTGAAATATGAAGCCTCAAGCACTTGTTTTTTCCTCTTAACTTGGTCCTTTTCCTGAAACAGAAAAATTTGCGGGACTCGGAGGTTCGATTAGAGATGAAGACTGCCTAACCCGTGTATTTTTCCATCAGATTAATTGTAACCCTGGGCTGGGAATTTAAGAATATTCCCATTTGCCGTACAGGTCGTGACTCATCATTTGGCACGAGTTAGGGTTTTTGCCTAGCATCTAAAACCGTTAGTAAAATTGTTAATGATTAAAAAATGAATTTTAACATAGAGATACCTGACCGTGGATACTTTTCTCAAAAGTAGTATCTTTTTAGATGGACAGCATTCCAATGTGAGGGTAATAGCTTGCCATCCATTGACTCCAACTCGTATGCTCCTTTTCCTGCAATGTCACGAACTCTGTAGGGTCCTTCCCATGTTGGACTCAGCTTTCCTGAATTAGCAGCCTTTGTAGATTGGAACACCTTTTTAAGCACGAAGTCCCCAATTTTAAAGAATCTGAGGCGTGCTTTCCTGTTATAGTATCGTTCAATAACTTGCTTTTGTGCCGCCATTCTTATTAGTGCAGTTTCTCTTCTTCCTTCTAACAAATCAAGATTCACCTGCATCTCTACATCATTTGATTCCTCCGATGCTTGAACGTACCGTGTGCTTGGTTCTCCTATCTCTATTGGAATCAAAGCCTCCGCACCATAAACCATTGAAAATGGGGTTTCTCCCGTGCTTGTTTTTTG
>NC_031991.1:67521439-67535541 GCF_001879085.1 Nicotiana attenuata
AATAACCTTTACGGGGTGGGAAGGGTAGAATATGGAGATGATGACCGATGCGCTAATATCTCATGTAGCCCCTCTTCTGAGGAGTGATTACTGGATATTGCATTGACGTGATCCATATTAATCACAAACCTAGGACCCTTTTCCCTTTACTTGCCTTTATCTGCTTTCTTTAGAACTGCTTAAATCTTTTTTCAAATTTCTGCTCTCTTTACTTTCTTCAAAGGTTTTCAACTTATTTGCAACATTGTATGCAATCCCTTTATTTGAGCCTTAAATTGCTTGTTTGATTATGTGAAGTCACAATTATAACATGGCCGGGAACCACACTAGTGGATCTTGAGGGATGCCTAACACCTTCCCCTCGAGATAATTTCTAGCCCTTACCCGAACTCTGGTTCTTCAAACTCAAACCCTTTTAGTGTCCTAATGCACTTTAATCATTAGGTGGCGACTCTTTAATTCCAAAACCCAATTCCCAAAAGGGAAAGAGTTGTCCTCCCAAATGTCGTAGACCCGATTTTCGCCTTAGAAAAAAAAAGGAGCATCGACAATGCCTTACCAGTTGCAGAATTTATAATCTTTTGCTAAAACTCGCCTTTCTTTAATAACTGACAACTTTTCTTAAATCAGTATGTATTCAGTTTAATTCATTGTTTCTGAAATCAGTAGATATCATGCCAATAGGATTCTTCGTCTAACACCTAGGCAAACCATAGGGTAAATTTTGTAAACCAAATCAGATTTTATTAGCTACAACCAACAGGTAGGCCTGTTTCGGGCTTCTTATCTGAACTATTTAATAAATCAGTCTGCCTCAACCTTTTAAGTTATAATTAGACCTTAAATAGTATGCGTAAGTCATGCTAACTACTTGCCTTTCTCTGTTTAAAGGAGGTGTATTTGAGCCTTTGTTTGTTTAATTTGCTATATGTGTTTTTGCCTGTCGCCTTAGTATTTTACCTTTTGAAACCACAAATAAGCCAATATCTCCTCCCTTTAGGATTAGTAGTCCCAAGTACCTCCGGGGCTGATAGGATTGGGGCGGGTAATAGCATGCAATAAGCAAACGAGACCATTCCGCGCTTTAATACCTTAACGGGGTGGGAAAGGGTAGATATGGATATGATGACCACGCGATAACATCACGTGTAGCCCCTCATTGAAGAGTGATTACCGGATGTTGTGTGGGGTGATCCATATAGTAATGAACCTAGGACCTCATTTCCCTTTATTCTTTGTTTCTTTTAAATCTCTTAAAGCCATTTCTTCTAAGAAAATCAACTCTCTTTAGTTTTTTCCAATTTTGTTTATTTGTGACCATTACATGAAAATCCCCTCTTATTTGATACTCTTACCTGCCTATGTGTTATTTGCATTTAAGTCACACCAATAGTTTGGCCGGGAACCACACTAGTGGATCCTGAGGGGTGCCTAACACCTTCCCCTTGGGATAATTTCAAGCCCTTACCCAATCTCTGGTTACTTGACTCAAACCCTTCTTAGTGTCCTAATGCACTTAAATCATTAGGTGGCGACTCTTCAATCGAAAACCCAATTCCCAAAAGGGAACGAGTTTTCTTCCCAATGTCATAAACCCGATTTCGCGAGAAAAAGGGGGCGCGACAACAAGTACGACAATACCAAGTACATTTCTACCCGGAATCGGTGTCACAATATCACGGACCGTCTACGAATACTACAAACAACTATCTGGAAAGAAAGATATAATCTATCTCTGAAGTAAATGAAAACAGAATATAAAGATAGAAGAGAACGCCGGGGCCTGTGTACGCCTGTAGGACTACCTCGGGATCTCTGATAGGACTGAAAGCAGCCACCCAAAGCTATGGTCCAAAAGTTGCCGCTCCGGGATCTGCACACAGTGCAGAGTGTAGTATCAGCACAACCGACCCCATGTGTTAGTAAGTGCCTAGCCTAACCCCGGCGAAATAGTGAGAGGCTAGGACCAGACTACCAAATAAACCTGTGCAGTGATATAATATACAACGAAAATAAGCAGAAATAAACAAGTAAAGGTGGGAAGGGGGGGACGTGCTTACGGTTGGCATAACTCACCGACCATGAAAGCCAAATCGCGAACCTTACGGTCGGCATAACTCTTCTTCCTGGACTGAGCTGTGCGAAGCCTATCCTGAATAATTCTGACCTTGTCCAAGGAGTCCTATACTAGATCTGTACCCAACAACCGAGCCTCTCCCGGCTCAAACCATCCAACCGGCGACCGACACCACCTACCATACAAAGCCTCATAAGGATCCATCTGGATACTCGACTGGTAGCTGTTGTTGTAGGCAAACTCTGCTAAAGGCAAGAACTGATCCCACGAGCCTCCGAAGTCAATGACACAAGCTCGGAGCATATCCTTCAAAATCTGAATGGTCCGCTCGGACTGCCCGTCCATCTGAGGATGAAACGCTGTGCTCAACTCAACCCGTGTGCCCAACTCTCGCTGAACTGCTTTCCAGAAATGTGAGGTAAACTGCGTACCTCGATCCGAAATGATAGACACGGGCACACCATGAAGACGAAAAATCTCCCGGATGTAGATCTCAGCTAATCTCTCGGAAGAATAGGAGACTGCCACAGGAATGAAATGTGCTGAGTTGGTCAGCCTATCAACAATAACCCACACTTCATCGAACTTCTTCTAAGTCCGTGGAAGTCCAACAACGAAGTCCATAGCCACTTCCACTAGAGAATCTCAATCTTCTGGAACAAACCACCAGGCCTCTGATGCTCGTACTTAACCTACTGACAATTCAAACACCGAGCCACATATGCAACGATATTCTTCTTCATTCTCCTCCACCAACAATGCTGCCGCAAATCCTGAATCAACTCTCGGAGTCCATCCACATTAGGCACACAAACTCGACCCTGTAATCTCAAAACTCCATCATCACCTAAGGTAACCTGCTTGGCACCTCCGTGCTGCACCGTGTCTCTAAGGACACACAAATGGGGATCATCATACTGCCGATCTCGGATACGCTCTAATAAAGAAGAACGAGCGACTGTGCAAGCTAGCACACGGCTGGGCTCAGAAACATCCAACCTCACGAACTGATTGGCCAAAGCCTGAACATCCAGAGCAAGCGACCTCTCACCGACCGGAATATAAGCAAGACTGCCCATACTGGCTGACTTCCTACTCAAAGCATCGACCACCACATTGGCCTTCCCTGGATGATATAAGATGGTGATATCATAGTCTTTCAACAGCTCCAACCACCTCATCTGCCTCAAGTTTAACTCCTTCTGCTTGAACAAGGACTGCAGACTCTTGTAATCCGTGAACACCTCACATGCCACGCCATACAGATAATGCCTCCAAATCTTCAACGCGTGAACAATGGCTGCTAATTCCAAATCATGAACCAGATAGTTCTTCTCATGAATATTCAACTGCCGCGAAGCATAGGCAATGACCTTGCCATCCTGCATCAACAACGCCCCAAGTCCAACACGAGATGCGTCACAATAAACTGCATAAGGCCCTGAACCTGTAGGCAAAACCAACACTGGCGCCGTAGTCAAAGCTGTCTTGAGCTTCTGGAAGCTCGCCTCGCACTCGTCCGACCACCTGAACTGGGCACCCTTCTGGGTCAACCTGGTCATCAAGGCTGCAATAGACGAAAATCCCTCCACAAACCGACGGTAGTAGCCTGCCAGACCCAAGAAACTCCGCATCTCCGTAGCTGATGCTGGTCTAGGCCAGTTCTTGACTGCCTCTATCTTCTTCGGATCAACCTGAATACCCTCTACTGAAACCACATGACCTAAGAAAGCAACTGAACTCAACCAGAACTCACACTTCAAAAACTTAGCATACAACTGACTATCTCTCAGAGTCTGAAGAACTACCCTCAGATGCTGCTCATGCTCCTCCCGGCTACGGGAGTAAATCAAAATATCATCAATAAAGACTATCACGAACGAATTCAAGGAAGGCCTGAACACTCGGTTCATCAAATCCATGAAAGCTGCTGGGGCATTTGTCAATCTGAATGACATCACGAAGAACTCATAATGCCCGTACCGAGTGCGGAAAGCTGTCTTAGGGACATCGGATGCCCTAATCCTCAACTGATGGTAGCCGGACTTTAAGTCGACCTTAGAAAACACTTGGGCACCCTGAAGCTGGTCGAACAAATCGTCAATCCTCGGCAGTGGATACTTATTCTTGATTGTAACCTTGTTCAACTGCCGGTAATCAATACACATTCTCATCGATCCGTCCTTCTTCTTAACAAACAACACCGGCGCACCCCAAGGCGAGACACTAGGTCTAATGAAGCCTTTTTCAAGCAATTCTTGCAACTGCTCCTTCAACTCTTTCAACTCAGGCGGGGCCGTACAATACGGTGGAATAGAAATGGGCTGAGTGCCCGGAGCCAAATCAATGCAGAAGTCAATATCCCTCTCGGGTGGCATACCCGGCAGGTTTGAAGGAAATACCTCAGGGAACTCACGAACAACAGGCACAGAATCAATAGAAGGAACTTCGGCGCTAGAATCACGAACATATGCCAAATAGGCCAAACACCCCTTTTCGACCATACGCCGAGCCTTCACATAAGAGATAACACTACGGGTAGAATGACCAGGAGTCCCTCTCCACTCAAAACGAGGTAATCCCGGCAAAGCTAAGGTCACAATCTTGGCATGACAGTCCAAGATAGCATGGTAAGGTGATAACCAGTCCATCCCCAGTATGAAATCAAAATCAACCATGTCCAACAGTAATAAGTCTACTCGGGTCTCAAGACCCCTAATCACAACCACACAAGAACGATAAACACGATCTACCACAACAGAATCACCCACCGGGGTGGACACATAAATAGGAGCACTCAGAGAATCGCTGGGCATGACCAGATACGGTGCAAAATAAGATGACACATAAGAGTACGTAGACCCTGGATCAAATAGCACTGAAGCATCCCTACTACAAACCAGAACCGTACCTGTGATGACTGCATCGGAAGCCTCAGCCTCCGGCCTGGCTGGAAGAGCATAAAATCGGGGCTGGGCCCCACCACCCTGGACTACATCTCTGGGATGGCCTACTACTGGCTGGCCTCCACCTATAGCGGCCTGAGCTCCACCTCTAGCACCTCTACCCCCACCCCTAGCTGGCGGAGCGGGCGGTGGAACACCTGGTGCCTGAACCATAGCACGGGAACCTTGCTGCTGCGATTGAGTACCCACTAATCTCGGACAAGCCCTCCGAATATGACCATACTCACCACACTCAAAGCATCCACCTGAGTGTTGCGGCTGAGGAAACTGAGACTGACCTTGGCGACCTGAATGACCACCCCGAAAACTGTGGAGTGACGGTGCACTGATAGGAGTTGGTGGTGCACTGTAGGGCTGTTGATCAGAATACTGTATATGAGAACCACCGCCACCTGAAGCACCGTGAGAAACCTGAAGTGCTGACTGAAAGGGCCTAGGAGGATGGCCTCTACCATACGAATCCCTGCCTCCAGACGAGGTACCACTGAATCTGCCTGAATGACGAGGCCTCTTGTCAGACCCCTGCCCACCTCCTTGTGACAAAACCATCTCAACCCTCCTGGCCACATTGGCCGCCTCCTGGAAGGAAATCTCACTCTCCGTCTCCTTAGCCATCTGAAGTCGAATAGGCTGGATAAGTCCCTCAATGAACCTCCTCACCCTCTCTCTCTCTGTGGGAAGTATAAGTAGAGCATGACAGGCCAAATCAATAAACCTGGTCTCATACTGGGTAACAGTCATAGAACCCTACTGGAGTCGCTCAAACTGCCTCCGATAGATCTCCCTCTGAGTAACGGGAAGAAACTTCTCCAAGAATAGCTGAGTAAACTACTCCCAAGTCAAAGCTGGCGATCCGGCTGGTCTAGCCAAACAATAATCTCTCCACCAAGTCTTGGCGGATCCAGATAAGCAGAAAGTAGCAAAGTCGACCGCATTGGTCTCCACTATCCCCATGTTCCTGAGAACCTCATGACAGTTGTCTAGATAATCCTGGGGATCCTCAGAAGATGCACCGCTGAAAGTAGTAGTGAAGAGCTTGGTGAACCTGTCCAATCTCGACAAAGCATCGGCAGACAAAGCTGCTCATCACCGGTCTGAGCCATCACACTCGGCTGAACTGCTCCAACTGGCTGAGCTGCTAGAGTCTGAAACTGGGGAGCCATCTGCTCCGAAGCGCGAGTAGCAGGAGTCTGGGCTCCTCCTCCAGCCTGACAGACGGCTGGTGCTACAGGAAGCAAGCTTGCCCGGGTGACACTCTCCATAAGGCCCACTAGACGGACCAGAGCATCCTCGAGTACTGGGGTAGCAATAAACCCCTCTGGGACCTGAGCTGGGCCCACCGGAACTGTCTGGGCCGGAACCTCATCATCAAAGTCAACATGAGGCTCCACCGCAGGTGCTGCTGCTCTGGGCTGAGCTCTGCCCCTACCTCGGCCTCTAGCACGGCCTCGGCCTCGCCCTCTGCCCCTCGTGGGAGCTGCTACTGGGGGCTCGGGCTGCTGGTCAGCGGATGAGGAAGCGCGTGTTCTCGGCATCTGCAAAAGAACAGAGTAGAAATTCAATTAGCATTGAGAAACCAAACCGCACGACAGGAAAGAATAGATGTGAAATTTTTCCTAACTCTGTAGCCTCTAGGGATAAATACAGACGTCTCCGTACCGATCCCTCAGACTCTACTAAGCTTGTCCGTGAATTTGTGAGACCTATGTAACCTAGAGCTCTGATACCAACTTGTTACGGCCCAGATTTCCCACCCTCGGGAGTCGTGATGGCGCCTACTCGTGAAAGCTAGGCAAGCCAAGCATTATAGATTCACTAACTCTATTATTTAACCCTTTTTAACAGTTTAAATCATCATGCGATCAACGGTGAAATATTAACAATAATTAAATACACGCGGAAGACATAATCTGATAACTTAGCCAAAAACAAGTACGACAATACCAAGTACATCTCTACCCGGAACCGGCGTCACAATATCACAGACCGTCTACGAATACTACAAACAACTGTCTGGAAAGAAAGATACAATTTGTCTCTGAAGTAAATGAAAACAGAATATAAAGATAGAAGAGAACGTCGGGGCCTGCGTACGACTGCAGGACTACCTCGGGATCTCTGACTAGACTGAAAGCAGCCACCCAAAGCTATGGTCCAAAAGCTGCCGCTCCGGGATCTGCACACAGTGCAGAGTGTAGTATCAGCACAACCGACCCACGTGCTGGTAAGTGCCTAGCCTAACCCCGGCGAAGTAGTGACTAGGCTAGGACCAGATTACCAAATAAACCTGTGCAGTGATATAATATACAGTGGAAAATAAACAGAAATAAACAAGTAAAGGTGGGAAGGGGGGACGTGCTGTGGGGGAGTATCATTTACCAACAGTAATTTAAGAGGAAAACACAAAGAACAATTTGAAACTCACAGCAACAGAATCAGGAACTCGTAACCAATCAACAAGTACTTTTATTATCTATTGTTGCGGCGCGCAACCCGATCCAAATCATAAAAATACTGTTGCGGCGTGCAACCCGATCCATATCATTTATCACTGTTGCGGCGTGCAACCCAATCCATTTATGTTATTGTTGCGGCGTGCAACCTGATCCAAACATAAAGTTGTTGCGGCGTGCAACCCGCACATATACAGTTCAACACCAATCACACAGAGAGTCCCGGCAAGGGACCAATAAAGAAACAACACTATCCCGGCAAGGGAATCGACATTTTTAAGTAAATACGTCCCGGCAAGGGAAAATCAGCTATAACCAAACTTGTTCCAACATGTGACTTCCTCAACTAGCACCAATACTCAATCATAAGTAATTTCCACGAGCATAATCATAATCCTTGCTCAACATAGAGAATCAACAACTTAGGCATTCGTAGTATTTATCAAGAACACCATAATTTAAATTTAAGACTCGCGGTCATGCTTGACACCAACGTATAGATACTCATCACCATGCCTATACGTCGTACTCAACAAGTAACACGTAGCAAATAGGACACAACTCCTAATCCCTCAAGCTAAGGTTAGACCAAACACTTACCTCGAACTTTCACGGCCAACTCAAGCCTCAAACACCGCTTTTCCTTTTGAATTTGGCTCCAAATCAATTGTATCTAGACATAATCGACTTAATAGCATCAATAAACGCTAAACAATTCGACTCCAAGGCTTAATTATAGATTTCCTATCATTCTTCCCAAAAAGTCAAAATTCGACCCCGGGCCCGCTTGGTCAAAACACAAGGTTCAGACCAAAACCCGATCACCCATTCACCCACGAGCCCGAATATGTGATTAGTTCCAAAATCCGACCCCAAAACGAGGTCTAGATACCAATTATACAAAAAGCCCTAACTCTACCCAAATCCCTAATTTTCTACCCTTAAGATGATTTAGGCCTAGAAGTCTAAAGGGCGTTAATGGAAATTGAAGAAAATGAGTCTAAGATTACATACCTATGGATTTGTGGTGAAGCTCTCTTTCAAAAATCGCCCAATTTGGAGTTTGGAAGAAGAAGTTATGAAATTTTTGCTGAATCCCGTTTTACTTCTGTTTAAAAATCACTGCACAGACCTTCATCGCGTTCGTGATACAAGGCACGCGTTCATGGAGCTTCATCCCCCAGAGCCTTCGCGTTCGCGTTCATGTGGACGCGTTCGCATAGGGTAAAATCCCTCTCCCCCTGCCCAGGCCCAAAAGCCTTCGCGTTCGCGATAGCAGGCCCGCGTTCGCGAAGGGAAACACCCTCAAAGCTTCGCGTTCACATCTTGTGTCTCGCGTTCGCGTAGAAGGAAGTTTCCTTCAGCCTGACTTACCCTTCACGTTCGCGAGAGTCCTTCCGCGAACGCGAAGAACAACACACCAGAACACTAGAAGCTGAAAACCTGCAACTTTTCCTAAGTTCAAAACCTTCCGAAACTCACCCGAGCCCTCGGGGCTCCAAACCAAACATGCATACTAACTCAAAAACATCATATGAACTTATCCGTGCGATCAAATCGCCATAATAACCTCTTAAACAACGAATTTAGCATAGAAATCTAAGAAAAATCTCAAAACATCCAAAGTATCAATTTTCACAACTACGGGTCCATATCACCTCAAACGACTTCCGTTTCTTACCAATTTTCACAGACTCATCTTAATTCACATATAAGACCTGTACCGGGCTCCAGAACCAGAATACGGGCCCGATACCATAAAATTTTAAACTCATTTCATTTCCAAAACTCATAAATAATTTCAGAAAACAATTTTCTGTAAAAATTCATTTCTCGGGCTTGGGACCTCGGAATTCGATTCCGGGCATACGCCCAAGTCCCATATTATCCTACGGACCTTCCGGGACCGTCAAATCACGGGTCCGGGTCCGTTTACCCAAAATGTTGACCGAAGTCAACTAAGGTTCATTTTAAAGTCAAAATTCATCATTTTTCACAGATTTTCACATAATAGCTTTCCGGCTACGCGCCCGGACCGCGCACGCAAATCGAGGTGATGCTGAAAGAGGTTTTTAAGGCCTCGGAACGCAGAATTTATTTCTAAAACAAGTGATGAAATTTTGGGTCATCACATTCACCAGTCATGAGCATCAAATACAATATTACAAGTCTGAAAGTCTACTCCACTACTACATAACTGAATCTGAAAGGAAATAAAATTGGGGGAGAATGCATTGGACTGCGAATCATCAAGCAGCTACATAGTAAATCTCCGAAGATCTGCTGGAAACTATCAACCCTCAGTAGCAGGACCTGTAGCGCCCAAATCTGCACACAGGGGTGCAGGGAGTAAAGTGAGTACTCCAACTTAGTGAGTAATAACAATAAATGAAGACTGAGCGATATAAAATCACGTTAAACACAACATTAAGCTATAAGAGGCAGAACAAAATCAATAAACATAATTAAACTGTGAAATCTCATTAAAACACCTTTTAAGCAGTCAAATGATATATAGGAAAGACAACTAGAAATGATAAACACGTAAGAACTGCCCCTCGGGAAAAGTAACAACAGAATCGGCCCCTCGGGCAATATCACAGAACAATACCAGCCCCTCGGGCTATATCTCATATCATCATGGGTACCCGCGCTCACTAGGGTAGACTCCGGAAGAGGCCCCTTACGGCCCAAGTTCAATATCAAGCCATCTCGTGGCATCATAAACAGGCCCTCGGCCTCATATCAATCTCAAGCCACCTCGTGGCGTACAATCTCAGGCCCTCGGCCTTATTATCATAATCAGTATATCACTGCTGCGGCATGCAGCCCGACCCAAAAGTAACCTCACAATACAGGCCCTCGGCCTTACTCAGTCAAAATCTCATAAGCCCCTTGGGCAACAGTAAAACATGAAGCTCAGCACAAAATATCTTTTGAAAATATCATTTAAGGTGTTTAAAACAGAATAACATAGCCGAGTTTTTGAAAGCCGTAAAATAAGGCATGACTAAGCGCCAATGTGAAATCAAATAGTGAGGAAAATATCAGTAAAAATCCCCTAAGGGTTCAAACAGTTGGCACGAAGCCCAAATATGGCATTTAGCCCAAAACATAACAATATCAAACAATTAGCTATCAAATACGCAGTAAAATAGTCATTCGGGATGGACTAAGTCACAATCCCCAACGGTGCACGACCCCACGCTCGTCATCTAGCGTGTGCGTCACCTCAATATAGCCGAACGCTGTGTAATCTGGGGTTTCATACCCTCAGGACAACATTTAAAATCACCACTCACCTCAATCCGGCCAAACTCTAGCTTGCAATGCCTTTGCCCTTCGAATTGGCCTCCGGATGATCCAAATCTACCAAAATCAGAACGTAACCATCAAAATATGCTAAAGGGACAGAGCCCACTCGAAAATAATCGAAAAACCATGCAAATCCCGAAATTACCAAAACCCGACCCCCGGGCCCACGTCTCGGAATTCGATAACTTTTACGTCATTAGGTTCCTTATCTCCCCACGAGTTCATACATACCAAGAGTTCCAAAATCCGACCACAAATGGTCTTTCAAATCCTCAATCAAAGGCCTAGGCTTCTAAGCCCTAGTTTCTCTAATTTTACCCTTAATTACAGCTCTAATCCGCGAATTAATACCATAAAAACAAGTTTTCTTAATCCAAAACCTTACCTCAATGATGTCTCCTTAATTTCTCTCTTCAAAATCGCCCAAAGCTCCAAAATTCGTGTTTAAAGTAGTGAAACCCTCTGAAAATCGCGAAGGAGAAAATATAAACATTCTGACCCAGGCTTTTCGCACCTGCGGTCCAGATGTCACACCTGCGTGGCCGCTTCTGCGGTCCCAATGGCCGCACCTGCGTTTCCCACTTAAGCGGCCAAAACCGCATCTGCGATGTGCATTACGCACCTGCGCCTTCGCAGATGCGGTCCCACAACCGCTTCTGCGGTTCCTGCCTTCCCAGCCATTTTCCGCTTCTGCGACTGGCCTCCCGCATCTGCGGGGTCACACCTAGGATCCTTTAACCGCAGATGCGGTTATGACAGTAACAAAATACTTCAGCTCTTCAACTTAATTCTAAACCTTCCGTCAACCATCCGAAGTCACGCCGAGGCCCCCGAGACCTCAACTAAAAGCACCAACAAGTCTTACACTACCATTCAAACTTATACCAACCTTCAAAAAACCTCAAACAACATCAAAACCACCAAAACAAATCGAATTCAAGCCTAAGGTTCTAAAATCTTCCGCATTCCGCTTCTGATCAAAAAGTATACCAAACCACGTCCGAATGACCTGAAATTTTGCACACACATGCCAAATGACATAACGAAGCTACTGCAACTTCTGGAATTCCATTTCGACCCCTATATCAAAATCTCACCCATCAACCAGAAAACGCCAAAAACTCAATTTCGCCAATTCAAGCCTAAATCTACTCCGGACCTCCAAAACACATTTCGATCATGCTCCTAAGTCCCAAATCATCTACCGAAGCTATGCGAACCATCGGAACTCACATCCGAGCCCTCAAATACATAAGTCAATATTCGGTTGACTTTTCCAACTTAAGCTTTCTTAAAAGAGACTAAGTGTCTCCAACCTTCTCAAAACCTTTCAACACCCGAGCTAACCAACCCGATCACATCTAAAACCGATAATTAAAGCAATAAGAAGCAGAAATAGGGAAAACGGAGCGTTAACTCATGAGACGACCGACCGGGTCGTCACATCCTCCCCCTCTTAAACAAACGTTCGTCCTCGAACGAGTTAAGAAACATACCTGAAGTCTCAAATAGGTGAGGATATCTGCTCCGCATCTCCCGCTCGGTCTCCTAGGTACCCTCCTCCATGGGCCGACCTCTCCATTGCACTTTCACTAAAGCTATATCTTTTGATCTCAACTTTCAAACCTGACGCTCCAAAATAGTTGTTGGCTCCACATCATAAGTCAGATCACCCTCTAACTGAACCGTGCTGAAATCCTGAACGTGAGACGGATCCCCAATATACTTCCAGAGCATAGAAACATGAAACACCGGGTGCACACTCGACAAGTTGGGTGGCAAAGCAAGCTCATAAGCCACCTCCCCAATCCTCCGAAGTACCTCAAAAGGCCCAATGAACCGTGGACTGAATTTACCCTTCTTTCCAAATCTCATAACATCCTTCATGGGTGAAACCTTCAACAGAACCTTCTCACCAACCATGTAGGACACATCCCGAACCTTCCGGTCCGCATAGCTCTTTTTGCCTCGACTGCGCTGTATGAAGCCTCTCTTGAATCACCTTCACCTTGTCTAAAGCATCATGTACCAAATCTGTACCCAATAGCCTGGCCTTGCCCGGCTCAAACCAACCAACTGGAGATCTACACCGCCTCCCATACAAAGCCTCATATGGAGCCATCTGAATACTCGACTGGTAGCTGTTATTATAAGCAAACTCTGCGAGCGGTAGAAACTGATCCCATGACCCTCCAAAATCAATGACACAAGTGCGTAACATATCCTCCAATATTTAAATAGTGCGCTCGGACTGCCCGTCCGTCTGAGGGTGAAAAGTTGTGCTCAACTCAACCTGAGTACCCAACTCTCGCTGTATAGACCTCCTAAACTGTGAAGTAAACTGAGTGCCCTGATCTGAAATGATGGAAACTAGGACACCATGCAAACGAACAATCTCCCGGATATATATCTCTGCCAACCGCTCTGAAGAGTAAGTAGTACAGATAGCAATGAAGTGCGCGGACTTGGTCAGCCGATCCACAATTACCCAAATAACATCGAACTTCTTCAAAGTCCGTAGGAGCCCAACTACAAAGTCCATGGTGATCCGCTCCCACTTCCACTCTGGAATATCCATCCGCTGAAGCAAGCCACCCGGTCTCTGATGCTCATATTTCACCTGCTGACAATTGAGACACCGAGCTACAAATCCCACAATGTCTTTCTTCATTCTCCTCCACCAGTAATGTGTCTCAAATCCTGATACATCTTCGCGGCACCCGGATGAATGGAATACCGCGAGCTATGGGCCTCCTCCAGAATCAACTCCCGAAGTCCATCCACGTTGGGCACACAAATCCGGCCCTGCATCCTCAACACCCCATCATCACCGATAGTCACATCCCTGGCATCATCTTGCTGAACTCTGTCCTTAAGGACAAGTAAATGAGGATCATCATATTGGCGCTCTTTGATGCGATCATATAAGGAAGACCGAGAAATCACACAAGCCAATACCCTGCTGGGCTCCAAAATATCCAACCTCACGAACCGATTGGCCAAAGCCTAAACATCAACTGCAAGGGGTCTCTCCCCAACTGGAATATACGCCAAACTCCCCATACTCACCGCCTTTCGGCTCAAAGCATCGGCCACCACATTGGCCTTCCCCGGGTGATACAAGATAGTAATGTCATAATCCTTAAGCAACTCCAACCACCTCCGCCGCCTTAAATTCGAGATCCTTTTGCTTGAACAAGTGCTGGGGCTGCGATGATCAGTATAAACCGTCACAAGACATACCATACAAACTAATGACCTCCAAATCTTCAAATGCATTAACTGATGGCA
>NC_031991.1:67535561-67576932 GCF_001879085.1 Nicotiana attenuata
GATATCCACGATAATAGGGCGAAAATAAAGATGACACATAAGAGAAAGTAAGAACCACGGGTCGAAATAAACATAGAAGACATCCCCTGAGGCACACTGAAATAATACCTGTAATCACTGCATCTGAAGCAATCGCATCAGGCCTAGCTGGAAGTGCATAGAAGCGGGCCTGACCACCACCGGATCGACCTCCCCCTCTAGGACGACCCCTAGATGACTGTCCTCCAGCCCTAGCTGGCTGGCTGGGTGGTGAAGTGGCTGGGGCTGAGGTTGATGGCTGACCCCTCTGCTGAGATGAACCCCCAAGACGATGAGGACACTGCCTCCACAGGTGACCCATCTCTCCACACTCATAGCAACTCCCGGGTGCTGGACACGGGGACTGATGGGAACCCCTAGCATCGGAATGACTAGCAGACGCACCCGGCGTAGAAGAATCCTGAACTGATGGAGCACAGGACGAACCCTAGGCTGGAAGTGCACTGAGTGAGGAATGACCCTGCTGAGAACCGTGAGAACCATGACCTGATGATTCCCCACGATAACCTGGGCGATCTGACTAAGCATGCCTGAACTGACGGCCTCTGCCGTGCTGATACTGGCCCCTCGAAGGAGTGCCCCAAAAACTACCATGACCATGAGGCCTCTTGGCCTCCCTCTCCTCGCGCTCCTGGCGACGAACTGACTCAATCTCATGAGCAATATCCACAACCTCCTCAAACGTAGCACCTGACACTCTCTCCCTAGTCATGAGAACCCGAAGCTGGTAGGTAAGGCCATTAACAAACCTCCTTATCATCTCTCTCTCTCTCTCTCTGTGGCAACCAACCAAATAGCATGTCGAGCTAACTCTGAGAACCTCATCTCGTACTGAGTAACGGTCATATCCCCCTGTCTCAACTGCTCGAACTGCCTACGCAGCTCCTCCCTACGGGAGTGTGGAGCATTCTTCTCCAAAAATAGAGCGGAGAACTGCTGCCAAGTCAAATGTGCCGAACCAACAGGCCTACGCCTCTCATATGCCTCCCACCAAGTGAAGGCAGCTCTGGTAAACTGAAAGGTCGTGAATGCAACCCCGCTGTCTCCAGAATACCCGCGGTGCGAAGAATCCTCTGACATCTGTCTAAGAAGCCCTGGGCATCCTCGCCCTCAGCACCACTGAAAGTAGGAGGCTGGAGTTTGCCAAACCTCTCCAATCTACGCTGCTCGTCCTCTGGCATAACTGGAGCTACGTAACCCTGAGCAGCTGCCACCAGTTGGGCTAGTGGTGCCTCCGGTGTCTGCACTCCCTGAACCACCGGATCGGGTGTGCGGGCGGCGGGAGGCTGAGAGCCTCCCCCTTCCTGAGAACTGGCTACGGCAGTAAAGACCGCGACCGCCTGAGCAAGACCCGTACATACTGTCAAAATCTTGGCCAAAGTCTCCTGAAGACCCGGAATCACAATGGGCACAGCTAGTGCCTGAGCTGGTGCTGCTGGAGTGTCCACAACTGGGACCTGCTCCTGAACTGGGGCGGCTGGTGGATCTGCATGTGATGCCCCAGCTTCTGTGTGGGCTGCACCTCTACCCCTACCACGGCCTCGACCACGTCCTCGGCCTCTAGTGGCTCCAGCTGGTGGTACTGGTGGTCGTCCATCCTGACCGGTAGCGCGTGTCCTCATCATCTGTGAGAGAGTAGAATAACAGAAGTTTAGTTCTCGGATCAACATAATTCGCACAACAAGAATTTCAAGAATATGGAATTTTCCTAAAGGTTCTGCAGCCTCTCGAGGATAAATACAGACGTCTCCGTACCGATCCACGAGAATCTAGTAAACCTGCTCATGACTCGTGAGACCTATGTAACCTAGGCTCTGATACCAACTTGTCACGACCCTAAACCCAAACCCGGTCGTGATGGCGCCTCTCGTGAAGACAAGGCCAGCCGACACACTTCCAATTTACTTTAAGCAATTAGGATAATAAATACTAAGTCTTTAAACGAAATAATATCCCAAAATAACAGTATAAGTTGCGGAATTAAAAACCAACACAGCCCGACATCGGGGTGTCACCAGTCATGAGCATCTAAAACAATATTACAAATCTGAAAGTCTACTCCACTACTACATAACTGAATCTGAAAGGAAATAAAATAGGGGGAGAATGCACTGGGCTGCGAATCGCCAAGCAGCTACCTAGTAAATCTCCGAAGATCTGCTGAAAACTATCAACCCTCAGTAGCAGGACCTGTAGCACCCGAATATGCACACAGGGGTGCAGGGAGTAAAGTGAGTACTCCAACTCAGTGAGTAATAACAATAAATGAAGACTGAGCGATATAAAATCACATTAAACACAACATTAAGCTATAAGAGGCAGAACAAAATCAATAAACATAATTAAACAGTGAAATCTCATAAAAACACCTTTTAAGCAGTCAAACAATATATAGGAAAGACAACTAGAAATGATAAACACGTAAGAACTGCCCCTCGAGCAAAGTAACAACAGAATCGGCCCTCGGGCAATATCATAGAACAATACCAGCCCCTCGGTCTATATCTCATATCATCACGGGTACCCGCGCTCACTGGGGTGTACAGACTCCGGAAGGGGCCCTTACGGCCAAGCGCAATATCAAGCCATCTCGTGGCATCATAAACAGGCTCTCGGTCTCATATCAATCTCAAGCCACCTCGTGGCGTACAATCTCAGGCCCTCGGCCTTATTATCATAATCAGTATATCACTGCTGCGGCGTGCAGCCCGACTCAAAAGTAACCTCACAATACAAGCCCTCGGCCTTACTCAGTCAAAATCTCATAAGCCCCTCGGGCAACAGTAAAATATGAAGCTCAGCACAAAATATCTTTTGAAAATATCATTTAAGGTGTTTAAAACAGAATAACATAGCTGAATTTTTGAAAGCCGTAAAATAAGGCATGACTGAGCACCAATGTGAAATCAAATAGTGAGGAAAATATCAGTAAAAATCCCTAAGGGTTCAAACAGTTGGCATGAAGCCCAAATATGGCATTTAGCCCAAAACATAATAATATCAAACAATTAGCTATCAAATACGCAGTAAAATAGTCATTCGGGATGGACTAAGTCACAATCCCCAACGGTGCACGACCCCACGCTCATTATCTAGCGTGTGCGTCACCTCAATATAGCCGAACGCTGTGTAATCCGGGGTTTCATACCCTCAGGACAGCATTTAAAATCATTACTCACCTCAATCCGGCCCAAACTCTAGCTCGCAATGCCTTTGCCCTTCGAATTGGCCTCCGGATGCTCCAAATCTACCAAAATCAGAACGTAATCATCAAAATATGCTAAAGGGACAGATCCCACTTGAAAATAATCGAAAAACCATGCAAATTCCGAAATTACCAAAACCCGACCCCTGGCCCACGTCTCGGAATTCGATAAATTTTACGTCATTAGGTTCCTTATCTCCCCACGATTTCATACATATCAAGAGTTCCAAAATCCGACCACAAATGATCTTTCAAATCCTCAATCAAGGGCCTAAGTTTCTAAGCCCTAGTTTCTCTAATTTTACCCTTAATTAGAGCTCTAATCCGCAAATTAATACCATAAAAACGAGTTTTCATAATCCAAAACCTTACCTCAATGATGTCTCCTTAATTTTTCTCTTCAAAATTGACCAAAGCTCCAAAATTCGTGTTTAAAAGTAGTGAAACCCTCTTAAAATCGCGAAGGAGAAAATATAAACATTCTGACCCAGGCTTTTCGCACCTGCGGTCTAGATGTCGCACCTGCGTGGCCGCTTCTGCGGTCCCAATGGCTGCACCTGCGGTTCCCACTTAAGCGGCCAAAACCGCATCTGCGATGTGCATTCCGCACCGCTTCTATGGTTCCTGCCTTCCCAGCCATTTTCCGGTTCTGCGACTGGCCTCCCGTATCTGCGGGGTCGCACCTACGATCCTTTAACCGTAGATGCGGTTATGACAGTAACAAAATACTTCAGCTCTTCAACTTAATTCCAAACCTTCCGTCAACCATCCGAAATCACCCCGAGGCCCCCGGGACCTCAACTAAAAGCAGCAACAAGTCTTACACTACCATTCAAACTTATACCAACCTTCAAAACACCTCAAACAACATCAAAACCACCAAAACACATCGAATTCAAGCCTAAGGTTCTAAAATCTTCCGCATTACGCTTCTGATCAAAAAGTATACCAAACCACGTCCGAATGACCTGAAATTTTGCACACACATCCCAAATGACATAATGAAGCTACTGCAACTTCCGGAATTCCATTCTGACCCCTATATCAAAATCTCACCCATCAACCGAAAAACGCCAAAAATTCAATTTCGCCAATTCAAGCCTAAATCTACTCTGGACCTCCAAGACACATTTCGATCATGCTCCTCAGTCCCAAATCATCTCCCGAAGCTATCCAAACCATCGAAACTCACATCCGAGCCCTCTAACACATAAGTCAACATCCGGTTGACTTTTCCAACTTAAGCTTTCTTAAAAGAGACTAAGTGTCTCCAACCTTCTCAAAATCTTTCCGAACCCGAGCCAACCAACCCGATCACATCTAAAACCGATAATTAAAGCAATAAGAAGCAAAAATGGGAAAAATGGAGCGGTAACTCATGAGACGACCGGCCGGGTCGTCACAAATATTCCTATGTCATGCATTACTTGCAAATATCATATCAAGAGGCATGATATTGTTAGCAATAAGAACAAGTGGTGTATCAGCAAAGATTTTATTATGAGGTCATACAACTCACTTTAATTGATATACCTCTTCAAATAATTGAAATAATCATCACAAATATATAAAATCAGATCAATAGTACTAAATTTATAAGGAAAGAAAAAGTGATAATATGGGATGAAGTGCTTTTGGCTAAGCGTTAGACCATCAAAACAAGCGCCCAGAGTTTTAGAGATATATTGGATATCGATGAACCCTTTGGTAGAAAAGTGATAGTTTGGGAGGTGATTTCTGTCAAGTACGATCAGTAGTTCCAAAATTGGCCAAAGCAGAAACTATAAAAGCTAGCTTTCCAAAATTATACTTATGGCCTCAACTGAAAAATATTCAAATGACAAAAAATATAAAAGTAAGAATAGATCCAACATTCAGTGACTTCTTGCATTGTGTCGGAAACAAAGAAGAACTCCAATAAAAGATGATTTGATTCCTCTAGAACACTTGGTTATCAACCCTAATGGTAATAGTAGTGCATTTATTAAAGAAAATAATTTTCATCATTAGATTAAAACGCAATTTGTGCAAATTACAAGATAGAAATTAAAGAGCTATCTTAGCTAGCAGAAATGAATATGTTGATCAACTAAATAAAAGGTTAATTGCTAAATTTTATGGTAAAAACACAATATATTTTAGTTTTGACTCAACAGAAGATGATACCAACAACAACTACCAAGAAGGATACTTAAATACTTTAATAGCAATTGGCCTTCTACCATATATGTTTGTTGTCAAGTTCATTATTTCTTACGCATATATATATATATATATATAGTAGACTAAGTTAAAATTGATCTTCCATTGCATATAGGTTTATGCCCGTCATGCTACTGAAAACTTAGATCCACTGAATAGCTTATGTAATAGTACACATATGGTATATAGAAGTTTTGACAATAACGTCATACATGCAGAACTTATGATATTGGTCAATGTGCCTCTAAGTATGTGTTTATCCCCGAATTCAACCTTCGTCTTTCGAAACTAAAGAATATCTTTTAAATTTGTGTGAAAATAATTTTCATTATGTTTATGTTTTGTAGTTATAATAAATAAAGTACAAGGACAAACATCCTAAATATTAAACTATATTTATCACAATATATTTTCTTACACGAATAACTATATGTTGCACTTTCAAGAGAGATATCAATATCGACAACAAGAGTTCTGGTTATGGCAAAGTAACCAACCATTAGAAGGAAACATATACAAGAAAAATACTGCGTATAAAGAAGTGTTCGGTAAGATACCATCACATTAGATACCTTTAAACTACAATACATAATTATCTAATTAACATGACTAAAATTGATCATTTATGTAAGTTCTGATGATATCCTTTCATTTTGAATTCACGTATTATGCTAATGTAACAATATTTTTCAGCATTTAGATGATTGTTGTAGTGTTATATATAAAATTTCTCTCATTAATTAAATTTTACTGTTTGTTCATATAAATAAATATTTAAATCATCATGTACCATTATTAACGTGCAACGCACGTTTATAGATACTAGTATCTATAATCTATGAATAATACATAAATAACCGCGTATAATCAGTGTATATTTATATGTAGCGGCTAGAAAAAGTTAAATAGTGAATTTAGCCGGCTATTTGTGTAAAGTTATTTTGTTTTTATTTATTTGGAATGAAAAGGAAATTAAGATAAAGTCAAAAGCAAATGTAATGCGATAATGCGAATGTAGCATTGATAGCATCCGTGAAAATGGCATTTCTTCATTTTATAAAAGGGTCAATGATTTACTAGTAAGAGTTTCATTCAAGTTGTGTGCCGTCAAAGTAAAAGGTTTAAAAGTCAAACCTCTTGCTTGGTAATGTGGTAGTAGTTGTGTCAAAGTTGAGAGGCACTTTCGTTTCTAATACTGAAAAATAAAGACTAAAGAAAATGAGACTTTCATATTAAAATTCATGGGTTAATTTCACAAATGGTCATTTTTTCACTAAAGTCATATAACTTTGTTTTCTCACATAAAAGTCATATAATTATAACTTTTTTTCACAAAAGTCATATAACTTTGTTTTTCACACAAAAATCATATAACTATAATTTTTTTCACCAAAATCATATAATTATGTTTTCTCACACAAAAATTATAAAACTTTTACTAACTCACAAAAATTATAGTGATCGGAAAATATAATTTTTCGCTAGTATTTTCTTATTTTGTAGATTTTTATTTTCTTATTTTCAGCCTAATAAATAATAATTCAATTAAAATAGGAATGAGTCAACCCGACCTGGCCCACCCTGACCAATACTCATATATATAAATTAAAATTTGGGTCATTCCTATTTACTAAAAGTGAATTCTTTCCCCATAGAAAATTCAAGTCGAAATACATGAGATTCTTATAAAAAAAATAAAGAAATAAAAGGTATAATTAGAGAGCACTTGAAATAAAAATGCTATAAATTTGAATAAAAATCTTGAAAATTAAAATAAACAATAGAAGTATCATGTTTTGAAGGATTTGCTATTCACTTTTAGTATTATTTTAATTTATATATATGAGTATTGGGTCGGGTGGGCCAGATCGGGTTGAGTCATTCCTATTTTAATTTGATTATTATTTATTAAGCTGAAAATAAGAAATTAAAAATCTACAAAATAAGAAAATACTATTAAAAATTTATATTTTTCGATCATTGTGATTTTTGTGAGTTAGTAAAAGTTTTATGATTTTTGTGTGAGAAAATATAATTATATGATTTTGGTAAAAAAAAAAAACATAGTTATACGATTTTTGTGTGAAAAGTCAAAGTTATATGACTTTAGAGAAAAAAAGTCTAGTTATATGATTTTTGTGTGAAAAGACAAAGTTATTTGACTTTAGAGAAAAAAAGTCATAGTTATATGATTTTTGTGTGAGAAAATAAAATTATATGACTTTAGTGAAAATACGTCATAGTTATATGACCATTTGTGAAATTAACCCTAAAATTCATTAATAATTTCCTCTTTGATCAACTGGCCTAAGAAAAGGTCTCTAATTTGGTGTATCCCGCCCATATTACTTTATAAATGAACTAGAAAATCTAACTCATGAGACTTGCACAATTGGTAAAGCACCTTTATTCACGACTGTCCTGAATTTGAGTTACACTAGAGAATAAGTGTGAAAATACTATAGATCCTTCTAAATTAAGAGGATTTTTCGAAGAAAAAAAAATCTAATTTAACTATTTTGTCTTCTAAATTTTGATAGTTGGAGACATGGAGTGATAAATAAGACATATTTTTTGATTTTTTTATAATTGAGAAAGTATTAAGGATTAGTAGCGGATAGTTAAAACTTGGTATTCAAACCGGTGGCGTGCATCTAACCTTCATGTATTGTGTTCTTATCGCTGGACCAACCCCAAGTTATATTTTGAGTGTATTATTTTCTTAAAAAATAAGAAAGAATGGGAAAAGTTATGTATAATCAATTTATACACACCTCAACCAAACAAATATCCAAAATATCAAGATTGGAGAGAAAAAGAGACGTGATGCGATATTTCTTGCTTTGCTCTCCTCCCCTCGCCCAAAAGGTGAACAAAAGGACGTTTTTGGCTGGCTGCTCTTACGTCGATATCAGACAAATATAAAATCTTGGTAAAATAAAATCTTGAGGTATATATTGGTTCAAATATGTTAATATGTTGTTCTCCACCTATATATGAGCAAATAATAGTAAGTGTGAAGAGTTTGTTTTGAAAAAGGCTAGCTGCTTTTACTTCTTTTGATTTCGGATGATTCTGGCTTAACTAGATCCGTGTTGGAGTCTAAATGCATCTTAAATCCTAATCAAAAAACATAAATGCTACTTAATAATTACTCCATTCATTATACTTTAATTGATTTTTTGGTCTTTTCTTTTACGATCAATGATATTTAATTTTTTTCATATATCAAGAAAGAATTAATTTATTTTTTTCTAAGCTGTCATTGAAATAAAGTACCTAGGAGTATTTGTTATATTTTTAATGAACAAATGAAGGGTTAATATGATCTAAAAGTTGAATTCCTTAATATGCAAATGGATAGGAGGAAGTACTACATCATCAATAACGTCATAATCATTTAGAGTATTTTTAATAAGACTCTTGTCATTTTCAGAAAAGTAGCTTTTTTTAATGAAAAAGTTGGCTATCAAAAAATGTTTTCAATGAACTATTTATCCCATGCGAGTGGGAGTTTACTTTTAATTAACACTTACTTCAACTATTATCCAATTTGCCAATAACATATATGATGTTTTTCTATTAATTACCATTCATAAAACAAACATCAAAAAATATATATCAAGAAATTTATTTTCCATCAGAAATGACTTCCCGCGATGTTATCTATTAAAAAAAATTGATCTATTTATTTAGTGTGAACTCTCAAAGGTAAAAAAAAAAAAAAAAAAAAAAAAAAAAAAAAAAAAAAAAAAAAAATCTCAAAGGTAGATTAACAAAATCTTGCTAATAAATAGAGTAATAAAATTCATCTCATCCACTAATAAATTCCCCCCTTTTCTCGTTCAATTACTGAAGTCCTACCCCCCACCCACCCCCCAAAGGTTGTATGATCCGATCTCATTCATAACAAACACCCCTGTAATTTATTACTGTCCTTAAAAGCACAAAAATCCCCAGTCTTTTTGTTCCTTTTTGTATATTTTTTTTTCATTTGTTTCGGTGGACCAACATTTAGCCAACCTCCAATTCCTCCGCCGTGACAAAAAGAAAGGATGAAGAAAGCGACGGTGAGAGCCGCCGTGGTTGGCGCCGCAACGGTATGTGCTGTGGCGGCATTAATAGTGACCCACCGTACGCGCAAATCTAGCAAATGGGCACGTGCTATGGCTATTCTTCGTGAATTTGAGGAAAAGTGTGGGACCCCTGATGCTAAGCTCAAGCAAGTCGCTGATGCTATGACCGTCGAGATGCACGCTGGACTTGCCTCCGAAGGTGGTAGCAAGCTCAAGATGCTTATCACCTACGTCGATAATCTCCCCACCGGGTATGATTAGATTACCGGTGATTATTTGTCGTTAATGATTGCTGGCATTAATTCATTGGTTGGAATTTTTTTCCTTTTTGCTCTTTGAGTTGAAATCTGATTTTTTTTTAATTGAAGCTTAGATTCTTTCAGCTTTTATAGATTTGGTGACCATATAGATTTGACTATCCTGTGTTGAACCTAATTGTCAAATGTACTGTTTCATAGCGTTTTGCTCTAGCATGATCCCAGATTAAGTTGTAGGATTATATTCGTAATCTCTACTTAATCGGGATATGATGAGGAGGGTGTGAAATGTATTAAAGATTCAGTCTTTTTATTTATGGTGGTGGTAATCCGGTCAGCTGGTGCACACCTGGGTACCTGCTACCATCCACCGGCATAGGTACTGGTAACTTTGTCCACTAATTCTTAAGCAGATGGGAAGAAATGAGATTTGAATATGAGACTTAATGGTTCTCCTCCCACTTCATTGACTACTACGCCACACCCTTGGTGCAAGATTCAGTTTTTCTTATTGTTTGTTCTGTATTATATGATAAGTACGATGGAGTATATAGATATCATTTTTACTTGAAGTTGCATTATGGAATTCTAGGATACTTTTATTTTCTTGTTTTATTCGGCTTTACATGTTCTCTGTGGTTTATTAAGCTATTCGTTGATGTAATATGTTGTTGAGAGAGATGTAAGCTGGCACATTGAGCATTTTTATTAGAAGCCGTTAACATGATTTAACTGAATTTATCTCCAGTATATAATTACTCCTCAAATTCCCTGGACATATCCCTTAGTTGAATTTGACATACAGGGCAATGGGCATTATCATTGCAATGTGCAATATGAGGTCAAGTAAATTTCTTTTCAATGGTTGTGACTTGTGATGTGTGTTTTTGCAGCTATCATCTCTCTCATTAATGACTGTTTTAGTATTCTTTTGAAATAGTAGCCAAAGTATACAGCCAAGTTGTGCTGTGCATAATACTTCTTCAAGTGGTTTAACATGTTCTATATAGTGACTGGTATAACACTTGATAAATCGAGGATATGCTAAATGTTTGTTTTATCAATACTATTTTTTTGGTTAAGAAGTTTGTTTCATCAGATTTTTTTAAATTTAGTGATGAAGCCGGCGTCTTTTATGCGTTGGATCTTGGTGGAACAAATTTTCGAGTATTGCGAGTGCAACTTGGTGGAAAAGATGGTGGTATTGTTCATCAAGAATTTGCGGAGGCATCAATTCCTCCAAATTTGATGGTTGGGACTTCAGAAGTAAGTACTCGTCCTGTTGAGATTTTGTTGCCCGCTATATTGTTTAACTACATTTTGAGCTCTTATAGTTGACATGATTTCAGGCACTTTTTGATTATATTGCGGCAGAACTTGCAAAATTTGTCGCTGAGGAAGAGGAGAAATTTCAGAAACCTCCTGGTAAGCAGAGAGAACTGGGTTTCACCTTCTCATTCCCAGTAATGCAGACTTCAATCAACTCTGGAACTATTATGAGGTGGACAAAGGGCTTCTCCATTGATGATGCGGTATGCATCGCCCTCACTACTTTGCATTTCCTGTTTATCACAGTTCCTTTTAGAGTCAATATATCCATATTAACCTTTAGTGATTCGTCCCACGCTTAGTTCTAGCCATCCACTGTCTGCCAGCTTGGTTGTGTTCTTTCCAATTTGGTTTCAGTATTTCTACTAGTTCTGAAGAAAGATTTAAAAAAAATGGTTTTCCCTACTGATTTACTTTTCAAATTATGTGTTAGGTTTAGACGCTAAGATATGATTGGCCTGAAAGAAAACTTTGATACTAGAAATTTTAAGATTTCATCACCCATTTATGGAAGCAGTGTTATTAAAGGCACGGATGAGAGCTGAAACTGGGTGCAATGAAAGTTTGGCGCTCGCCTTGCTTAGACAGCTTCAATGGAAGCACTATTGAATGTAGTATGAAAAAGCTAGTCACTAAATTTGAATGAGAAACTTAAGATTGCATCTTTCCATCTGAATCAGAAACTTCAAAACCATATTTTTTTTGTTCAGTTGATGTTCACTTAACTGGAAATTCCAGTTCCATAACATTTCCTTTGTTTTCATTGTTATTTTTTCTTTTGTGTGTGTATAAGTATGTGCGTGTGTCTATAAATACATAGATATACACACGCACACAAATTGCTAAAGCGGGCGCTTGAAATGCCCTTTGCGCATAAAATACCAACAGATCTTGGTGCTTTTCTGCAATTTTTGCTTTTGACAATACTAAATGGAAGAGAGAGTATAGTTTTCTTGTTCTATATATTCTTTATTCAAAGATTAAGTCCCTCATTTGGTTAGTCGGTAGAATCAACAAGTGCCGCATCAAATATGCTTCCACTGGATATATCATACTCCTGCTATAGACAACAGCATATAACTTAATGTCAGATGAATGGTACTCAATTGTTTCCAATACAAAAGGAGTAGAATGATCATATAAGTTGCCAGCAGTTTATGTTCAAATTAATAACCATTATAAAACCTGATAACTATACGCTGAGAAAAATTATTAGATTTAACAAACTGCAGAGCTAAGCTTATGGTAATTGCTTGGACATAGGTTGGCCAAGATGTTGTTGGAGAACTCACAAAAGCTATGAAAAGAAAAGGCGTTGATATGCGGGTCTCAGCTCTGGTGAGTTTATATGGTGCCACGGAGGAATATTATTCCATTTAAATAGTGTGCGAGGAAAAAAGATTTTGATAGCACTGCTTATCAGAAAAGCACGTTAGTGCTGCTTAGTTGTAAAGTATTGATTTTGACTTCTGTTTTAATGGAAGGTGAATGATACTGTTGGTACGTTGGCTGGTGGTAAATATACACACAACGACGTAGCTGTTGCTGTTATCTTAGGTACAGGGACCAATGCAGCTTATGTGGAACGGGTGCAGGCAATTCCAAAGTGGCATGGTCCTGTGCCAAAATCTGGTGAAATGGTTAGGATGTGTTCAGTGACTTGATCTTCTTTTCTCTCTGATACTGCAGCAGGAGTAGTTGTTAAATGCATCCTGTGTTTCTTTCTAGGTTATCAACATGGAATGGGGTAATTTTAGGTCATCCCATCTTCCGTTGACACAGTATGATCATGCGTTGGATACTAATAGTTTGAATCCTGGTGATCAGGTGATTGTTTGTCTGCTCCTATAACTTGTAATAGTAAGCTTGCTTTATGTTGCGACTAATTAGATGTATCTGAAGAATATTTCTGTTCACCCTAACAGATATTTGAGAAGATGACTTCTGGCATGTACTTGGGAGAAATTTTACGTAGAGTTCTGCTCAGGGTGGCCGAAGAAGCTGGCATTTTTGGTGATGAGGTCCCTCCAAAGCTCAAGAGTCCATTTGTATTGAGGTACTTCTTTGTAGCTTCAGAATTGTCGATTAATTATCCTCTAATGCAAATTGTATTATTAAATACCTAAAAAGCTGATCTTCACTAGTTCTCTCGGTAAATTATAACATGACTTGTGTTTCGTAGTATTCATTTCCTTCATGCTTAAGGAGCTTATCACTCCTTTCTTGGCTTTTCGAAGTTCCCTAGAGGCTGTACAGAGCTCAAGGGCTATATTTTCAGCTAGCTTGGGAAATCCTTTTTCACGTCTCTCTCTAATCCACTGATGCATTGAACTGGTAATTAGATAAAAGCCTTGCAAGTCAATGTCACTTGCTCTCTACAACATGTCTGGGTACTAGTAAGTAAGGAGTGTGAAATATGCCAGAGCTAAGATCGATTCAGAAATCCTTCAGTTAACTTTACTTTCTAATTCACTTGCTTCTCATGCCTTTCTAGTTTCCTTGAATCCTTGAAAGCGTCTGTTTTGTTTGTTTGTGCACATTCATACAGCTCCAGTGATTAAAACGTAAAACAATATGCAGGACACCTGATATGTCTGCTATGCATCATGACACATCATCTGATCTGAGAGTGGTTGGTGACAAGCTGAAGGATATTTTAGAGGTAGATATTATTGCTATTCAACACTTATCTAAATAAAAAAAAGGTTATCTTTCATTAGTGTCTTTATATATAACCGTTTAGGAAAAATAGGGATCTTTAAAACAAATTGGCACTTATTAGTTTCCTCATTGCTCACGGGGTATGGAATACACTGTTATTTTGCCTTGTCGAATAACTTGCACGAGAACTATATCACTTTTTCCTGTCACTCACATTGAAACAAAGGCTGGAAAGATTTGAACGATGGATAGATTTTCTTTGCTGTGAGAAAAAAACTGAAGAAGTATCAGATAGTGATGAATCAAATGGAAACTTTTGTTTGCAGTAATCACCTAGGAGTTCTACCCCTAAGATAGCGCCAAATTACACATGATATATGTGTAACACAAAATTATCTGACAAAAGTGCTTTGTCATAAAAAATCAATAACTGCAGAAGACAAGTGAAACTCACTTTTAAAGCACCCAACTTAAAGCTTTCAGAAGAAAATAATCACCATTTTAATTAGTATATTCAGAAAAGAAATATTTGATACATACTTTTGTATAGGTTATCTTTTAAGCTCTGCACAAAAATAAAGGGAAAAAAAGCTCTTTTGCAAGATGGAAAGGAAGAACATTTGAAGGTTTAAGATAGCTTTCTTGAATTGTTATAATATTTCCTGATTCATCCATAATATCGTAGAATTATCCACGAAATAAGACAAACAGATCTTTTCCTTGGGATATGGAAAAGAGATTTGAGATTTATTGATAGTTGTTCTCCATCAACGACTGCTTTAAATTTTGCTATAACTTTTACTTGATCATATATTTTCATATCACCAAACATGAATTCACACTTTTCTTTATTCTGCCATTTAGATATCTAATACCTCCTTGAAGACAAGGAGATTAGTCGTTGAGCTGTGCAACATTGTTGCAACACGAGGGGCAAGGCTTGCAGCTGCAGGTGTATTGGGCATCTTGAAGAAGATGGGAAGGGATACACCTAGGCAAGGTGGTCCAGAAAAGACGGTTGTAGCCATGGATGGCGGATTGTATGAGCACTATACAGAGTACAGGACGTGCTTAGAGAACACTTTGAAGGAATTGCTAGGAGATGAATTGGCGACAAGCATTGTTTTCGAGCACTCCAATGATGGTTCTGGCATTGGTGCTGCTCTTCTTGCTGCCTCTAACTCAATGTACCTTGAAGATAAGTCTTAGCAGTGATCAAATCCCTTTCTTGCTAGAGGAAACCACCTTTTACTCTTTATATTTTGCTCTCGAGCATTTTCTTCAATTTTTCTCCGGATTATACCATCAAGTATATTTAATAAATTTTCCCAGTACCTTTTTATCTCTAGGAAATTTTTCCTAGAAATGCCTACACATCTGGCATACCTTTTTTAGTCGCTCTCAGCACTGTTGGTTCTCTCTTTAATCTCTTTTTCATTTACTTTTGAAATCAAATTAGTAGGCATGCCTGTTTAGCCTGCCATGGATTAAAAATGGTCGTTCTGTCCTTTTCATTTCCAGTCATCAGCAATTTTCTTACTATTTGCTCTCAACTGCCTGTAATAGCTATGGGATTTTCCAAATGAAACAAATGGAGTGACAGCAAAAGCAAGCAAAATCTTTATTGATGTTACACAGAATAAAATTGTGGCTCAAACCAATTTAGACTAATTGGTCGTTTTGATAAAAATTTAATTTACTTCAATACTTTACTGAAAGCATATGGAATTTTAATTACCAAATCTTCTTTTTTGATAAAGCTGGGGATGGCTGGCTTGCACGCATTCCAATAATTCAATGCAGAGGCGGATTTAGAATTTGTTGAACATGGGTGCACCAATAAAAAAAAACTATGGAGTGGGAATTGATCCATGTTCCTCAAGGCAAATAACCCAATATTCAACCAAGAAATACCTAATTTGACGGTAAGACCATGGATTCACGTGCCCCTTAATTGGGACAATAGATCCGCCCCTGATTCAATGTGTATCGTAATGTATTTTTATCAAGGAGGGCAGTCAGGGTCGGAGAAGGGCAATGACTCATTCTTAGTTAGAATGGGATTCCAACTCAGCACCTTTTGAGTGAGATTTTGAGAAGAGTTGCTCTTTGGAGAGCACAGTACGATGAAAGTTGTAAGCTGTGTTCGGGGGGGAGTTATTGTCTATCGTTGGCCTCTATGGTAGAATCAGTCGGGGGACCTGAGAGGCGGTGGTTTACCCTGCGGCGGATGTCAGCGGTTCGAGTCCGCTTATCTCCAACTCGTGAACTTACATGTATACTCCTACGTAATTGTACCCACCAAGAGTTGAGGCAAATGGGCAGTATTCACCCAATATTGCCTCGGCTTGAATTCAAACCTTGATTTTTGAGGTTATTATTCCCTTTTTTTCACTCCAAGGTCACTACTTTGTTGTCTTTAGAATGTTGGGGTCATCCAATACTTTTTTGTAAATTCGGACATTATTTCTTTCATTGTAAAAAGTTTACGTGTAAGTAGCAACAAATTACAACTTGTATAGTTAAATTATTTGGAAAAATTTATAGCCAGAAAACTGTCTTGATTACCCAAAGAGGTAATATGAAACAGAATAGAGAGAGTATATTAGATCTGTCAATATTTGCAGCAAGGAACGGGAATAGTAGGTAGGACAGGGAGGAGGATGTAGCATTTCAGCTAATAAGGGTTCAACTACCTATAACTTTTTTTTTTTTTTTGATGAAGTCAACTACCTATAACTTTCAATACAAAATATAAATTTGTACTTAAAAACCTAATAAAATCTCGGCATATATAAAATTTGAACCCATAGTTATAACAGTACAATGAGTCAATATTAAATATCTTAAAAGTCGAACTATTAAATTTAAATCCTAAATTTACGCGTGTCTTTAGTAAAGGCTAGCTCCAAACAAGTTGAGATCAGCTATTCGGAAGCGGATAAAAACCCGTGAACAGGTGGGGAAGGAAAGCATTCGGCATTTTCACCAGCTGACACTGATGACTCATGCTACAGTAAAAATGTCAATAAGGGAATTTTCAGCAGCAGTGGTGCGCGTATTTACCCACCAGTATTCACTGATTTAGCTCAACGACAAAACCTTACATCATCTTACTTTGAGTGGGTTATTTCAATATAAATTTAAGAATTAAATGTATTCCGTACTAAATTAAAAGTAGTAGCTAAAATTAATATTACCCTTAATCCTGGAATATTATAATTTTCAACCAAGTGAGACCAGTAAAGCCTAATCATTTTACACATATAACTATGTATGTCCAGCATAATTATGATGTTAATTGCAAGTTAGGCAAATCAAGGTTAATAGTTTGCTGCTAATTTAGTGCTAATCCTCAAGGGAGAGAACGAACGGTTTACATTTAATTTTATAAAATTGCAGAAATTAACTAGAGGTAGCACGCATCTCTTAATCCTATGGATACAAAAAGAAAGCAATATTCATTTTTTGCCTTCCAAACACAAATATTAGCAGCAAATATTCATAATTTACATAAAACTTTTTGCTTCTACTACTTCAATAATAAAAATAAAAAACTTTCCAATTCCATGCAAAACAAGTCATTCTCTTCTTAGATACGGTGATTCTCAAGATTGCGCGTTAGATCAAATCATTAGGTCAGCTAATTCTGCTTATTTCCACCTGCAAATTAAAGCCACCAATCTTAATTTCCATGTTTAGTTTGGAGCACAATAATTTTATAAACAAATCAAATTAATTATAGGCAAACACAATTTGAAACTCACGAGTAAGAGTGGAGAGGTCTGAGCTTTTCAACACACGCAGCCTTTTCACAGTAGACACAAACATACTGAAAATGTCACAAGATTTGATATTATAGAACAAACCGATAAAACAACAAGAATAAATAGCAATCTTGAAGATTAATAATAGTTGTGTACTGTAGGGGTAAGTTATGCGTATACACTACCCTCCCCAGACCTCACTAATAAAATTTTAATGGGTCGTCTGCTTGGCAAACGAGTCGATTATTCATGACATTCTGTCATTATCGTGGGTCCTTCACTTTCATTACATCGATGTGGATTGCCTCTTTAGCAATAGAACTTTTCCAAACATTTGTAATTCGTGGTCTAATTAGACAACATCTTGTTTCGAAGATAGGAGTTGCCAAGAGTAAAATGCGAGAAAAAGAGCCGATTGTTTGAAAAATCCTTTAAGAAGTTATGCAAGGATTGTTGTTGCTGTAGTATTATAACCACTAACCAAATGCCATATCAGAATTCAGAAATGGGTTTCCATTATTGGTGCACTATGTCATAAACATGCATTTTAACACTAAAAAATACTCAATTATTGTCCTATGCATTTCTATTAAGAGCCTAAGAATTCTTCTACACTAAAGATACAAAGATTTCAGACAGAAAAAACGTGCAGCTAATTGTTATCCATATAAATTATACTAGCATTAAGATCTAACAACAGAATATTAAAAGAGAATCAGATCTATAAGATGGGAAATAAGATGCTTACTGCCAAGGAACATCCCCAACAAGCATTCTGTCACCTTCATTATCCTCATAAACAAGCGTATATTCGCCACTTCCGTCCAATAATCCTCTTATCGCTTTCTCTCCTTCTTCCTTCTTCTCTTTCCCACCACCAGATTGATCACTTTGAGCTTCATTAACACAACACCAATACATAAAAGTTAGAATTTCCAGTTCAAGACCCCACTTCTTAAAATAAAGGACAACCTGACGCGCTAAACTCTCGCTATGCGTGAAACAATGGCGAATCCAGGAATTGCATTTAGACTATTCCAACTTGAAATAAGTAAGTAAAATCTCTGATAAAGGATATTCAATATACGTTATATACCATTAAAATCTATATTTTACCTATAGCTACAGCGTAATTTTTCGATGAAGGGTGGTAAGTTGACAACCCTTAGAGCTACGTAACAGGGGCAAAGGCCAGGGGAACGGCCGGAACAAGGGTTTATTGTACGCAGCCTTACCCTGCATTTCTGCAAGAGGCTGTTTACACGATTCGAACCTTTGACCTCCTGGTCACATGGATGCAACTTTACCAGTTACGCCAAGGCTCCCTTCAGCCCGCTTCTTAAAATAAAGATTCTAAAATTGAAAGAGTTTACTTAATATATGTCAATACATGTTATAGCAGGTTCCGCATTTTCAAGATTATATAAGTTTTGACTTTTACCGGTCGATTCGATATATATAAGTTAAACTCTAAAAAGAATATAGTAATAAATTATTAACCTGCAAGAAGGCCTCTAAAGAGTTCATCAACAGCAGAGGAGAGTTTATCATAGCTGTCATAAGCTTTGAGATCTACTTTCCTTCCAATAGGAATACCATCCATATTGATCTTAACAAATAATCCTTTCTGACAAATTTCCATTGGTTTTTTGTTGGCATCACTCTTATTTGGGACCACATTTTGTGACTCAGTCACAGGTTTCAAAGAGCTGCTGCTACTTGCAATATTCTTCCTAAATGAACGAATTGGAGGCCAACCCACCACTGGTGCTGGTGCTGGTGCAGTCCTATTTTTTAAAGAATTAAACAAGTAACACCAGTTAGTTCCAAGAATAAAATTGTTACTATTATCTGGAACTTGTAAATAATTAGGATAATAAAGGCCAGCCAACTTTAAATTATTTTATATAAATAAACGCCGAAAGCAAACATTGGGAAAATTAGAGCATCACAACAAGCTAGAGATGTGTGAAAAAGAAGAGTTTAATTCTATGTACGTTATATAAGTTTTTGAAACCATCAAAGTACAATAAATAAATCGAGTGATAACTTGCTATAACCCGTTAAATTAAAATGAATTGCGCACAATTAGTGCTATGCGAACATGTATAGATGTCTAAATCGTTCGTTAAATTGACCTATAACAACATGTGACTAATAACATGCTATAACATGTAACATATAACTTAAATCCAAAATATTATTCTAAAATAAGGAAAGAATTGCCTAAATTTCCGGGTAATCAAAAGTTGTGTACACGGAACTATGTTATAGCACGAAAAGGATATGTAACAAACAAAAAAGAAACACGGCTCTAATATGATTCAACATTTTTGTACCATATCATAAAAATGGTTAGGCACTGAGAAAATAAGGCACTATTTGTTGTTTGACTGACACAATTAAACGAAATAAATGTTAGTACTATAAATTTGCTTTCTTTTTTTAAAAGATGAAGATTAAAAGCAGAGACCAACTTTCAAAAGTAGGTGCAATTAATGAACTGAAAATAAATAAAAAATACATTGTACTGATCTGCAAATCACATTACACTAGAACAGACAAATATTACAAGGTGAAATGAAAGCATTTTGTGCATAGGACCACAACAGCACCTGACATGGAGTGTAATAGTGAATATCCTCTGTCAAAAAAAAAAAAGTAAAGTAAAAACAAATAAAGGGAGCAAAAAGCTGAGTTACCTTTTCTGAGCACTGTTGGGGACAGGACCTGTTTTTGTAGCTGGTGAAAATGCCTTCTTTTCTGCATCATTTACTGTTTTAATACAACCAGCTGTCTGTAATGATTCCTGTGTCATCACACTCTGTTTCTGTGGTGTTGATTGAAGCTGAAGAAATGAAGAAAACTTCTGCTGTTTAACTTGGCTTCCATTGTTGGTACTGATATTGTAACCAAAAGGGAAAAGGGTTTCATCCTTTTCTTTAGACCAGTCTCCGTTTGGCGGACCAAGCCTTAACTCGAGCTTTTTCTCCTCGTTTGTTGAATAACCTTCCATTTCTTTAACTTTCTTATATATATTCAACGTCAATAATAATGAAATACAAGAACAAACTCCGTTTGATATCTACCTAAGTAACTTCCTGCATAAAAGAAGAGAACATCATGTTTACAAGAAATTTACGTTTAATAATAAACTATGGTTAAAAACATGGCAAAAGGTCATGGAAAGTTGAAGATCGTTGTTCTAAATACCTTGAGTTTCAACCAAAGCTTCAAGTAACAGAAACCCACATATTGATAGAGAAAAATACTGTGTATAAGTTCTCTGAAACCAGATGATCTAATACAAGGAACCCCACAAAGACAAAGAAAAATAAGACAAGAAAAGGATGAAGAGCTATTATATCTGGTGATGACTAATATATTTTCTGAGAGTGAGAGTGGGTTTTATCTTGAGAGTATTCAAGACTGAAGAATAGAGTTAATAGAGAGAGAGAATAGCAGAAGATGTATATAAAAGGAAGCAAGTAATATAAGAGGGAGAGTTATGTATATAGGGAATAGGGGGGGGGCGGGGGGAGATTCTCTACACTAAAAGGAACGGACCCAATCCTAAAAACAGCAAACGGAATTGTAGCAAAACTCACGCAACCACAACCCCCCAAAACTTTTTTTGTTGTATTTTGTTTGGTTCATTAAGCAAAGCGTGCTGTGCTGACCACCCTTTTTTTTTACCTTTTCCCTCTCTCATATATGCTCACATACACACATTTAAATAGCACCGGCTAGCCAGTTTTTGGACTGGTAATTAAAAAAAGTCAGTATTTATAAAATTATCGAATAATAGCCACTATTTTACTGCAACACGAAAAGTTCCAGCATAATATACTGGAGATAAGTTCCAGCATAATATACTGGAGATTGGTACACCTATGTATGAACTACCAGTATAATATACGGGAGATTGAAGCACATGTGTATGAACTTCCACAATCTTATGCTGGACCAGTATATTATACTGGAACTTCAGTATTATACCGGAACTCCAGTATATTATGCTGGAAGTCTAGTATATATTATACTGGAACTTCAGTAGATTATGCTAGAATATTTTTCATATTTTGAACAGTATTTACGTTCAAATTTATCTTTACATGAAAAGTAACTAAATTTCGATTATTTTTAAAACTGTGACCGTTTTCAATTACCATTTGTAAATGTGGCTATTTTTTAATTTTAATCCAGTTTTGACTCTCTCTCTCTATCTTTAGAGCTAAAGAAAAAAAGAAAAAACTTTATCTGAAGCCACTTAGTATGACTCAACTCTACAGAAACCTATAGGATTAGCACACTAACCGAGACATACCCAAAGATCTTTTTAATTTAGTTAATTAATTACTATTAGTAAAGAATTCAGTAAACCCGCAGAAAGTCAAGCCTCACTAAAAAGAAGTGTGAATAGTGTGTTGCTTCTAGCAATGAAAGTCTTCTGAACCACTTCAAGTAATGTTTAAGTAAAGTAACATTAAGATTAGAAAGTGACTTGATCCTTAATTTGGGGATGGCTTATTCTTAATTGTAACAAACCCGGGTTAGAAAATTGACTCTTGCTATTTGTTTATGAATTAAACTTAACTTGCTCGAACAACTTAAAGTTTTTTTTACCCTATCACAAAAGCGAATTAAAATTTTTAAACTCGATAGATTCAATCGTAAGATTGTCGCGGCGAACTTCCTGTATTTTTAAATTATAATATTCATTGAAATTTTAGTGAAGTATATGTATTTTATTAAAGATTCATTGACAAAATTCTTCGGTCAAGTACTCTAATTATTAGTGTGTTTTAATTGCAGATATTTTGTCTAATTTGCCATTTCTACTTAATAATTATTATTAAATGATTTGATAATGTAAAANTTTATATATATATATATATATATATATATATATATATATATATAAAATAAATTCCTAGTTAATAGTACTGGAGAAAGACTAAGAAGAGAAATAGAGATAAAGACAAAAACAAAGGTGCAATAAAAACATGCAGATCCCATGATTTTGTCTGCTTCTTTCGATTCTTAATAATACTGTCCACAGTCAAATTACGCACTGTAATTACTTCATCACCATTAAATAAAGCCACTTCTTTTTGGTTTTGACTAATTACCGAATTTTGTGTGATGGAACAGTAAATTATATCTCAAGCTATTGCAATTAGGAGTAGTAGGTTTTGTTGTTTCCTTAAAGTCAAACATTTTATCACTAACAGCTTATTAGTTTCTTTAATTGCTTTTGATTTCCGCTTAAGTTTGACATTACTAAGTTCTAAACAAGGTCAGAATAATAAAGCTACACGTCACAACTTTGAATTTAGACAAATTTAATTAGGTTCCTCACGTGTGGGTTTTGGCTTCTCTTACTATATATTCTCAGTTCAATGGTAAGAAACCTACCTGCTTTGGTCTAAAACTTTGAAAATGATATGTATACATGTCTCTAATATGTATGTATGTATTAAAATTATCTTGGTCAAACAAGGAATTCTCCTCCCTTTGTACCAAGTGCTGGTGACATTTTGGTCTTGTTTTACTCCATGAGACCACATTTAATATGTCTTGTCATATCAACCTCTACAGTTGATTGGTAAGTATACCGAATTGACAACTAGTCGTGCATTCCCTTAATTGGCATGACGAAGATTATATAGGCTTAATCAAAATATTAAGATTTTTACAGGGATGAACAAGTTTAGACTAATTAATCATTGCACCAAACCTTTTCGGTTTGGAACTTCTAGTAATTGTGTATGAGTGATCACCGGAAAAAGTGAAATGCAATAGTACTTTGAGCCACTAATTAAGATAGTAAAAGATTAGGGTGGCGTTTGGACATAAGAATTGTGATATTTGGAAAAAAATGAATCAAGTGAAAATGATATTTGAAAAGTTATAGTTATGTTTGGAGATGAATACATTTTACAGCTTGTTTGGATGGTTGTTACTTATCGTATCGTATCGTATTGTTACTTTAAATACAATGTTTGTTTTGATTGTTACTTAAATTTTATTGTATCATATCGTTAAATACGTCGTTATGTAACGATGAAATGTCCACTTTATGTAATGACCGATTTGGTGTGGTCACGTCGTTTCCTTGTGTTTTTCTCTCATATCACAGGTGTGTTACCATGAAACGACGCCAAAACGACACAATCCATCCAAACATTGTATTCATCAAACGATGCGATACAGTACAATGCAATACGATACGATACATTATGAAACGATACGTAACAACCATCCAAACAAGTTATTAAGCTATTTTTGAATTTTGTGAGTGATTGGAAGCGAAAATTTTGAAAAACAACTTATTTAGAAACTTCAAAATTCAACTTCATTTGAAAATTAAAATTGATTTTTTTTTTAAAAAAAAAAAAGTGAAAGAATTCTAATGGCCAAATAGACCCTAGATCTTTTGGGAAATGTAGGCGAATATTTGATCAAAGTAGGGGCTCGAAAAGATAATGTATCATAGAGCTCTAGCTAGAATATCTGTTTCTTATAAACGCTCGGCTTGGAAAACTGTATTATAAAGGAAAGTACTCCCTTTATTCCAATTTGTGTAAACCTATTTGACTAGATACGGAGTTTAAGAAAAAACGATGACTTTTGAAATTTGTGGTTCTAAACAAGTTAAAATAGGGCCTAGAGTATTTGTCCGGTTATAAAAGCTTCTCATTAAGGGTAGAATTGAAAGTTTAAGCTAAATTATTTCTAAATTTAAAAATAAGTCATTCTTTTTTAAACGGCCAAAAGAAAATATGTTCACTTAAGCAGGAATGGAGAGAGTATAAATAATAGAAAACATAGAAATAATATTGCAAGTTAGCAACATGTGATGAGAGTGGATCTTTTGGGATTTGGGAAAAAGAACGAACGGAGTATTGGAGAATCGGGAGTTTGTGTCGACTGCAGTACGTAGAGTTTGGATACTGAGCAACGCCATCTCAACCTTTGGTACTCCACATTTGCCACGTGTCCTGCTTTTACGTGTTTTCTATGTTTTTCCATTTAACATCTTTTATGGCGTTTGTATAACATTCGACGCTTCTTATTTACAGTATTTTGGTTTCCGACCATCAAACATGCTAAAGAGCTTTTAATGCCTCTATTGCTCAAGTCGGCGGTATAATTAACCGCCTGTCCTCCATTTTTCTACTATCACTACTTTTTTCTAATATATTATAAGAAATTATTTATTATTATTTTATAATTGTCAATCAAACTTAGGGATCGTTTGCCAGGGTGCATAATGTTGAATAGGGTGTATTAGTAATGCTACTATTAGTTAAGTTTGCATTATACTTGGATGAGTTAAAATTAGGTCGAGTTTGGTGAATGCAAACGGACGAGCTGAGGCTGAGGTCAAAGTCAAGCACGGCCCAGTGGCGAGGAGTCGCCTAGAGAGAAAGATTGTGTAACTGAAAATTAAACTACCCTCTTCAATTTTCCCTCTTTATTTTCCCTCTTTATTGTTGAGTAAATAACCATTTATGTTATGGCATTTATGCTGTGGCTGTTTTGCATAAACAACCATTCTGAAGGGTTGCACCTCCTCAGATTCAGCCCAACATTGGCTATAAATACAAGTCCATTCTGCTAAGAATTTCAATACGATTTTCTGAGTTTCTCCTCCTTCTTCTGCATTGTTTTAACTTCACAGAAAGCAACAGTAAGTGTGATTTGCTACAGAACTTCGTGTTCGCTGAAACACTGGGGTTTGAAGTACCACTACACTAGTGTGCAATTCGTTCTATCCTGGAACGAAATAATCCATAACCTTGGGTACTAGGAGGGGATTAAATTCCATAGGGAAACACTGTGAATTCAGTGGGCTCGGATTAAATTTTTTTCTGTTTATGTTATTTCATTTTCTCCAGAATTATTTTACAAATACAGTTTAGTAACAAGCTTAAGGAATTTAATTTGTATTCTTTATTTGTGTTATATTTACTGTTTTGGAGTTTAAAACCTTTGTGGTTTTTTACTCTGTTGGAGATTAAAATCTACGTGATTTTAACGTTTCTTTGTGTCATTCTTTTACAGAAATGACTAATGATAACGGGAACCAGGCTGTTCCAATGGTGACTGCCAATGCATCAACAAGCCGAACACCGGCGGAGAAACCCGAAAAATTTTTCGGGTTTGATTTCAAGCGGTGGCAGCAGAAGATATTCTTCTACTTGACTACTTTAAGTCTGCAGAAATTCATCAAGGAAGATGTTCATGTTCTACCTGAAGAAACTCCAGAGAATGAACGCTTTCTCGTGATTGAGGCGTGAAAGCATTCTGATTTTCTGTTCAAGAATTATGTTCTTAGCGGACTGGAGGACGATTTGTATAATGTCTACAATGGCGTGGAGACGTCAAAAGAATTGTGGACTGCGCTTGAAAAGAAATAAAAAACTGAAGATGTCGGGTTGAAGAAATTCGTTGCCGCCAAGTTTTTGGACTACAAAATGGTAGATAGCAAGTCTATTATTACCCAAGTCCAGGAATTGCAAGTGATTATTCACGATCTCCTTGCTGAAGGTGTAAATGAAATTAATTATGATATTGAAAGTAGTAATCTCAGTATTTTTACTAACAGAATTTTCATTGAAGGTCTTGTCATCAATGAAGCATTCCAAGTAGCAGCGATGATTGAGAAGTTTCCTCCTTTGTGGAAGGACTTCAAAAATTACTTGAAACACAAACGCAAGGAGATGTCCCTTGAAGATCTCATTGTTCGGTTGAGAATCGAAGAGGACAACAAAGCTGCTGAAAAGAGAGGCCGCGGAAACTCAACAATTATGGGAGCAAACATGATACTTCTCAAAATAAGAGAAAGAGGGAGCAGGCTTCTGGACTGAAAAGCAACCAAGCAAGAAGCGGTTCAACGAAAATCGCTACAACCGTGGGAAAGCTGGGCACAAATCTATGGAGTGTCGTGCTCCGAAGAAAGACAAGAAGAAGGGTCAAGCAAACATGGTTGAAAAACATGAAGATGTTGATCACTTGTGTGCCATGCTTTCTGAATGCAACCTGGTGGGAAATCCTAAGGAGTGGTGGATTGATTCTGGAGCCACTCGCCATGTTTGTGCTGTTAGGGAAGCTTTTGCAACATATGCTCCTGTTGGACCCGAAGAGACTCTTTCTATGGGAAATGCTGCAACCGCCAAGTATGAAGGATGTAGGAAGATCTTTCTGAAGATGACTTCTAGCAAGGTGGTGACTTTGAACAACGTCCTTCATGTTCCCTAAATTAGGAAGAATTTAGTCTCTGCTGGACATCTTGTTAAGGATGGTTTTAAATGCGTTTTTATTTCCGATAAGGTTGTAATAAGTAAGAACGGAATGTTTGTAGGAAAAGGTTACCTCACTAAGGGCCTTTTCAAGCTGAATGTAATGGTTGTTGAGAATAATAATAAAAGTTCAGCTTCGTCTTACTTACTTGAGTCAAATGAATTATGGCATATACGTTTGGGTCATGTCAATTATAAAACCTTGCGGAAAACGATTAACTTGGAAGTATTGCCTAAATTTGAAAGCGACAAATCGAAATGTTAAATATGTGTGGAATCTAAGTATGTTAAACATCCTTATAAGTCAATTGAAAGGAATTCAGATCCTTTAGACTTAATTTACATAGAAATTTGCGATATGAAGTCAATATCATCTCGCGGTGGAAAGAAGTATTTCATAACTTTTATTGACAGATAGTAATCGATATTGCTATGTTTACTTACTTAATAGTAAAGATGAAGCAATAGATGCGTTCAAGCAATACAAAAATGAAGTTGAAACGCAACTTAACCAGAAAATCAAAATGATAAGAAGTGATAGGGGTGGTGAATATGAATCTCCTTTTGAACAAATATGTTTAGAATATGAAATTATTCATCAAACAATGGCCCCTTACACGCCCCAATCCAATAGGATTACGGAAAGAAAGAATCGTTTATTAAAGGAGATGATGAACGCATTGTTGATAAGTTCTGGTTTGCCACTGAACTTGTCGGGGGAAGCCGTTCTTACGGCTAACCGAATACTAAATAGAGTACCTCATAGCAAAATACAATCCATTCCATATGAAAAATGGAAAAGAAGGAAGCCCAGCTTGAATTATTTTAAAGTGTGGGGGTGGCAAAAGTACAAGTTCCTAAACCCAAAAGGGTAAAAATAGGACCGAAAACCGTTGATTGTATTTTCATAGGATATGCGACCAATAGTAAAGCATATCGATTTCTGGTTCATAAATCATAAAATCCCGACATTTATAATAATACGGTTATAGAATCAGATAATGCTGAGTTCTTTGAAAATACATATCCGTATAAAAAGGAATGGAGTCGATTGGTGAAGGATCTAAACGACCTCGGGAAGAAACAAAAGAAATTACATTTAATCAGGAGGATCCAAGACGTAGTAAACGTCAAAGAACATCTACTTCATTTGAACCAGATTCTGTGACTTTCTTATTGGAAAATGAGCCTCGAACATTTAAAGAAGCTATGTCTTCTTCAGAATCGTAGTTTTGGAAAGAGGCAGTCAATAGTGAAATTTAATCCATATTGAACAACCATACATGGGAATTGGTTGATCTTCCCCCTGGAAATAAACCGTTGGGTTCTAAATGGATTTTTAAGAGAAAAATGAAAGATGATGGCACTATTGATAAATATAAGGCAAGACTTGAAGTCAAAGCGTGTAGACAACGAGAAGGTCTTGACTACTTTGATACATACTCTCCAGTTACAAGAATTACGTCCATAAGGATGTTAGTAGCATTAGCTGCGGTGTATGGTCTTGAAATTCATCAAATGGACGTTAAGACGAACTTCTTGAATGGAGATTTAGAGGAAGAAATCTACATGGAACAACCTGAAGGGTTTGTGGTTCCAGGTAAAGAAAATAAGGTCTGTAGACTTGTTAAGTCCTTTCACGGACTAAAACAAGCACCCAAACAATGGCATGCCAAATTTGACCAAACAATGTTGTCAAATGGTTTTAAGATAAATGAATGTGATAAATGTATTTACATTAAAAATGTTCCAAATCACATAGTCATTGTTTGCTTATATGCGGATGATATGCTGATAATGAGTAATGACATTGCCAACATAAATACTACTAAGTGTATGCTAACTAGCAAGTTTGATATGAAGGACTTGGGAGTTGCTGATTTAATTCTGGGGATTAAGATCCATAAGACTCCTCAAGGTCTGGCATTGTCACAATCTCATTATATTAAGACAGTACTTGAAAAATTCAAGCACTTAGGCTTTAAAGTTGCAAAGACTCCAATTGACGTGAATCTTGCATTAGCAAAGAACAAAGGCCAAAGCATATCACAATTGGATTATGCCCGTGTGTTAGGATGCTTAATGTACATCATGAATTGTACACGATCAGATATAGCTTGTGCTATAAGTAAATTGAGTCGATAAACAAGCAATCCAGGTCAATCTCATTGGATGGCAATGAAACGAGTGTTGGGATATTTAGAACATACCCAGGTTTGCTTTGCATTATAGTAAATATCTTGCGGTGATTGAGGGATACTGTGACGCAAATTGGATCACCGGTTCAGTTGATTCTAAGTCCACAAGTGGATATGTATTCACTATTGGTGAAAGAGCAGTGTCTTGGAAGTCGTCCAAACAAACTTGTATTGCCCGCTCTACAATGGAGGGTGAGTTCATAGCCTTAGATAAAGCTGGTGAAAAAGCTGAATGGCTCCGGAATTTCTTGGAAGACATTCCATTTTGGCCCAAACCATTAGCACCAATATGCATACATTGTCATAGTCAAGCGGCAATTGGAAGGGCTGGGAGCGTTATGCATAACGGTAAATCTCGTCATATACGACGAAGACATAAAACCGTTAGGCAATCACTCTCTAGAGGAATTATCATGATTGACTTTGTAAAGTCAAGTGATAATGTGTCGGATCCACTTACAAAAGGCCTAACTAGAGAGGTAGTTGAGAAATCATCAAGGGGAAAGGGTCTATGGCCGAGAACAAGTCATTGTGGCGGTAACTCTACCTAGAAGACTGGAAATCCCAAGATCTAGGTTCAAGGAGATCAAACAAAGTCTTTAATGACAGTTCAACATTGTCAACTAAACTTTTGGTCCATTATCGTGATGAGACAATGTTCAGTACCAAGGTAAAGCATTAAGGCTTTTTAATGAATTCTAAATTTGATACGAGGTATATCAAATAGTGTATCTACGGTATGACACGTTTAGGAATCACCTATGTAAGTGTGAAGTGTTAGCCGCTTCAAGGAGAATTTTGCAAGGGCAGTTCTCTATGCACTTATGAAACCAGGCGCTGTTCATGGCTGAAACGAACGCAACAATGAGAACCAAAGACGGTTAAAGGTTGGTTGTGTGACTTATGGTTGTCTAGGTATACACCAAAGTTCGACGGTTCAAAGATATCAAATATACCGATTGATCGTATATATCCGACATAAGTTCACTACGGAAAGTTCAAAGGGAAACCTACTTATTCAGATGCAATTAATCCTTGCTTGCGAATCACACAGTTTTTCCATGCATATTTTCGTGATATAGTCATTCCCCATTCATGTGGGGGATTGTTGGGGTTTTAAGCATTAATGATGCTTAAAATAGGGTGAATGGGAAAGAGGAAAATGAAATTTTTGAGTAAAATTTTAAGTTTCCCTCCCTTGATGAATGAACATTGTCCCATTTTGGAAGAGAAAGAGGTTTTTATGGGTATATAAGCAATTGATCTTCTTCTAGATCTTAAAGAGTTGAGAAGAAGGCAAGCCTCACGCCGTCGTCGTCGTCGCTCGCTCGGCTCGGCTTCGGCTTCGGATTCGGACTTGGATTCAGATTTGGATTCGAATTTGGATTTGGTTAAATGATCGATTGATTGATTAATTTTTTGGACCAAATTTATTTGTTAATAGTAAAATATTAACAGAAATGTTATTAAATATTCGTTTTAATAACTGAATAGTAATATTAAAATAAATATTAATATTAAATCCAATTAATCTTCCGTTTATTAGTTGTGTATCTGAAAATTAAACTACCTTGTTCAATTTTCCCTCTTTATTGTTGAGTAAATAGTCATTTATGTTATGTCATTTATGCTGTGGCCGTTTTGCATAAACAGCCATTCTGAAGAGTTGCACCTCTTCAGATTTCAGCCCAACATTGGCTATAAATACAAGTCCATTCTGCTCAGAATTTCTATACGATTTTCTGAGTTTCTCCTCCTTCTTCTGCATTGTTTTAACTTCAAAGAAAGCAATAGTAAGTGTGATTTGCTATCGAACTTTGTGTTCGCTAAAACACTGGGATTTGAAGTACCACTACACCAGTGTGTAATTCGTTCTATCCTGGGAGGAAATAATCCATAACCTTGGGTACTAGGAGGGGATTAAATTCCTTAAGGAAACACTATGAATTCTGTGGGCTCGGATAAATTCTTTTCTGTTTTTCATTTCTGTTTATGTTATTTCATTTTCTCCAGAATTATTTTACAAATACAGTTTACTAACAAGCTTAATGAATTTAATTTGTATTCTTTATTTGTGTTATATTTACTGTTTTGGAGTTTAAAACCTTTGTGGTTTTTTATTTTCGTTTTGAAGTCATATGAACAATATAATTTTTGTAAAATATTCCGACATATGTCCCCTTAAATTACAATTAGGCATCTAAAAACTTTGGTGAGACATAATTTTTTCGTTTATGGAGCTAATTATTGAGAACAATATCCATTATTTTTAGGAATTATTCTTTGGATTTTATTTTATAATCTTATATAGCTCAATACATAGTCTAATATTTATATGATTCTTAAAAAGTATGGATACACGCTAAGACTAATACATTTATACAAATTGGGAGAGAGAAAGAAAAATGAATCAAATATGAGGGGTGATATTAGGCAGGGAGCAACGCGTGATCTTTGGGTCAAATCAGAGAAAGCATCAAAGGGCCCTGTGAAAAGGTGGGTATGACTTGTGAGTCCCATTTGAGTCCTATATGCAATGATGTTTATGGTTTGTTGGAGTTTTTTATTGGAAGTTAGACATATCGCACTACATTAATTATTTTTCTTTTAAAGAAAAGTTACCAACTTCGGCAGTCATATTACAATTATGATGCCGCCTCAGTCCTCGTCCCTCAATTAATTTTTTGGCCCTTTACTAATTTGTTTTTAGTTTTATGATCTTATTTTTTTATTTATATATAGGAGATATATTTTAATATGTAAGAAATTTATCTTTTACACATAAAAGATCTAAAAGATCATTTTTTTAAATTTAAATTTAAAAATATAAATGAGCATGATGTACAAATAATATGTATATGGATAAAAACAATAGAGGAATAGTTTAACAGTAATGTAATTTCAAGACATTAATAATATAAAAATATTATATTATTAATCATTTGAACAATATCTATTTAAATAAAAAGTTAGTAAAAAATTACCATAGGTTCAAGTCCATTATGCCTGTATCATTTAGTAGATTAAGTATTTTTATTCCTTTTCAGTTTCAATGCCTTCAATGTAAATGTCTTAAAAAAAGTTAGACTAATAACGTGAAAACTAAGATAGGTTAATTTTTACAATAATTTAAAATACGTTATTAGCATAAAATATTCTTTACAATTTTATTTGATATAATTATTACCTGATCAACTCGTAACCACGGTTAGCTTCTGTGAACTATTTCTTTATACCTTATGTTCAGTCCGATTCAATGTATCCTGCTAATTACCTAATACCAATAACTTTTTCATCTTTTGACCTTTCCCAAAACAATTAAACCAATAATTCTCCCGTGCTTGATATTTTGTTTTCTACATTTTTTTTTTCATTTTTTTTCTACTTTAAGTGAGTCATATTCGGTATGATTACACTTTTGGCAAATAGAGAAACCCTGCCTTCTTTTATCTATAAATTCAGCTGGCACGATAAAAGAGAAATTGTTCTTTAGCTAAAATTAATTTATAAATTTGTCACTTTTTTTCTTGTTGATAAGTTTGTAAGATGTCCTGTTTTTTAAGAACGGAAACCGTTTTGAAGCTTCTTTATGAGGAATAACAATTTATTAATTAGAATGGGAAGATAGTGCATATAATTGTTACACGTTAACATACCAAAAGAACAACTTTTATCCCTTAAAGACCATTTGACCAATTATATACTTCCTCCGGTCCGATTTAATTAATTTTTTTAAATTTTTTTCATATATTAATGAATTAATCTTTTAATATTAATTAATAAAAAAATTAATCATATTAAATTTAATTTTTTATTGAAAATATAATAAAGATTCCTAGGCTCTTTATTTCGAGGGCAACTCTGAAAAAAAAAAATTACTTTCTTTTTGATATCTGAAAAAATTAAATATTGTAAACCACTAAAAAGAAATCAAAAAATTAATTAAAGTGGATTGAAGGGAGTAATGCTTTCCATGCAAATGTTAAATTAAACATCTACGACGATCACTATATCATGACAAAATCGTCACATATCGTTCACAAATTGTGATATATTTATTCACCATAATTTATATTTTTCATATAATCTGCCACAGCTACTGCACGCCATCAACCTAATCATATTTAAATTATATAATTACTAAATGTAAATACTTTCTTAATACGAAAATATATTGTATAATACACCTGTTTCAGTTATCTCATTCTCACATCATAAAGTTGGTCAGGGATGAAGAGGCTGCTGTCGAGTGCCGACTGCTGTTTCTTTTGTTGAAACAAAAATAATTTGCCCACGTTTTCCAAATAATGACACTGTATGTATAGGGCAAGCATTTGGACAAGAAATAAGAGGACCCCATAGCTTTTGTAGCATATCAATAGTAATATAATTGGTGTAGGGAACACTTTGGTGTTTAACTCTCATCTTTCTTGTTGATAAAAGTTTTGTGGTAGACCCCATATTTTTGGTTGATTTTTACATTTGTGGATCTATCCGTTCCACACTTGCACTCTTTACTATTCTTTTTAATGCCCATCTTTATCATTCATTTGTACCATAATTATATATAACCATTTTACTCTACAATATATCAATAATTCCTCAATTTAAATAAGTTATGTCATTTATATGAATCTTTATTGACCATGCTACTTTATATACATGTTAAATAATCTATATTATAAGGATATATTAGGAATTGATAATATTACATTGGCTGTTAGTCTATCGCAACCATCCTCCTTTATCCGAATATGCATAAGATTAACAATGTGATCAAACTCATATCTGAAAAAAAAAAGTTAATTATGGGATATTTTGATCCTTACCAAGGAAAAATTTGTTTTTATAATTTTAATATGAGACTCCTCGTTGGAAAACTAATTGAAAGTTGTAGTAACAAAACCTAAATTGGTTAGACGTGTGGAAGAGTTGCAATAGAATTAATTTTCCTACACTTTCAAATGTTAGATATGTATCATATCGTGTAATTTCCTAAAGCCTTAAGCGTTGGATAATCACTAACTTTCTTTTTTCTTCACTTCACTTATTGCCCTCCACACTCCGTCACTATCCCTAAAAGATAAAAGAAAAGAGATGTAAATATTCGATATGTCCCTTCGCCTTTTCTTTTTTTTTCTCTCTTTTTCACGTTTTTATGTCATATGCTGCTCTCCATTTTGTTTACTATTTTGCGTTACGCTCCTACCAGTCAAATCTACAGCGAATTCCCACCACAAGCCTACTTTTTTCCCTTTTCCACGTGGCAAAACTTTTTTACACTGAAGAGTTTTAAAAAAGAAATTGTTTTTCAACCAAATTAATTCAATTTCTTTAAACAAATTGCTCATTCACCATTTTTTTTGTTTATATCCTTACTCTTTAAATGCATCAATATTATCAACGTTACTGTTAAGTCTTTGTCTTGACCCACCTTGACTTTCATTCAACTGTGGTCGGAGCTCGAAAATGTAGTCTTTTTCAGTTGACACATTCAAAACTACCTTTATCTTCATTCTATTTTGTTACTGTAATATTTATTCCTTTATTTCTCAAGCTTATCTGGACGGAAGGAGGATCATATTTAGAAGTGTCAAATGTAGCACATCAAACTTGCTCAAGTTTGAACGAGTTAGATTAGGCATAAGTTTATCGCAGCCAGAGGCGGAGCCAGGATTTAGAGTTTGTGGGTTCGGGATTCTAGTCCTTTCAAGTTACTGAGTTCTAAATTAATAATTCGTATATATTCAATAAATTTTTTAAGACAAATACATAGTTCGACCAAAATGATTGGGTTCGCTAAACCCGTATTTGATGGGCTAGCTCTGCCCTTGATCGCAGTTTAATCGGGCATAATCAAAAGTTCATGTAAAGATTTGGACTGATTTTGTGTATGTATTCTGTCCAAATTGATCCATACAAAGACTTGTCAAAATACTGGATTTCATTATTTTTTTTTGGTAGTAAAGATTAAATAAAAAAAAGTTTTATTAGTAACTCCTTTTTGTTTTGTATCAAGAAATTAGAAGAAAACATACAAACAAATAAAAACTGACTTGAGTTGAGTAATCGGATTCTTAGTTGTCATTCTATATGTTTATTGACGTACACAACTCATTTTAATCCGTTCAATTAAACTCAAAAAATTAATTATTTAACAGCCCTAATCATATCTTTAAAGGGAGGGCCGGAGTGATGACCTTATTTATGTTAGTATATATATAATATCTATTTATTTACTTGGAAAAAGAAGTCTAATGACGCCGATTTTGATGATTAGAAGCATGCATGGGAATTCTCGGGGTTGGTGCAAAGCCTTCCATATGATAGCGAAAATTGATCGATTAATTAATTAAAAATGGAGGTCCATTGTATCTGCTAACGTAAAGTTGGCGTTCAAGAAAAAGAAGAAGATGATCTTATTAAGCCTAAGGATGAAGCAAATGGAGTAATTAAATAGCACTTGAATTCTCAAACTGATTATTTTAATAGTGTTGTTAGTTATGATTAAGAGAGATTATGACGCAGCTCTTCCTTTTATTCTTATGATGACTTGTGCTTTAATTAGTGGCCCTTATTATCTAATTTCAGTCAAGTGATGATAGGCTATAATTGCATATTTTAGTCACTTATTACACTCGAATTTACTGCACTTTAATTGAGTTTGCGCTTTAATCGCTAGTATTTTGCACGAATTGTGTGTTTTATGCCTTGTAGGTGTGATTCCGAGCTATATATATGTTATGGAATGAATTTAAGTGATTTGAAGCTTTGAAGTCTGAGTAAAAGCTCAAGGAATTAAGCCGGGATCGTGTTCGGAGGTCAAATTTGATAATTAAGTACGAACGAAGACTTGAGGAGGCATATTGCGCACTGTCTAGTAAAATAGACATAACGTTTTGCTCAGAACTCCATTTGGGCTCCACAATATATGGTTGGAAAGCTAACTCAAAGGGCTACAACTTTCATGTTTTACGTTTTTTCAAATTCGAAACGGAACAGGGTGAAAAACCGCGGTTTTTCCGCGACCGCTGCAGAACCGCGGCAGAACCGCGGCAGAGTGTACTCGCGGACAACTGAAGAATCAGAGGGCATGTTTGGCCGCGGTTCCACCGCGACCGCGGAAAAACCGCGGCAGGAAGCGAAAATTTCAGGGACTAAAGTGCAAAACATGGGATTTTAAGTCCTAAACCCTATATTAAACAAAGGAGGCCGGCCAAGAACAAGGAGGGGACATATTTTGAGACATAGATTCGACCTAAGTAGGCAAGAACACATTGGGAGCAAGGTGGAGAATTCTTCTACGAGTTTTTCCTTCCTCTTCCTATTTTTCATTTTTGGTTATGACTTTTAGTATTGTAGTTTTACATACTATTATGAATAGCTAATTTGTTATCTATAGTTTTGATAGAACCTTTTGTAGGATAAATTCTTGTTATGTTTTTATATAATTGAGCCATAGCTTTTCTCTATTTGTTCAACTACGTTTATATTCTGGTTGATTGAAGAGCTCTCAATTAGCTGTGCCTATTTAGTATGCATAACTCGGGAGAGAGTCATATTTAGGTAATTGTTAAACAACACCACTCCCAAAGTATATGAGGGATCAATAACCGAGGGTTTAAAGGCAGGATTAGGGATAACGAAGCTTTGGGTGCGATCTGAAGTGAGCTGTATTAAAAGCCAGCTAGCGTAGCTCGGGAGAGTGCGTCTAGTAAATTGTCGTAATTACTCGGGAGAGATTTACGGTAATATGAGTGCTCATGATCGGTAGAGAATACTTAGGCGAAATTATAGAAGACATATCGGGAAGGATTCCGACAATTGGGGAAATCATAACTCTAGACCTCCTTAATCTTTTCTATAACCCTCAGTATCGTTAGTTGTTAATTTACTATTTTAATTTGTTAGTTAATTAGTTAAACAGAAGAATCTTAATATCTATAAGTTAGGAATTGTTCAAGCTTGTCTTCTTGGTGATAGTGAACAGCTGTAGCTAAACCTTAGTTCTCTGTGGGATTCGACTCCGGACTTGTAAACCGGATTATATTTGCAACGACCGCATTGTCCTTTTTATAAGGCATAGTTGGGCGTGACCATCAAGATTACACTTAATTAAACCATCACGCCAGTATCTCCCCTTTTTAACACCCTCAGGGCCTAAATCTCCTTCCACTTTCAGAAAATAATAAATAAAAGAAAAAGAATTTAATTTGTATAATTCAAAATTTATTACATTATCAATATAATTTAATCGGTTATAATAAGTTATTAATTCTCAAAGAAGAAAAAAACAAATTATGAAACAAAATGATCTTTGTAGGTTATGGGATGCTGCCGGGAGCGACAGTTAAAAAGTGCTAAGAGCCCGTTTGGCTTAGATGATTTAGAGTAACTGATAAGCATTAGCTGCTGAAAAACACTTTTAAGTGTTGAAGCTGATTTAAAAAATAAGCAGTTATGTGTTTGGATAAAAGTGCTGAAATTAATAATATGCAGCTGAAGAAGTGGGTATACGAAGAGTTTTGTTTTAAAAAGAAGTATTTTAAGGATAGAATAGTAAATATTTTGGTCAAACCTAAACTGCTTATAAGCTGAAATTTGATAAGTTGGGGGAGACCAACTTATGACTTTTGGCTTATTTTTGGCTTATAAGCACTTAACTTATAAGCACTTTTAATTTTAGCAAACGCGTAGATAAGCCAAAAAGTACTTATAAGCCAGTTTGACCAGCTTATAAGCTTAATCAAACACCCTCTAAGTCCTTCAACCTACTCCTCACATGTTACCGTATCAAGCTTGCTAAAAATAAAATATAATATATTATTGTAAGTTAAATTAATTTAATAATATAAAAGATAATACTATAACACATAGTAATATTATTATTAAACTCAAAGAAATATTTAGATGCGCCGGAATTGCAAATAATGATCCTTTTCCAACTCGTCACTAACTAATATGATATGTCGATATATATTTAGTAGCAACCATTGATATTTTATCCTACTCATGATATTAAAGGAACAATATTCTTTCAATTGCTAGATAGATGAGTAGCCATTATGAAATTATTCGTTTAGCTTAGGAAAATTAACCCCCACCATCCATTCCTTAAAAGAAAAAAGGAAAAAGATAGAAAGAAGAATTGTCGTTTAGTTAAATTAAGATAGGGAATAATTATGGTGGAATTGTTAATTTGAGTAGGAATAATTACACGAGTGGCAGGACCACTTGATTCTTCTGTTTTAAATTGAGTTTTTACAAATTTGATTAACTTTAACAACCACCTGATAATAGGTGAATTTGACTATAATCACACCTTAAATAATCACTTTCTTGTGTAGTTTTAATGCTAAAAGTGATGACAAAATGCTCTTATTAGTGCTTTTCATGATTTGTAGGTGATATATGTATAAAGAAGGCTAAGGAACAGTTTTGGAGTCAAAAGTGATGAAAAAGAGGCCAACTGTGAAATTTCCCAAGTGACCCGTGCAAAAACAGGCTGAAGATTCAGAGAACTAGATCCACCGCGGTTCCACCGCGACCGCGGCAGAACCGCGGTGGGAAGCAGCTGCAGAAGATTGAGATTCCGCGAGGGTGTTTGGCCGCGGTTCTACCGCGACCGCGGCAGAACCGCGGCAGGCGCAGTAAACTTCAGGGACCAAAGTGTCAATTACGGGATTTTTAGACCTAAACCCTATTTAAAACATTAGACTTCGCCCAAGAGAGGCATGTATTGATTTTTTAGGTTTCTTAGCAAGGAAAAACATTGTGAGAAAATACTCTAAACATCTTTCTTCTTTTCTTTTCTTTTGATTTTATGATGAATTCAATCTTAGTTTATTTTCCCATAGCCATGAGTAGCTAAATTCCTTGTCTAAGGCTTTGATGGAACCTATTGGGTGATGAACTTCTTGTTTATGTGAATACAAATTGCTAGTTTAATCTTTATTTGTTCAACTTCGTGTTCGTTGTAGTTAATTGACAGGATCCTCAATTAGCTGTGCCTATTTAGTGTGCATAACTTGGAAAAGAGTGCATATTTAGGGTATTACCACTCCTAGATTATTAGAGGAATCTATGATTACGGGTTTAAAGGCGGGATTAGGGATAACGAAGCCTTGGGTGCAATCTAAAGTGAATTGTGCTAAATAAAGTAAGCTAGTGTATCTCGGAAGAGTGCAATAGTAGATTACTGTGATTACTCGGGAGAGATTTGCAGTAAGATTAGCGTTCATGATTGATAGAGATGTGTGGGTAAATTTGTATGAGCATAAACAGAAGGGATTCCATCAATAGGGGAAATCATTGCCTTAGCTTTTTCTCATAATTGTTTACAACCTTATTAATTTAGTTACAGCCATTTAGTTACTTGCAAGCTAGTTGTTAAAGAACACTCAACTGAGAATTTGAATATTTGAGAAGCTGGTTCTGAAGACTTAGTGGGTCTGAAGATAGCGGTTGATAGGTTAACTCTCTGTGGATTCGACCCTGGGCGTAATACTCGGGTTATATTTGCAACGTCCGCAGAGTCCTTTTTTATAAGGCATAGTTGGGCGTGATCACGTATTAATCAATATTTGAGTGATTGGTCTAAGGTTATCCACAAAAAATATCTGTCTAAGCCACTTCGTTTCTTTTTGTCCAAGTCACTTCTTTTTTTGTCCAAGTTGCTTTTCTTTTTGTCTAACTCACTTCTTTTTTTTCTGTGTGAGTTTCGGAAATATCCCCATTCATAGGTCCAAGATCTACATCTATGAATTGAAAAGTCCGAATGATCAACTCTGCAATCAGTTGTTAGAATCAATAGGTCTTCAATTGTTCATTTGAAAAAATCGAAACCCTTCTTATTGGACGATCATGATACTTCCCAAAAATCGAAATTCTTGAACAATGGAGGAACAATATCACCATTTTTGTTCAATAAGATACCAAAGTGGATGATTGACTCATTCCATACTAGAAATAATCGCAGGAAATCCTGTGATAACCCGGATTCCTATTTCTCAATGATATTCCACGATCAAGACAATTGGCTGAATCCCGTGAAACCATTTCATAGAAGTTCATTAATATCTTCTTTTTATAAAGCAAATCGACTTCGATTCTTGAATAATCCACATCACTTCTGCTTCTATTGGAACACAAGATTCTCTTTTTATGTGAAAAATGCACATATCAATAATTCTGATTTTACGTATGGACAATTTCTCAATATCTTGTTCATTCGCAATAAAATATTTTCTTTGTGCGTTGGTAAAAAAACATGCTTTTTGGGGGAGAGATACTATTACACCAATCGAGTCACATGTATCTAACATATTCATACCTAACGATTTTCCATAAAGCGGTGACGAAACGTATAACTTGTACAAATCTTTTCATTTTCCAAGTCGATCCGATCCATTCTTTCGTAGAGCTATTTACTCGATCGCAGACATTTCTGGAACACCTCTAACAGAGGGGAAAATAGTCAATTTTGAAAGAATTTATTGTCAACCTCTTTAAGATATGAATCTATCCGATTCATAAGGGAAGAACTTGCATCAGTATCTCATTTCAATTCAAACATGGGTTTGAAATCCACTTCATGTACTGAGAAAGATTTATCATCCGAAAAGAGGAAAAAATGGAGTCTTTGTCTAAAGAAATGCGTTGACGATTCAAAGCATCGTTCCATCTCAATTGAAAAAGCAAATACCTTTCAAGAACAAATCTAGTTCTGCTTCCGTGTTGCTTTTGTATTGTTTTTTCTTTTTACCCTTCTTTGTGTCTGATTCCGCGTAATCTTTTTTAAGAGCGTTTTGATGTTTTGAGAGAACAGGGCCCAGATTTCATTTGTTTTCTATATCTGATCCACACTCTTTTTCTCCTTGACTTGCGGGTTATTTTGCTTCTTGAATTCGATTCTTTATTTTTTTATTTGATCGTAGAAAAAAGTTTTTTTTTGGTTTTTATTGATGTTTTTATTTTGACTAACATTTTCATTTATATTCAAATTTAAAAGAAGTAATTTGCTTGGTATAATCCACGGTTTTATTTTATTACATTATAAAGTGGTATAAATTTTGGGAAGAACCAAAATTCCAGATTCAATCATAAAGATATTTTTATGACTAAAGGTAAAGATTCTTAATTTTTCCAAATGTAGTTTGCATGTTAGTAAAGTAAAATCACTTTTTGGAAAAAGGACAGAATAGAAATATTAAAAAAAAAAAAGATAATATTTACAACGAATCTGTGAGTTAAAATTACACAAAACTTTTAAAAGTGTGTCAATTACACACTACTTCGGTGTTTGACCACATCTGTTTAAAGATCGCTAT
>NC_031991.1:67577032-67579277 GCF_001879085.1 Nicotiana attenuata
ACCACTCAGGCCAAACAATCCAAGATTGACATGCTCACCACAGAATATGAACTCTTTAGGATGAAGGATGATGAATTTATACAAGATATGCACACTAGATTCACCTCCATCATAAATGAGCTTCACTCACTTGGAGATGTCACTCCCAAAAATAAGCTCGTAAGGAAAATCCTCAGCATCCTACCTGGGACTTGGGAAAGTAAGGTAAATGCCATCACGGAAGCTAAAGATCTACAGACTCTGACCATGGATGAGTTGATTGGTAATCTGAAAACGTACGAGATGAAGAGAAAGAAGGACAATGAAAGAAGAGAGCCTAAGAAAGAGAAGAACCTGGTGCTTAAAGCTGAAAGAAGTGATTTAAGTGATGAAGATAGTGACATGGCCTATCTTACTAAGAGATTTCAAAAAATGGTTCGAAGAAATGGTGGTATACCAAAGTGGGGCAGTTCAAGCAAAACAAGGAACAACGATCTCTGCCACGGATGTGGAAAGTCAGGGCATTTCGTCAAAGACTGTCCACTTGCGAAACAGGAGCAGTACAAGCAGAATCCTGACAATGCAGGAAAAAAGAACCTGGTTCCCGAGAAAAGATTCAATCGAAAAAGTGCTGCAGACAATATCGTTAAGCAGGCCCTTAGTGCTTGGGGAGACTCCTCATGTGAATCCGAAAGGGAATCAGATGCAGAAAACAATTCCTTGTTGGCAGTAGAAACTAAAGCAACAAAGTGCGACTCACTGTTCGCGCTGATGGCTCAGTCAAATGATGACGATGAAGAAGATGAAGACGACGAGGTAAGCTTCCGGGATGTTCAGAGAAATCTGAAATCCTATTCTTCCAAGAAGTTAAGGTCTTTATCAAATATCTTAATAGATGCCTATTATAGCCTTATAAACGATAAGGAGACCCTCACAATAGAGCTAGGAGAGGCAGAGCAATCTAGAGATGATCTAGTGGTCTGTGTAGTGGACTTAAATGAGACCATAGCCAATCTTGAACTAGAGAAGGAGGCCCTGAATGAAAAAATAACTAGCGTGGAGAATGAGAGAGACAATCTGATGGTAGTAGTTGTCGGTCTGAAAGAAACAATAGAAGGTCTTAGCAATAAGAAACACACTTTGGAAGAAAAAATCGCGTCTATTGAAGAGGAAAGGGATGACCTTCTAGTGATATGCGCTGATCTAGAGGAAACCAATGAGGGACCTAATATAGAACATAGGAGTGTAAATCTTGGGAAAGGGAAGGGAGTAGCCAGTGAGTCGCACATCTTGCTGGAAAAGGAGTTAAATGTCATAAAAACTAGTCTTTGAAGAGAACTCGAGAGGAATCAGCAACTCCAAGCTGAGTTGGAGAAAGTAAAAAATGATCTTGAAAAATCCTTGAAGTGGACCTGGTCCTCAGATGCAGTTACTGCGATGTATCTCAACAATAGTGGGATCAAGCAGGGCATCGGGTTTCAAAGGGAGAAAACTCCCTACAACCCACACAGCAAGTATGTCACTGTACCTGATAACTGGCTATGTACCCACTGCGGAAACAATGGGCATTTTAAAGAAAATTGTCAGGCCAGGGTTCAGTCTGTTCAGAAGAACAAAGCGTTCACTGATAGAGTGACTACTGGCAAAGGACCTGGTACCACTCGCAAAAAACGGATGCTGCCTGCATGGACTAGGGAATCTCTCATTCATCCTTTTTATAATAACAAGGGACCCAAACTAGTTTGGGTTCCTAAATCTAACCCTTGATGCGAATGTGCCGGGAACAGTGAGAAGAAGTAGACTGTGATGGACTATGGATAGTGGATGCCTAAAGCACGTAGCTGAAAAACATCATGAAATGATTCTCACTGAAAGCCCTGCAGGAAGGGAATGTATCCTTGAGGAAAAAGTAAAGGGTACATTCTCTCTGTAAATGAAAAGGCAGAAAGGTTCCTTGGGACTCAAATAGGAAAAGACGAAACTGGAAAATGAAGCATTGATAATGTTTGTCGCCTATGGAATCACCAAAAAAGGCTCTGGGAAAAAGGAATGAACACTGCTCTCTACTGGAGAACGGGTGTCGAACCAGGTCCTTCCTAAATCAAAACTCGCCAGGAACCGCCAATTGGAAGAAAATGCCTTGCCTCTGACAACAGGAAGGATCAACTTGGGAAGCACAATGCAAACAGACGAATGAAGGAATCCCTCTGGGAACAACCCACAAAATATGGTCAAAAAGTCTCCAACAAAGGAAGCGACTAAACTG